>NW_016107331.1:2147764-2197194 GCF_001604975.1 Cebus imitator | reverse complement strand
TTTTTTGAGACGGAGTCTTTCTCTGTCTCCAGGCTGGAGTGCAATGGTGCTGTCTCAGCTCACTGCAACTTCCGCCTCCCAGATTGAAGCGATTCTCTTTCCTTAGCCTCCCGAGTAGCTGGGACTACAGGCATATGCCACCTTGCCCAGCTAAATTTGTATTTTTAGTAGAGAAGGGGTTTCACTCATGTTGGCCAGGATGGTCTCCATCTCTTGACCTTGTGATCTGCGTGCCTCGGCCTCCCAAAATGCCGGGATTACAGGTGTGAGCCACCTCGCCCTGCAAACAGTTTTCTTTCATTGTCTTGAAGATATCATTCCTGTGTATCCTGGCTTTTGCTATTTCTAATTAGGTTCAAGCTGTCAGAATAGTACATGCATTTTTGTTTTTGTTTTATTTTTGGCTGCTTTTAAGGTTGTTGTTTTTTTGTTTTTCTGTTTTGAGATGGGGTCTCACTCTGTCGTCCAGGCTGGAGTGCAGTGGCACAATCTCCGCTCACTACAACCTTTGCTGCAACCTTTGCCTCTTGGGTTCAGGCGATTCTTCTGCGCCAGCCTCCCAAGTAGCTGGCACTACGGGCGCACGCTACACGCCCGGCTAATTTTTGTATTATTAGTAGAGACAGCGTTTCACCTTCTTTGGACAGGCTGGTCTCAAACTCCTGACCTCATGATCCGCCTGCCTCGGCCTCCCAAAGTGCTGGGATTACAGGCTTGAGTCACCGTGCCCGGCTGTTGGTTTTCATCAGGTTTTACTGTTATGTGACTGGGTATTGTTTTCTTTGTAATTCTCTTACTTGGGTTTTGTAGTGCTTCTTAACTCTAGGGCTTTTCATCAGTTTTGGGAAGTTTAATCAGTTTGGAAAATTTTCAGCCATTATGTCTTCAAATATTATAATACTTATGCCTCTATTTTACTTAACTCCTTTTATTCTGGAATTCCAAAGACCTGTATCTATATATTTTTACTATATTCTGTATATCCTTTATGATCTTTTCTGGATTTTCTATCTTTTCTTTCCTCCATATTTTAATTTTTTAATTTTCTTCTGACCTCCTAGCCCATTAATTTTTTTCAGTTGTGCTAATAATCCATCCACTGCTTCTTAATTTCAGTGATTGTGTTCTTTAGTCCTAGAATTTCAATTTAAATGTTATTCCACCTTTTTGCTGATGTTCTCAGTGTTGTTGCTTAATTTATTGGTCATATTTAGCATAATGGTTTTTAAGCTCAGCTCTTATATCTCCATTATGTAAATCCACAGGGAGTCTAGTTGCTGTTTCTTTTGTTTCTCTTGGTTTCCAGATGTATGGTATTATTATTTTCTTATATACCTGGATATTTTTTTATTGTGTCCTAAATGCTGTATATGCATGATAATAGAGATAAGTTGACAATAATATTCCAAAAAGGATTTGTATTTGCTCTGGCAGGCAGCAAGTCTAAGGTCAGATCATTGTAAACCAAACAAGGGAGTGCGATAATTTAAAATGACATTTCCTATAAGTGATATCTATGCCTGTTTTCATACTTAGTCTAAGACTATAACCCTTTGAGGTCCCAAACCATACCAGGTTTTATGTTCTCCTTGGTGGGCTCTGAATGCTAATTTTTGCTCTGCATCATAAGTTTATTAAAAACGTCTGCTTCCCTTCTCATCATCTCAGCCATACTTCCGACATTGGCAAAAGCCAGTAACAGACTTCTGGGATTTTCTGTGTTTACAACCCTAGCATCTTATCTTTTCATTTCATTATCAAGTTTATATGACACTTTTAAGCCATTCAGTGTGTATGTTCCTCACGTTTACATTAGCACAGATTTTTCTGAAATGGTGTCAGTTTACAGAGCCCTTATTGTCTTAGATATTTTTTTCATGGGGCACTTAAGCAAAAATGTGTAAACAAACAAAACCCCAACAGATCTTTTTATTAGGTATGTGGGTCTAAACAACTTAAGTATCCATGATCTAACCATTTAATGTCATTTGAAAAAAAAATACATACAAATTGAAAGGAAAAAACGTATTTCTATATCTTTTTAAAGTAACCATAATTACTTAATTATAGGATATGAGCACCTGTTGGACACTACATATTTGCTCAGATCTTGGAATCAGACTGGACGCCATGACCCTCATTTCCTGTTTCACATTGATTAGATGCAAACTTGAGCTGTAGTTCACATGGTATTAAACATATGTTAAGTCTTCTGTGTTTCCCTCAAAAATATGGCACACAATTTTGGGGTTGTGGTATGAACAAATTCAGAAAGGATGTTTTAAAGACGCTAGACATGAAGTAAGTTAAAAGAGAAAGAGTGAGGAAGTCAAATTTCCTGTTTATGGTCGTACCGTTGGACAAATTGCTTTACCTCTGTAAAACGAAGGTTTTTCTATATACCTCTTTTGTGATCTCTAAAGTTCTTTTTGAGCTCCAAAACATATTAATTCTGTGGCTCACCTAAAGCCTTTGCTGTATTCTTAATATCAATGGGTCATTCCTTTGCTGCTAGAATTTATTTGCAGATTTGTAAATCTAATATAAATAAATTACCTTCTTGATGACTATTTAAATCTTTCCTCTGGATTTATCCATAGCGTCAGAATATTTATTGACGTGCCTTTCCGTGATGTAGTTCTTAATTGGAAGCACATCTTACAAGAGAATTATATTCTCCAAGTAGGATAATTCCTGTGGTTTAAAAGTTGCCACAAAGGAATACTGTCATTAAAAACCAAAACATTTATTTTTCAATTCTTGTCTCAGAGGCTCTAATATTTTATTATAAACTCAAAACATTCTTACAGTTACTCAGATTTACTTTCAGATTAATTGGCTTTTCAGTATTTTTCGGGAAACCCATTAATTTATATCCTTTAGAAACTACATATTTAGTAGGCCATCAAAATGCTGTGAAAAGTAAAATGCCCTTTTCATTAAGAATCTGGTGTGGTACTATAGTTAGAGACTTGTAGTTGAATTTTCCAAATTGATCTGCTATTTCTTGGAGCTTTTTAATTTAAAAACATTTAATAACTTTTTTATTATGCAACTAATCAATTTCACTGAGGTAGAAGAGTTAGAAGGGATGGAAAAGTATAAAACTTTATTTTGAATTACTTGGATTACCATGGTTATTTAAAAACTAGGCTCATATTTTTTCTAAGGCACTCTTCATTTATAATATCACTAAAATTGAAGTTCCTTTCAGTTTGTTAGAACTCTAATAGGAAAAGGCAGCCAGAAGAATTGGAAAATTTGCCTTCAGGACCTTCTGCCAGATATTAAAATTATTGAATATTTCAGTTTATTTTATTTACTCTTAAAATCTTTATTCTGGTAATTTTAAAAGTAAGTGAATCTTTCATGTACCTCATCAATTTTATGTATCTGAATTTTAGAAAAATATATAAACTAGCCAGTTACATAAATAAAATCAATTACATATTTGAGTTAAAAAATAAAATGTATAAATCTGGAGAACTGACTAAACAGTGGTACTTTAGGGAAAATATAACAGGCGGGGAGTTTTAGGTAATTATAAGTTGAACAGATTGTACTACACAGTACTATAAGAAGGAATAGTTCCACGGTAATTTGTTTCTGTTTGTTTTTATTTCCTCTCGAACATAACCTTTTAAGGAAAATGTTGACTAGCCTAGGTGCTGTTAGAAGGCTGCAAAATGCATTTTTGTCCACTGCACTCTCACCTCCCAATATCTTACTAAAGCCTTTAAAAAATAAAGAGAAAATCAGCAAAGCACATACTCAAAACCTACAAGCTGATGTGTCAAAGCTTGATTTATGAATTTATGGCAGAACCTAAGTAAATGCTATAATTTGAATAATTGGACAACCATTAGGGAGACAAAAATAGGGTCATTATAAAAGCTAAATAGAAACTGTATGTTTGTTCCGAAAAAGAGACTTCAAGATAATTCCTCTACACTGTCATATATAGGAATTCTGAAGTAGCTACTGTCTAGAAATATGTCATGTGATAATGAATTAAAGGACTGAACTTACTTGCCATGGAGAAGAGGACAAAAAGCAGATGTGATAGTTGTCTTCAAAAATCTTTTAGAGCTATAATGTAGAAGAGCAGTAGGAGTAAAAGACGGAAGTTTCAGGCAGGCATAATTTGACTTACACAAAGAACTGCCTGTGTTTGAGTCCATGGAAGGACTTAGTCGGAAAGTCCTTTAATTGAGTCCATGAAAGGACTCAAATATAGATTGGAATGTTGTATTATGGACTTCACTAGGGGCATGTGGAGTGGCAGTGACCTAAGATTAATTCTGATCTTAAGGCTGAGATTTCCCTCTGGTAATTCTACATTGAGCTACTTTAACAATAGGAAATGTAATATTTTCCAGAAAAAATTTTAAGTACTTTACACTTTTTGTGGGTTACCCTGCAGGAATATGATTTAACTGGTGAAGTGGGTTCAAGTCCAGGCTCCTCTGCTTCCTCAGCCGGATGCCCCTGTTAGGGGAACAATGTGCATACCTTGAACAACCATGCACAACATCTCTGACTGGTGGTCACTGTACTTAGAGCATTTCTCTCCTGACTGATTTCAGGTGTAATGTGATCTTGTTGTATATTTATGATTGTTCATTACTCATAGTTCTTTCCTCTGAATTAAGTGGGGTTCTTTTCATCAAAATTTCTATAATTTGTGTGATTTCAGATACCTCAAAGATTAAAATTTCAGGAATTCTGGCACTATTTGTATTACTAATGAACCAGAAAGTATTAATTAAGTCATTGTATTTGATTATAGGATTTCTAAAATCAATTACTATATTAACATTAGAGGTAGTTGCAGTACTTTCTCCTTTCACATATGTGTATGGGGCTATGTGTATAGGTATATTATTTGTTAACTGCTGGCAAATGTTTTACAGATCTTGAGTAAAACTCTAAAGTTAGGTGCCTAGCCTCTGAAAAGAAATTTATCTTGTCTTATTCCTCTGTTAGACAAGTAGTATATCATTTAATTATAAGAGTTTATTGTTAATTTTTTATCCATTCATGGGATGTCTTTTTTTAAAATCAAAGGTTTCAATATTTTAAAGTTTTATGTTAAACTAAGATAAAACTATCCAGTCAAGGGTGATAAAACTGAAATTAATTCTGAAGACTCAGACTATAGGTTTTTCAAAACCACTTTACACTATCATGATTATTACCATAACAAGCTTTAATTTAGTGTCACTTTGAATTTAAGCTATGATATCAAACTATGCTAAAGAAATTCTCTTGTGACTAGAACTATTCACCAACAGCTGTTGCTCTCTCTACCTGTGAGAAGATTAAAAAAAAAAAAGTGCCAGCAAAAAGCAGCCTGGTATGCCTTTTAAATTATTACTGTATTTGTTGCTGCTTATATAGGTAGAGATTGAGTTTAGTTGTTTGTGGATTTCTCAAGAGGATATAGCTGATTTATTTCTGTGGAATGACATAGATTTGGCATGATGATACCAGCAGTGGAAGCTCAGCACAGGAGAGCATTAGATGTTTAGGGAAAATCGCTAGTCTGATTCTCTATTTTATTTTGCTTTGTAATATGAAGAAATGGAGTATTTATGCATATATACATGCTGATAGGAATACATACTCGTGTATATTATTTTTTAAACCCTACCGAAAAGTAGTTAATTCCCCATTCCCTACTTTTGTTAAACTGATTCATTAATCCAAGGATTACTAAGCTTAAAGGTTATGTTGGAATAAGACTCATGATGTAAAGGGTCAGTACAAGGGAATTTTTCAGTGGTAGAACTGTTTTATGTCTTGATTGATGGTTACACTGTGCTTTTGTCAGGACTCATAGAAATGTATACAACAAAAGTGAATTTTACTGTATGTAATTTAAAATAAAATGAAAATTTTAAAATATAACCATTCAGAAAATTCATTAGATATGATTAAAGATGCTTGCTGCCCCTTCTGACCTTCCTTTCTTCTGCTCTAAAACCTAAATACGTAATGTCCAAATGGAACCTTCATCCAGTCCTCTCCAATCCAGGGGTCTTTAGAAGACTTTGATATTTTGGCAAGACATTGAAAGATCTCCACTCAAGAAATCCAAACAGCTTCCCTTCCTCTCTCCCTTCCTTCCATTGTTCTCTACCATTCACAAAAATTTTCCACATACCTTTGTTTATGGTATTTTTACACATATGTTTATATTTCTAACATAGACTATCCTACAAGTAGATCTCATGATCATTTACACAAGACAAATACTGAACTTCAAATTTTGGCCTGTTACTTACAGAGAAAACTTCTGTCATATATGTACAAAGGGAACATTTTAAATAGTTGTATTAAAAATATACATATGTGAATGGCTCACTTTGTAAAAAATTTATATTCTTTTTATAATAGTAGTGATAATTGTACAAAGACAGCTATATTATTTCATGTATTCTTCCTTCTGAATAACAGCATACGTTTTTGGAATAAACTATGGGACACAGTAATGTTATCTAACTCTCACAAGGATTCAATTTATAATTCAAACTATGTTAGTCAGCTTTCACACTGCTGATAAAGACATACCCGAGACTGGGAAATTTACAAAAGAAAGAGGTTTAATTGGACTTACAGTTTCACATGGCTAGGGAAGCCTCAATCATGGCAGAAGGCAAGGAGGAGCAAGTCTCATCTTACATGGATGGCACCAGGCAAAGAGAGAATGAGGAAGATGCAAAAGTGAAAACCCCTGATGAAGCCATTAGATCTTATGAGGTTTATTCACTACCACGAGAACAGTATGGGGGAAACCGCCCCCATGATTCAATTATCTCCCAGCAGGTCTCTTCCACAACACATGGGAATTATGGGAGTACATTTGAGATGAGATTTGAGTGGGGACACAGCCAAACCATATCATTCTGCCCCTGTCCCCTTCCAAATCTGCTATCTTCACATTTCAAAACCAATTATGCCTTCCCAACAGTCCCTGAAAGTCTTAACTAATTTTAGCATTAACTCAAAAGTCCACAGTCCAGAATCCCTGAGACAAGGCAAGTCCCTTCCTCCTGTGAGTTTGTAAAATCAAAAGCAAGCTAGTTATTTCCTAGATACAGGAAGTACAGACATTGGGTAAATACAGTCATTCCGAATGTGTGACATTCGGCAAAACAAACGGGCTTACAGGCCCACACAAGTCTGAAATTCAGCTGGACAGTCAAATCTTAAAACTCCAAAATGATCTCCTTTGACTCCATGTCTCGCATCCAGGTCACACTGATGCAAGAGGTGGGTTCCCATGATCTTAGGAAGCTCTGCCCCTGTGGCTTTGCAAGGTACAGCCTACCTCCTGCTGGACTTGAGTATCTGCAGCTTTTCCAGGTGTTCGGTGCAAATTGTGGGTGGATCTGCCATTCTAGGGTCTGGAGGATGGTGGTGTTCTCACAGCTCCAGTAGTGGTAACCCAGTAGGAACTATGTGTCGGGGCTCTGACCCCACATTTCCCTTCCGCAGTGCCCTAGCCGAGGTTCTCCATGAGAGCCCTGCCTTTGCAGCAAACCTCTGCCTGGGCATCCAGGCATTTCCATACATCTTCTGAAATCTAGGTGGAGGCTCCCAAACCTCACTTCTTGACTTCTGTGCACCCGCAGGCAAGGCATCATGGAAGCTGCCAAGGCTTTGGGTGTGTACCCTCTGAAGCCATGGCCTGAGCGCTACATTAGTCCCTTTCAGCCACAGCTCCTCATTATATATGCAGATTTCTGCAGCCAGCTTGAATATCTTGTCAGAAAATACGATTTTCTTTTCTATTGCATCATCAGGCTGCAAAATCTTCAAACGTTTATGCTCTGTTTCTCTTTTAAAACTGAATGCTTTTAACAACACCCAAGTCACCTCTAGAATGCTTTGCTGCTTAGAAATTTCTTCTGCTAAATATGCTAAATCATCTCTCTCAAGTTCAATGTTTCATGAATCTCTAGGGCAAGGGCGAAATGCCACCAGTCTCTTTGCTAAAACTATTGTTATAATAGTCACCTTTGCTCCAGTTCCCAAGAAATTCCTCATCTCCATCTGAGACCACCTCAGCCTGGACCTTATTGTTCACATCACTATAAGCATTTTGTCAAAGCCATTCAGCAAGTCTCTAGGAAGTTGCAAAGTTTCCCACATTTTCCTGTCTTCTTCTGAGCCCTCCAAACTCTTCCCACCCTCTGCCTGTTACCCAGTTCCAAAGTCGCTTCCACATTTTGGGTATCTTTTCAGCAGCTCCCCACTCTACTGGTACCAATTTACTGTATTAGTTTTCACACTGCTGATAAAGACATACGCGAGACTGGGCAATTTACAAAAGACAGAGGTTTAATTGGACTTACAGGCTTTGGAAGCCTCACAATCATGGCAGAAGGCAAGGAGGAGCAAGTCTGGTCTTACATGGATGGCAGCAGGCAGAGAGAGAATAAGAAAGACACAAAAGCGGAAACCCCTGATAAAACCATCAGATCTTGTAAGACTTATTTACTACCACAAGAACAGTATGGGGGAAACTGCCCCCATGATTCAATTATCTCCCACCAGGTCCCTCCCACAGCATGTGGGAATTATGAGAGTACAATTCAAGAAGAGATTTAGGTGGGGACCCAGCCAAACCATATCACGAACCTTATGTGCGTACTGTGCTGACATTATAAAAGCTGTTGTTTATACAGCTATACGTCAGAATCTAAATTGATTAATGGGCTGAATAAAGATATATTATTTCTACTTGTCTTTAACAAATAAATAATTCAAAAGTTTTATGCTGAAATTATTACCAGTTGTTGTACACATGTATTAAGTGATCAAGGAATTTTCCTTAATCATGGTCTTCCCTGTGTCTGATATTTTGCCCTTTGAGTTCTTTCTACTAAGTGATTGATAAAATGAAAGCATTATTCTGAATTGAATATTTTTTAAGAATGAAAGTAGAGTTTTCAATTGAGGTCTCCATTTTAGCCAGATTAAGGAGGAAATATGATGACTAGAAACATTTCCTTTCTGAACATGTGAGAAACCATAAATTTAAGGCTTAGTAGACTAAACTTGTTTAATCATTTTACTAATATTTCCAATGAAATGTGTATTTCTTTCATTCATCATTTTCTTTTATGGTGTCTACTCTGAAATAAACATTATTTTTCTTCTGAGAACTCCAAAAATAAAAGACATAGTTGGTTCTTTCTTGATGAGCTTATGATCATATAATATGACTTCATAATTCTATAATGAAAGTATGTATACAGTGTCATGGGAACACAGACAAACTTGTGGTTAAGGATAGATTTATATTATAGGACAGGAAAACACTTTTAAAATACTAGAAAACTACACCTGTAGTATTTGTATGTTTTGGCACTTCATAAAAATCTTTGTGGGAACTTTGAAAACTTATCTTTTGATCTTAAAAAGTTGAGGCCAATAGTTTTATATTTAAATATGTGAGGAATTGAATTTGTTACAGCTTTAAAACTTTTTTATGTTCTCATGTTTAAAATTATGTTTTTAAAAACCATTTTAAAACAGTTGCTATCACAAGATAACTCATAGGCATTAACTTCTGGCTAAGTGACTTTGTCTAGATTTTTTAAAGACAGGTTCATTTCAGATATTGTGCTCTGTTATTGGACTGTTTCAGAAAAGCAGTCCCAATTTTTGATTTAGAAATATATTTCTAGAAGAAGCAGAAGAATTTAATAAATTACTTCTGTTACAATGAATTATTAAGCATCACATATGGAAAGGAATGTTGAGAGGAAGAAATACACAGAAAACTATGCATAAATGCTTTATCCTCTTGTAAAGTATACTTCAGTGGGGTGGGGGTGGGAATCATAGGAATTGGTTCTTTGCAAGGCCATGGTATTGCTTTTGAAATGTTAAGTGGACAGGGAACACAAAAGTGAAAAGACGTAAAGTTGTACTTCTTTGGCAGCAGCTGGCAAGCAGTTTTTAGAACTTATTCGCTTGAAGTGAAAGGATCTGGTAAGGTGATGTTTGGTGTTAGAAGGAGCAGGAAACTAGGAGAGAGCTTTTGAATACCAAAGCTTGTAAATGCCTGACCCATTCTTTAATACAGTTTTCTCTTGATTTCTGATACTTCATAACTGTATTTTGCGTGGAACTTTCCCTAAGATACTGACTACAAGACTAACTCTGCATGAATTTTTAGCTAAAACATCAACCACTGTCTGTATGAGAATGGGCAACTTGGTTTACAGTCCTGAGATAATCTGATAGGTAGGCTGCTTTGGATAAGATACTTCTTTTGGACTGATCAGCTATATAATCCTAGGGATGACAATTCTGGGAGAAAGTTCTTCTGAAACTGGTTAGGGATAGAATAGACAATGAAAATGTGTAATATACCATTTTAACAACAGGAGTTTTATTATAAGTACTCATAACAGAACTGAAACTGGAAAACTGTGAGGTACTGAGGCAGCTCTGGTTTCTAGCTTCTTTTACAGCATCTTATCACTCAGCCATTTCAGGCAGGCATTCTCAAGGCAAACATGTTCTTCCTCCTTCCTTTCTTCCCTTTCTCCATTCTCTTGTACAAGGGTTCCAGTTTCTCCCCATCCTCATTAACATTTTTGCTTAAAAAAAAAAAGCCATCCTGACAAGAGTGAGGTGATAGCTCATTGTGGCATTGATTTGTATTTTCCTGATTAGTGATGTTAATGTCTTTTTTTCACACATCTGTTGCCCATTTGTATATCTTCTTTGGAGAAATGTCTGTTCAATTTCTTAGCCCAGTTTTAATTGGGTCATTCATTTTGTTTGTGTTTTTATTTTGCTGTTGAATTGTAGGGGTTCCTTACATATTTTGGAGATGAACCCATTATTAGATATTAGATATATGGTTTGTAAATATTTTCTTCAATTCCATGGATTGCCTTTACACTCATTGATTGTCTCCTGTGCTGTTTGATATAGTCTCATTTATTTTTGCTTTTGTTGCCTGTGTTTTTTATGTCATTTCCATGAAATCATTGCTAAGCAATGCCGCAAAGCTTTTCCTCATGTTTTCTCTAGCAGTTTTATGATTTTTGGTATTATGTTTATTCTTTAATCCATTTTTGATTTGATTTTTGTGTTTGGTGTAAGATAAGGGTCTAATTTCATTCTTTTCTGTTTCCCCAGCACCATTTATAGAAGACTGTTCTTTCCCTATTGTATATGCTTGACACCCTTGATGAAGATCAGTTCACTGTGAATGTGCTTATTTCTGGGCTCTGTATTCTGTTCCATTAGTCTACATGTCTGTCCTTATGCTAGTACTATACTGTTATAATTATAGTGTCTTTTAAAGAGTAGTTTTTACTTTTGATGAAGTTTCATTTATCAATATTTCTCTTTTGGTGGTGTATCTAAGGAGTTCTTGTCTAAACCAAATCACAGATATTTTTTCCTGTGTATTCTCTAGAACCTTGATAATTTGTTTTTACATTTTGTTCTATGGTCTACTTTGAGATTTGTATATGGTCCAGAGTTTGGATTAGGATTTTCTTGTTTTGTTTTATATTTTGGCATATGGATATCCAGTTCCAGCACTGTTTATTGAAAAGACTCTCATTTCTCCTTCGGATTGTACTTGCATCTTTGTTGAAAATCACCATATATGTGTGGATTCTCTATTCTGTACCATTGATCTGTTCTTTTTCCACTATCATGTTGTATTAATTGCTATGCTTTATAGTAAATCTTGAAATCAGTTAGTGTGAAACCTTCAACTTTGCTGTTCTTTTCAAAATTGTTTTGACTATTCTTTTCTATTTCTAGTGTTTAATTTCTTCAAAACAATCCTGTTGGGATATTGGAATTGTGTTGAGTCTATAAATACCTTGAAAAGAATTCAAATAGTAACAATACTGAGTCTTCTCCTTCATGAAAGCTATGTATCTCTCCATTTATATGAATTTTCATTCATTTATTTAATTAGTGATTTATAATTTTTAACACACAGCTCATGCACATGTTTTGTTAGCTCTATACAAAATAATGATTTTTGTGGTATAGATAAATGGTACCTTTAAAAGTTGAATATCCAGTTATTAATTGACCATATATGGAAATATTGGTTTTCTTTCTTGTTAAATTAACTTATAAATTCTGTTTGCTTTTTAATAAAATTTCTTTGGAGTTTATATGCAGACAATGATATCCTTTAGGGTTTCAAAAAAGAGTACACTTTATTTTGTTCTATTCATGAATTTCTTAGGACATAGATTGGTTTGTTCTTATATAGATGTCTTATGATTATATGGTTCTTTTTTATATCATATTTACATTGTATAAATTGTTCTTATGGTTTGTTTTGATTTCTGCTTGGTTGTTTTTAGTGTTAATAATTTGGCATCAGGAACCAACTTAATTATCTCTTATAAAGTGCAATACTCTTGCCTCATTATATGTTTCCATGACAAATAGCATATAGGAAGGGTAATGTTTCTTATATTCCTTTCCCTTAATGTGATTTGAAGGAGCGTATATCTTAGTTATGATAGGCAACTAAGATAACAATGGAAAATATGTTTCTAGAATTATATTTCTTTCTACATTGCTTAGCCATTATTGCTATATGAATATACAAAGGTCTTGGCTAGGTACAGTGCCTCACACCTGTAATCCTAGCACTTTGGGAGGCTGAGGCGGGTGGATTACTTGAGGTCAGGAGTTCAAGACCAGCCTGGCCAACATGACAAAACCCCATCTCTACAAAAAAAAAAAAAAAATTAGCCAGACGTGGTGGCTCATGCCTGTAATCCCAGCTACTTGGGAGGCTGAGGCAGGAGAATTGCTTGAACCCAGGACTTAGAGGTTGCAGTGAGCCAAGATCATGCCATTGTACTCCATCTGCCATTTGCACTCCAGCCTGGGTGACAAGAGCAAAACATGTTTAAGGCTGCCTTCATGTTTTATGTGATTTTTTTAAAGTTGTGACATTGCTTTAGTGAGTTTTCAAGACCTTAAAAATGAATCTTTAATTTCAGCAGATTTTGATGAATGAGAGGCGTTTACAGTATACAATTGCTATCTTGATGCAATTCTACTCTGTGGGGCTTTATCGATTTCTGGCCTTCTTCAGTGCCACAACTCAAGATTTTTTCTAAGTAATATAGGGTCATTGAAAACAAAGGTGATTCTAGCTCTTTTTTTTCTTTTGGTCTTAATCCCCAAATTGTCTTTTTTTTGGTGCTTGTCTACATGTAGTAGTTAGTAGAAGAGAATTAACTGGTAGTTTTGCTTACTTCTAACAAACAACATTTGTTTGTGGTACATATAACCTGAGGCTACTGATTTGGATTAGAAGTCATTAAATAGCATTATTTTTTAAGGTTAATAAATGCAAAAGCACAGACTATGTATTTTTCAGACACTGCATTGCTGTCTCTTCCATGAAGAAGACACAATTTTTAAAGATACTTAATACCACATTTTAGAGATAAGTTCATTGTTGTTTTCCAAGTTTTAAAAGACCATTAGCAAAAATTTTGTTTTCTTTTTCTATTCTCAGTCTCTTTGGCTATTATTTTTCTTGTTCAGTATCATAGGATATTGCCATAATAAAACAAGAAAGAAAAAATTCTTGGGGAAGGATTTATCAGGGAATTCCATTATTTTTTGTGATAGTTTACTCTAGTTTTTCAGACATTTATTTATTCAAGCAAGTAAATGGGAAAACTAATTTCTGAAAATGTTAATTGTAGGGAAAGATTTCTGGTACTAGGAGAAACTCTTTTGATCATAGGTTGGTGTTAAAGTCAGCAGCAGTAGGACATGAGCACTTTTTTCTTAAGTTCTGTAGCTATTTTAGTGATACTTAATAGTCTTATGCTTAAACATGACTATAATTAATAATTCTGTATTGTATTCTTGAAATTTGCTAAGAGAGTAGGTCTTAAATGTTCTCACCACAATGTGTATGTGTATCAAAACATCACATGCATACCTTAAATATATACAATTTTATTGTCAATTATACTTAAATAAAACTGGGAAAATATTGTTATGAATTGGAGTACTTAAGGAAAACTAGACTTGAAACATAGTTTCGTAATTACGTCTGTTAAAATGCACCTTTACAAAATCTAAGAATATTCTCAGATGTTCCAGAGCTGCTTCTCTCTGGATGGAGTCTGAAAAGAATAAGGGGTAGGAGAGAGTAGAGGTAGGAAAATATGCACTGAGGTGGCTTTCTATCCATATCTGTCTAAAATAATACTTCTGCCACGTGCATTACTAACTCACTTTCTCTGCAGACACATTCTGAGCTTCTTCCAAAGATTATTTTTCTTTGTTTTGACATGAAAAGCTTAAGCTCTGACTACCTTTTTTTTTTCCTGCAATCCTTTGGGAGTACAGAGTTTATAACTACAGCACTGTTTCTATCTAAGTAGAGAGCAATGCAGTGAAATTTAAAAAGCCTTCTGATTGTTAATTTGAAGGACTTGATATTTTAAGACCGGGGAAAGTTACCCATACTCTTGAAATTTTAACACAA
The DNA here is from genome assembly GCF_001604975.1 of Cebus imitator. Classification (NCBI taxonomy): domain Eukaryota; kingdom Metazoa; phylum Chordata; class Mammalia; order Primates; family Cebidae; genus Cebus; species Cebus imitator. The sequence continues at coordinate 2,182,667 of NW_016107331.1, read as the reverse complement.
TCCCGTTTGTGAAGTTAGAAATGACATGATAATCTAGCAGCATGACTCTTTTTTTCCTAACCAAGTAAGAAGTGTTATACAATTAACCATGGCACATAGTAAATGGCTTACTTCATATTCTGTTATTTTCTGTTATTTAATATAGTTTATGTTAAAGTTTATTTTTCTGGGGAAACTCATATTTTTCAGTTATTGATTGTGAGGATAATATATATTTTGAAATCACAAAATAATTTAATGAAATTATATATTTATTCAGTATAGTTTTGCTTTCTTAATATGTAAATTAAAAGTTTATTTAATAATTTTAGGTTAGTTATGGACAAATAAAACTAGACATCTGATACCTTATGTAATACTCTATCAGAATAGATTATATTTTGTGAAATCAACTGTTTACAGCTTTTTTTTGTTTAACGTTTAAGATTTCGACACTTTATCTAACAACATTTTTATTGAATAAAAATGGCTTAAATATATACAAAATCAAATTATTATTATAGTAATATGTATTAAAATGAAGGACACATTTTATAAATGTGGTTTAGTGATATTTTTATAGGAAGGAAAATTAATTATAAAGTTAAGTAACTCACATAATTTAAGGTAGACACCTGCTACTAGTTTGCAGTTCATTTTCATTATTTGTTTCTTATAATATTATAAATAATTTTTAAAAATATCTTCCTAAGCATACTGAGGCTGATATTTCTTAGATCTTCCTCTGATAATTCTAGTCATCATGATACTGTTTAAGAGATCAGATGTTCTATTCTGACAAGCCATAGTAAATATATATAGTACTATCTTCTGTATAATCTTTTTGCTTTGGCCATTAGTTTGTCCTGGAGCTTTATGTCAAAGAGATAGCAAAGAAAGTAAAAGACATGTTAGAAGAGATAGAAAACAAAATCCAAGTTGAACCAAGCTGTATTTAAACATGCAGGTTGTTCTGATTTCCTAAAGAATAAAAGAATACCTCTGTGTTTCAACAAGTCATGTGAGTTATAAAGAGGATAGTTCATTGTAGGGTGCTGATGACACAGCTTTGGTTTAGACTTGCAAATTTTTATATTTCACCAACATTCATCTTTTAATATTCATATTTATTCAAATAGCACCTACCGTGCCAGGACTGCATCAGGTGTTAAGAATATAAAATATCTCTCTCTGTTTTCTGTCATATGAGGATATAATAGGAAGATAGCCATCTGCAAACCAGGAAGTATGCCCTCACCAGACACCAGATCTGCCAGCACCTTGATCTTGGACTTCATAGCTCTCAGAACTGACAAAAATAAGTGTCTATTGTTTAAGCCACCCAGTTTTTGATAATTTGTGATAGCTGCCCAGACTGACTAAGACATACAGCAACAGTATGGAGAAAAAGCTATATTTAGAGAACACAACCAGTTAAGCAATTTCAATGAAGTATGAGTGGTGCTTTTATTTAGTGAAAGTACAGGGTACTGTAACAGTACATGGCATAAGGAATGCAAAACCTCATAATTCACAGGATATTGGATAGCATACTTGGAAGGGCCTTGCTGTGTGGATACTTACTCCATGCTTCTTGAATCCCACCTAATATCTTAAAAGCAGGAACCAAAAGGTTCAAACAATTTCCAAGTAATTTGGCCATGTCCCAGAACAAAGTTCAACAATATATATATGTGTATATATATATATAGAGAGAGAGAGAAACAAGAAAATATCCAGCACCCAACAAAATAAAATTCATAATGGCTGGATTTAAATCAGACATTATCAGATGATGCACAGAAGCAGGAAAATATGATCCATAATGAGGAGAAAGATGAATCAAAACCAATTTGTAACTGACATAGATTTTAGAACTAGAAAATACTTTAAAACAATTGTTACGATATTCCATATATTCAAAAAATTAGAGGAAAAATGGAACTTGTTAGGTAGAAATACGGAATATCAAGAAAGAACCAAATCCAACATCTAGAGATGGAAAATACACTGGATGGGATTAATGGCAGGTTAGACATTGCAGAAGCAAAGATAAGCAAACTTGAAGACATAGCAATAGAAACTGTCCAAAATGAAATATAGAGTGGAGAAAAAAAAGACTTAAAAGAAGTAGGAGGAGAGCAGAGCTGTAGTGAGCTCTGGGGTGTCTTCAAAAAGCCTAATGTATTTAGAATTAGACTCACCCAAAGGAGAGGAGAGAAACAAGGAGGACAGAAAAAATACTTACAGAAATCACTGCCGAAAGTCTTTCAAATTTGAGACAAATTACAAGCTTAGAAACCCAAGACAGTAAAAGAACCCAAGTACAAAAACATGAAGAAAAATACACCAATGCATGTGATAATCAAATTGTTCAAAACCAGTGGCAAAGAGAAAATCTTAAAAGCAGCCTTTAGAAAAGTCACGTTATGTGTTGAGGAAGCATGATAAAGATTTCAGCAAACTTTTTGTTGAAAGTCATGAAAATGAGAAGACAATGGAAAAACATCTTTAAAGTACAGAAGACACAAACATCAATTAACATTGTCAGAGTTAAATAGGGGCTAGGCCATAAAGGCTGTTTATATCCACATTAAGGAGTACCAGAGTATGAAGGAAGAGGAACATGAAAGTGAGATTAGGAAGCATGAATCACAGAGGTAAGAGAAAAACCTAGAGACTGTGTTATCACAAAAGTTATATATAGCTTTTTTAATAGTGCTTATTATGGACCAAGTGGTTTTGCATGTATTAATTTAACTTGCACAGCAATCCTTTGGGCTAGATACCTGCAGAATTAGTATATAATAATGAGAAAATGAGGTATAGAGAAATTAAGTGAGTTGCCCAAGAAAATGCATAGCTAATAAGTGAATCAGGATTTGAACTCATGCAACTTGACAATAGAATTTGTGCTCTTAACTAATACATCATGCTGCCTTTTAAGCAAGACGAGGGATGAAAATGATGTTTGGATTTAACAATAAGGATTTCACTGATAACTTTAGTCAATTTCAGTCGTTCAATGGGGGCAAAACCTGATTACAGTAAGGAATAAATGAGAATAGAGAAAGATACACAATTATTTCATGAAACTTGGCTGTGAAAAACAAGAGTAGGGAACAGTTGAGATTTTAGGAGGAACTAAAGCCAGACTAAAATGCTACGTAAATTTAAATGCTGGTGGCAGCAAGCAAGCAATGAGAGACGTAGGAGAGGATGAGAGAGAGTAATAAACAGAGAGAGCTTCTGAGCCATAATGAAAAGGCAGTAGGGAATAGGATCCATAGTAAAAGTAAATAAAGGGCCCTAGAAGGAGAAAGACCTCTTTCATTGTCAAAGTGTGGAAGGAGCAGAGCATGGATATGCTTGCATATAAACTTGTAGGTTTCCTGCTAATCATAACTCCTTCATTGTCAATTTCTCTTTCATGGATTTGAAACAGGGACTAAAATTGCCTGTGTCCGAAAGTTACTTCTCATTTAACTTCAACTTTTCTTGGGTAAAGGGTAGAGGGAAGAGAATCCTTCTTACTTTGTTAATGAAATATAGGTTTCTAAGATACAGACTGAACTGAGGAAGTCTTTCTTGTATCCATAAAACATGGAGAATTTTTAACTGCTTTTGAAGAGTCACATTTGCAGTTAGACTGGAAATGAACATAGTCCCTGATATTATGTGTTGGGCTAAATCTGTAGGAAAAGGTCGCTATATAAAGATAATATATAAAGATAATAAATGAAATATTCTGCAAGGGTGATAGTAATTATGATATGCAGTATCTCTTTATAAGCAACTGTCTAGAATATGGGCCAGCAAACTCCTGACAATTTTTGTAAGTAAAGTTTTATTTGAAACATAGCCATGCCCATTCCTGATGTATGTCTTTGGCTGCTTTTGCACTATAATGTCAGATCTAAATGGCTGCAGGAGAGACTACAAGGCCTGCAAAGCCTAATATATTTATTATCTGCTCATTTTCAGAAAAGTTTGCTGACCTCTTTTCTAGAATAGTAAAGCAATTAAAGACTTGGAAATACTTTTTGAGAAAAAGAGAAAAATACCAAAAATGTGGAGACTTAGAGAACTAGAAGATATTTAGAATAGATTTTAAGTGAAAAATCACATTGCAAACTGATACAGATTGTACATTGATCTCATTTTTATCTAAAAGGTTTACATAAAATGTTAACAGCAATTGTTATATTTGATTTTTATTTTCTTACTGGTTCCATGTGTTTTGTGATATTTGTACAATGAACATATATTATTGTGTTAATAATAAACTGACTAATAGTAGACCAGGGCAACAACATAGAAGCCAAAGCTAATTAGAATGTGAAGAGAATTTGGCAGGGTCAGGCAAAGATGAGGCATGTGGAAGACATATAAGGAAAACGCACAAGTAGCCAAAGAAGTTGGAGAAATGTTTTGATAATGCCACTAAGAACTCATTTAGTTTCTATAATTTCTTACATTTAACCAGAATTTGCAAGGGCTAATACCTGAGCAGTCCCTAAAAATGGTTTTCCACGAAAAACAGCCAAAATGAGTTACATAAACTACAAATCACATTTAGGAATATTTATAAATGTTCCTTATTTCCAAAGATACTGATTTTTAAAATTTGGTTCATGCAGATGTTCGTTGTTTTGTGACTTATTGATAATGTTTTGTATTAGTGATTTTTTATTATAAAAATTAAATTTATTTTTCTCTAAAGTCTTCACTTTATTATATCGTAGAAGTGGAGGACTTTGTTTTGTAAGAAAATAAAAATTCTTTAAAAAGGCAAACAAATTTTATTCGGTCAAAAATAAGTCAGAAATTACAAAAGCAATCTTCAGTGAAGTACTGTTATTAACCAGATGAAACTTAAAGTAGTTTTACTGTGGTATTCTACTGCCACATCTGCACTGTAGCACTACCCAGATGCACACTATAAAGTTCAGTGGCTCCTGACAAACATTAAGTTCCTTTCAGTGGCTATACTATGTTAGGAGTCATTTGAAACAGAAGAGAAATCAGATTTTACCTAAGCTTATCTCTTAAGTCAACATACTTTTATTTAAATTATCATCTTGAATGGTATTTATTATCTCTATAATGACCAAATCAGTTGTTGAGAGCCATCTTAATGTAGAAGCTTAGTATACAAATTACTGGCTTGCCCATAAACTGTCATGCAAAACAAACAGAAAACTAAAGCAAATAACAATTTTAAACCTCTTTTTCTATTTGTCCTTTAAATATGAGTCAAAAGGCTACAGGTTTATCAGCTATAACTAAAATATAATTTGTAGAAGGAATTTTTATGTAACCGTTGTTAAAAAAATGCAGAGATTAAGCCTCAGAGCAAGAATGTATGTGGATATACATAGTGTTTTTATGTGAAATGCAAAATTTGAGCCTTTGTGTTAAATATATAATTATTATATAAAATTAAAGATAATTATATATTTAAAATTATACATACATGTGCATTATTTTATTCAGCCATTCCACTAACTAGTATGACCGTGAATAATGAAATGATTTTGAATGAAATAATGTCAGTCATAGCTGTATTTACAAGAAATTTCATATTAATGAAATCCATTATGCTATGGAACTTTTTAAAGAGAAGTGGTAGAAGTCCTATTTCTGATTGTTTGACAGTGTGCTGAAAAAGCCTACACATTGTTGAGATCAAACTTCACTCGTCATAGATGTGTCAGATGTCCTAATAGATCTTATTTATATCTGATTTTTATTATTCAAGTTGATTTTAATCATAATGTAGGCCGGAATCTGTTTTTGTTACTTATGCAAGCACTCTCTTGTTTTAAAATTAATTAATGCATTTCTCATTTATTCAGGAAGTCTCTAATGGCATTTGGGGGAGGGGAAGTTTATGAGTTCCTTCCTGAGTAATGCAGTTTTTATTTCTTGTTGAAACTGTGGTCTCAGCCAGAAACCAATGTTGGTTGGAAGAAAGGATTAATAAAAAAGAGTAGGAGAGAAGGAGGGAAAGAAAGCAGGAAAGGATGGAGGGAGGAAAGGATGGTAAGAAAAGAAAAAGCAGAAAGGGAAAATAAGAAAGTTAATTATACAAACATTTAGTTTAGTTGTGTAAAAAGTAAATACATTGTCAAATGTTCTGCTAAAACAGCAACATCCTGTCCTTGTCTCATTTCTACTCCCTGCTCCCTCTATTTCCTGCTGCCTTGATGATGGTATTTTATTTATATATAAATATATGAGGCAATATGTATATTTTGATGATGCTTGTTACTGAATTCTAAGTAATTGAAACATAAAGGAGAGTTATTCTAGTTATAAATTTTTCTGAGTTTTTATATGATTACTTGAAAATAGCTAGCCATTTCTATAACTTTATAAGGTTACTTCAGTAATGATATATTTTTTTATGCTATGAGTCAAGAAAATGTCCAGCCCAAGTCTGGGGTTTAAGGAGTGGCTATTATGTAGTGTGTGGAGAGGTACAGGGTGGAGCATATCACAATCTTGTTTCCCTTATAAAATAAACTCTTTCTGAAAGATTCCTATATTTTTATAATTGATCTCTTAGCCTTTCTAATTTATATAAATATTTAACTTGTCTAGAGGAAATAAAACATAAGGCAGTTACAGAGACTAGGATCATGAGTGAAAGAATAGGTTTTGCATGCACATTTCGTGTTTGCTCTACTTAATCTTATAATCCATAGTGAGGAAGGTAAATTCAATATTGCTGTTAAATCACTAAGCTTAAGTGACTCACCCAAGGCCTCATAGACAATGGGTGATTGTTAGGGTTAGAATGAGAATTGATGCCTCCTCTTCCGATTCTCAGCAGTCATGGGTCTCATTATCATCATCATTTCCTGAACTCCTACTGTGCTGGCAGTACTCCTGACAGTTTGTATCCTCCCTCAGAAGCTGTGACCTATTTTTAATGTTGCTTTTTCAGGTAAAGAGATAATATTACATGCTGTGTAATATTATCCATTGCTGTATAAATGGACGAAGAAGAATTTATAAATTCCAAACCTACTTAGCATTTTCATGCTCTTTAAAATTACTAAAAGTCTATCACTATTTCACAGGTTAACTGAACAAAATTAAACAATCCAAAACTATGTTTTTGTTTTACCACTTCCTCTCACATGCACACCTTTACATTATGTTCTGTAAATACTGTTGTTTTTTTTTTATTTATTTTTTTCACCTCCCGCCTTTGTTTTTGAGACATAGTCTTGCTCCGTTGCCCAGGCTGGAGTGCAGTGGCGTGATCTCAGCTCACTGCATCCTCTGCCTCCTGGGTTGAAGTGAATCTTGTGCCTCAGCCTCCCAAGTAGCTGGGATTACATGTGTCACCATGCCTGGCTAAATTTTGTATTTTAGTAGAGACAGGGTTTGACCATGTTGGTAAGGCTGGTCTCAAACTCCTGACTGACTTCAAGTGATTCACCCGCCTGGGCCTCCCAAAATGCTGTGATTACCAAACATGAGCCACTGGGCCTGGCCCCTTTGACTGTGTAAATTTCTGTTTCGTTTTGTTTTGTTTTTGAGAAGGAGTTTCTTGCTCTGTTGCCCAGGCTAGAGTGCAATGGCGTGATCTTGGCTCACTGCAACCTCCGCCTCCTGGGTTCAAGGGATTCTCCTGCCTCAGCCTCCCAAGTAGCTGGGATTACAGGTGCCTGCCAGCACATGAAGCTAATTTTTGTCTTTTTAATAGAGACAGGGTTTCACCATGTTGGTCAGGCTGGTCTCGAACTCCTGACCTCAGGTGATTCACCCATCTTGGCCTCCCAAAGTGCTGGAATTACAGACGTAAACCACTGTGCCCAGCCATTTCTGGTTTCTTAATACAGTTTCCGATGATAATTATTAGGTTCACTCTACTTCTTAAGTGTAGGTATTTTAAATATATATTTATATGAGTTCATATGGATTTGAGAACTAGCATTAAACATACTTTTAGGTTCTTATTTGCTTAGATATCTCTCTGTGCAAGAATTAGCACAAATACTCATATACTCACTTACCAAGATAATGTTATTAATTTTATGCTACAAAACAAAATAAGCCATATCCAATATTTTTCTAATGTCAAGTGACTGTAACTAGAAAATGAATGTAAGCGAGATCACAGTGTGTGAAATGTGAGTTGATATACGTATACCTTTTATGATTCAATTAAATGTTTTCTGAAAATAGCCTGATTCAAATACTTAGAAATTCCCAAAGAAATGTACAGTGAGCATCAAAATATATAATCACTTTAGATCTATTTAATAGTTGTAAACATTTAAAAAAATAGTCATAGATATTTTTTAAAGTACCAGAACAATGGCATAAAAATAAGCATAAATTGTAATTGTCTCCAGATTCAATAGAGTATACATTTTTACATTCTAGAAAACTTAATTTTATATGGTTTTCAGCACTGAAATATAATTACTAAATTATTTGCTTGCCAGGTGACCAACAAAAAATTTAAGTAAGATTTAAGTTGAGAGCTTTACTGGAAGAAATGCAGTTACATTTCTTTTAAACATTTTAGTAAATAAGTAATAAAATACTTTTATTTTAGTAACAGAATGCAAGTGGAAAATTCCCCCTGTGGAATCATTTGTTGTTCAAGCTTTCCCATTGAGAAAGACTGATTCTAGACTGACTGCCAGAATTTTAGAGGTTAACTCTATAGAAAAGCATTTGTATTTCTAAAACTTTTAAAATCATGAATATAATAAAATTCCAAAAATGGAGACCTAAGGTACTTCACTTGAAATACCATTAAGTAGGAAAACTGTGATTATGCTTATGTTAAATATCTTCTGCAAACAAAATCATCTGATTTATTGTTATCAAGCGGATACATATACTTAAGAAAACTAAGATCTTGTGTTTCTAATTCCCAAAACTAAATGTATTTTTAGTGTAGTGAGATAATACAGGAAAAAAATTTAAAGGCTAAATAATTTGTTGTTTTAATAGTGTAAAGTAATTGATTCCTGGTTAATTATAATCATAAAATGAGCATTCTTCTCCTATGATTACTAAACTTCTTTTATTGTAAACATAATGCCTGTGTTTGGCGAGCTCAAAATTAGCCTTGTTAAGTTCTAATCTGTTATTCCATAGAATACAAACAAGGGAAATCCTAAAATTATATCTACATGGTTAAGTCAAATGGAGACTTGTTGACATGTTGTGATTTATGTAGAGAATCAGATTGTCCCATTCTGCTCAGTTAAAATCAACTAAGCATTATTTTGAGGTTTTAGACCATTTGTGCAAAATCAAAATGAAGGTCGAAGAATGAATGAGTTTAATTTTTTCATGACCCTCTTTTTAATATCTTTAAATTATTACTTTTCATTTTCTTAATAAAATTACTTTGGTATAAAAAATGAATATTTTAATATGACATTTCAATAATGCCATTTATTCAATATCTAGCTATTAAGTCTAAGGTGCTGAATGAGGTTTTGTTAGATAATACAGTAATATAAGAGTCTCTATAGTTGTGGTCCTCAGGGAGTTTGCAATTTTGATAGAAAGTCAAGACCAAACACATGAGAATTAAACAAAGCTCGATAATGTTAGATAATATTAGAGATGACAGTAGTATCAGAAGCAGAGTTATTCTTTCCAAATGTCAGAAAACATATTTGGAGCATAAAATACAGTTAATTACTGTTAATGTTCATGTACAGCAACATAGGCTAAAATGCATACGTTGATGTGTAATCAGTATAGCAAGCCTGAGTAAATATATGAGATATAGTCTTTTATTTCTTTAAACTGTGAATCTGGACATTTGTCTTGAAGATGGAGGGTAAGAGGGACAGTATGGGACAGTGTAACAAAAAAAGAGAGGACAGAGTATCCGCTCAAGAAAAGACTGATATCTAGAAAAACTGGGCACAAAAGGGAGAGAAGGGATATATCAAAACCTAAGTCACCTGAAAAGTATGACTTAGCATACTTCAGAAAACCAAAAATGTAATGCCATATTAACAGTCAGTCAATAAATGACCAGTAATTATCACCTTAGAAGTGGTGGTTTCAAGGGCCTATACTTATCCCCAAACACAGCAAGTCGTATATATTATTTCTATATCAATCGTTTCTCAATAATATTGTTTAAAAATGATCAGTAAAATTACTGTCATAAGGAGAGCCCTCTGGTTATAATTTTTGTATTAATCATTCAAGTACTCTTTCAGCAGATACTATCAAACACCATTGCAGATGGAGGCTATTGAGGTGTTCTTTCCAAAGGGCTTAGAGTTTTGGCTTGGGAAAACAGATGCATATACAATAACAAAAAACTGTAACAAGATGTAGGATACGTGCGAGAAGGCTGTTAGAAGTAAGGCCTGGAAATGCAATTTGGATTTAGGACATGGAGGTACTTATTATAAGATTAAAAAACATAAGATGTTTAGATAAATAGGACTCATGGAAGATAGTCGAATGTGTCAGTGACATGATCACAGCAGAGATATTTGATAGTATGATCCAACATTGTCAGAGCAAGACAAGGGATTGATTGATGAAGAGAAAGATGAAGGCAGGAAGATAAACCATATGCTCCTTATTTCAATGCTACTTATTTCAATGGCACAGTTAAGGTGTGGTAGTGGTTGAACTAAGTCTTCAACAGATGGGTGAAAAAGGTAAAGAAGATTTTTAAAGTTTTGGAAATTTAACATTTTTAAGACTTGAAGCCAGTTAATAGCTTATCAGTTAGAGGTTTCCTTTGGTAATTTAAAAACTATAATGTACCTTGCTTATTAAGGAACTAAGCTGCTCTTTCTTAAATAAATATAATGTCAGTTAAATATGTATAAACATTTCACTTTATAAAAGATAAAACTACCTTCTTAATATTGTACATTTTAAAATATATTCTGTAGCCCATTTTAGTAAATTCACTGGAGAAGAGGCAGGATTTTTGAGTCATTTTCCTTTAATTCATACAGATACTGTTTGGGTAGAAGTAATATGCATTAGATCTATAGTTAGAATATTTTTCTTAAGAATTCAAGGACTGGTATGGTGCTGTCTGAACATATATTTCTTAAGTATATTTTATTTTTAGAACAGTTCATAGCATAATTAAGTAGAAAGTTCAGAGGTTTCCCATATACCCCACTGCCTCCAATATACAACCCCTTTGATCAACATGTTGCCCCCCACAGTGATACATTCATTACGATCAATGAACCTACATTTTCACATTATCACCCAGAGTCCACAGTTTACATTAGGGTTCACTTTTGTTATTGTATATTCCATGGGTTTGTACAGTAACATACAGAATAGTTTCACTGCCCTAAAAATCCTTGTGTCCTATCTTTACATCCTTTCCTTCCTCCAACTGTTGGCAACTGTTGATTTTTTCACTGTCTCCTTTTGCCTTTTCTAGTATATCATATAGTTAGAATCATACAACATGTAGTCAGCTTTTTCAGATTAGTTTCTTTCACTTAGTAATATGCATTTAAGTTTTCTCAGCTGGGCAACTTGGCTCATATGTGTAATTCAGCATTTTGTGAGGCCAAGGCGGGAGGATGACTTGAACCCAGGACTTTGAGACCAGCCTGGGCAGCATAGCACATCATCTCTACGAAGAACAAAAACAGAAACATTAGCTAGACATGGTGGCACGTGCTTATAGTCCTAGCTACTTGGAAGGCTGAAGCGGGAAGATTGCTCGAGCCCAGGAGTTGAAGACTGCAGTGAGTTATGATTGTGCCACTGCACTCAAGCCTGGGCAACAGAGTGAGATCCTGTCTCAAAGAAAAGAAAATGTTTTCTCCATGTCTTTTCATGGCTTGATAGCTTATATCTTTTTAGCACTGAATAATATTCCATTGTCTGGTTATAATACAGTTTATTTCTCTACTTACCTACTGAAGGACATCTTGGTTGTTTCTATGTATTGGCAATTATAAATAAAGCTGCTACAAATATCTATGTGCAGAATTTTGTTTGGGGAAAGGTTTTCAACTCCTTGGGTAAGTACCAAGGAGAGCAGTTGCTGGATAATATGGTAGAGTATGTTTGGTTTTGTAAGAAACTGCCAAACTGTCCTCCAAAGTGGCTGCTCCATTTTGCATTTCCACCAACAGTGGGTAAGTTCCTGTTGCTCCAAATCCCCACCAGCATTTTATGGTGATGTTACTGTTCTGGATTTTGGCTTGAATAGACTATTTTATTTTTTGCCAAGATTTGCCCTTTGCTATAAAAGCCCAAACTATAAATGATGATTAGTCTAGGTGAAAACTTCTAACAATCATTATTCTAATACATTCTAAGATAATTCTTTGTGATTGATTTTTTAAAATGTTGCAATATGTTCTATAAAGCCTTCATACTCAGGTTTTTAGGACATACTGTAACATTTTATATTTAATGTTCATAAGATTGGCATTGTGTTAGAAGGCAAATTTCTTTTGAGAAGTCATTTGTTCTAGAAATCGTTGATCAGTAAATTCACTGACTTTTTCAGTTTTCCAGTAGCCTGTCTAAAACTTAACATGGTTTCATAGTATTTTACTAAAATTAATGGAGTAGAAAACTTTTAAGCAAACTAGTAGTTTTATCTTTGGATATATATGAAAATTTCTAATGGAAAATATTTTCGCTTTGACCTCAAAGACATATTTTAAGAGTAACTCAAGCCTAAAAAATACTAAATCTCCTGAAAGTTAAAGTTGAAAATACTGAGATAGTATGTATATACCTTCTGGCAGCAGCATTTTTTGTTGTTGGTCTAGTTAGTGACCTGGCATAGGGGAAAAAAAATACGTAGACATTTGCAAATTTCACCTAAAAATTGACTTCTATATCAGTAAAGACTTTATTGGGTTGAGGTATAGAATAATCAATCTCAAAGGGATGCTTTTGCAAGGTAAATTAGTGATCAAGAATGAATTTTAAAATGTGATTTTGCTATTTACTAACATGTGACCTTGGACAAGTTGTGTAAAGTTATGTGTGGCATAGCTTCTTTATTTGTAAAGTGGGAAAGGTAATGCCTATTCTTTGCTATTATGTTGATTAAATGAGATTACATAAAGTACTTGGTACAATGCCCAACACTCAGTAGGTGATTAATAAATGATAGCCGTTGTTCTTGATCAGCCAGGCTTATACTTAAACATTCCCTTTAAAACTATTAAAAGAAGAAAGAAGGAAAGGGAATTTCATCTGATCAACCAGGTTTGTGCTTAAACATTCCCTTTAAAACTATTACAGGGAAAAGGAAGGGAAAGGAATTTCATCTGTCTAGCTTACCAAGAATGTAGTGGACATTGGATTCTGCGAGCAAAGGTCTATGACAAATTTAAACTAAAATACTCTCTCTGCCTTTTTATAAATTAGTTTTTCTCTTCATGTCACTTCTGTAACAACTTTTGTGGTGTCAGAATTAAAGATTGTTTATTAGCACAGTTTTCCCTTTTAATTTGCCGTGTATTGTTTTTTGTATTATGTAAGGGATAGCACTTGTCTAAGCTGACCTGTTACACCCCTGAAAGCACGAAATATGTTTTGTTCATTGTGTATATATCCCAGAGTATATCACATCTAATATGTAATCAACAAGTATATATGAATTCCATGAATCTCAGTTGTTGTATATGCTGTGCCTGAGAGGCAGAGGAACTTGATTCATGATCAGCTTAACTACAAATCAACTATGTGGTGATATTTTCAGACTTTATTCACACAACTAATTATTTCTATTACTGTTGTTAGTATTACTACTACTAATTATTTCTATTACTGTTCCTTAAAATAGCATTTGTATGTTTTTTATTAGTCAAGGTAGGGAAGTGGTTGTAAAAACAATTGCAAATTTCAGTGCCTCGATACAATAAAGTTTATTTCTTACCTTATGTCACAGTCTATTTTGGGTAGGATTGCCAGATAGAATACAAGATGCCCAGTTAAATTTGAATTTCAAATAAGCAATAAACAATTTTTTATTATGTGTGTCCTAAATATTGCATAGATTTATAGGTATGTCTTTAATACTGTATAAGACATATTTGTAATTTTAGAAAGTATGTGTTTATCTGAAATTCAAATTCAGCAGCTCTCTGTATATTTATTTGTTAAAGCTGGCCATCCTAAAGTGTAGAGAAGTGATGATGGATAGAAGACTTGAGTGGCTCTACTTTATGCAGTCAGTAAGAGTCCCATACTCTTTCCCTCACATAGTCCTACCATATGTTGGGCCTTATCCTCCTCTATATTCAGTCCATATATGCAGAATAGCAGAGCATAATAATGGGGGATTGTGTGAGGTTTCATGGGCCAAACTTGGAAGCACCTTGTTATTACTTCCACCCACTTTGTATATATTTGCCGTAACTCAGTCTTATGACCTCTGTTAACATAAAGGAGGGCTGGGAAATGTAGTTTGGCTATGTGTCTGAGAAGCAAAAACAGGTTTAATGAGCATCCAGTCTCTACCATATTCCTTTCTTTGTTCACTAAATGAGTGACATTATTATTACTGTTTTTATTTTTCTGTTTTTTCCCCTTTGAATAATTAGGATATCAGCACATTTACTCTTAGTTTTATTCTCCCCCTGTCAAAACAAACAAACAAAAAAATCCCACAATGATTCCTTTTAAACATTCCTTCCTCTTATGTCCTTCTGTGGAATCATCAAAATGAGTTGTACTATTTCTCCAAAGATTATCAGTTAGACTTCAGTAATATGTGTTTAGGCAAAGTTCAAGAGACAGACCTGCCTATTTCTTGTCCTGAAATACATTACAGGGTTCCTGGTTATTCAGCTGGTCAATAAAATGATACCTGATTGCCTTCCAGAGTCAAAGAGGCTTCACTTGACAATAAGAAATAAAGGTGGAAGTTTGGTGTTTTTATGAAGATAAAGAATTGCATCATGAAGATAAAGAGTCAGTATTTGAGCATATAGGTAGATTATTGTTTATAATTATATATTGCTTATTCCAGTATTGCACAGCAAGCATGTCACTTTTGTCCATTTTATTTGTATTACATTGTTCTGAAAAACTCTAGATATACTTAGTAGAGTAGTTATATTTGATTTCAAGGGTAGAAAAAAATTAGTAATTTAGATGTCTTGTTTTAAATGAAATTTATTTGTTTTTCCATTCTTTCATTCAGCAAACAATTATTGAATGCCTATGATTTGTAGGATATAGCATGTATAGTTGAAACTATACATGAGTATCCATAATTCTGTAATAGGAATTCTTTTTTTTCAACTTTTATTTTAGATTCAGATGATACATGTGCAGGTTTGTTACCTGGGTATATTGCATGATGCTGAGGTTTAGAGTATGAATGATATCCTCACCCAGGTACTGAGCATAGTACCCAACAGTGAGTTTTTCATCCCTCCTCCCTCTAGTAGTCTTAAGTGTCTATTGTTGGCATCTTTATGGTCATTAGTACCCATTGTTTAGCTTCCATTTCTAAGTGAGAACATGTGGTATTTGGTTTTCTGTTCCTGAATTGATTTCTTAAGATAATGGCCTCCAGCTGCATCCATGTTGCTGCAGAGGACATGTGTATTAGTCCCTTCTTACGCCGCTGCAGAGAAACTACCTGAGACTGGGTAATTTAATTAATAAACAAAGGAGTTTTGATTGACTCACAGTTCTGCATGGCTAGGGAGGACTCAGGAAACTTACAGTCCTGGTGGAAGGGGAAGCAGGCACCTTCTTCACAAGGCTTTACATAAGAGTATGAGCATGTGAAAGAGGAACTGTCAAACACTTATAAAACCATCAGATTTGTCAGATTTGTCAAATATCAGTTAGTTGTAGATGTGTGGTGTCATTTCTGAGGCCTCTATTATGTTCCACTGGTCTATATCACTGTTTTGGTACCAGTACCATGCTGTTTTGATTACTGTAGCCTTGTAGTATGGTTTGAAGTCAGGTAGCATGATGCCATCTGCTTTATTTGTTTTTTGTTTGTTTCTTTGTTTTTGTTNTTTTTTGGATTGTTTTGCTTAGGATTGTCTTGGCTATGTGGGCTCTTTTTTGGTTCCATATGAAATTTAAGGTGGTTTTTTTCCAGTTCAGTGAAGAAAGTCATTGCTAGCTTGATGGGGATAGTGTTGAATCTATAAATTACTTTGGGCAGTATGGCCTTTTCATGATATTGATTCTTCCTAACCATGAAAATAAGCAATGGGAAAAGGATTCCCTATTTAATAAATAGTGTTGGGAAAACTGACTAGCCATATGCAGAAAGCTGAAACTGGAACCCTTCATTACACCTTATACAAAAATTAACTCCAGTTGGATTAAAGATTTAAACATAAGACCTAACACCATAAAAACCATAGAAGAACATCTGGGCAATACCTTTCAGGACGCAGGCATGGGCAGGGACTTCATGACTGAAACACCAAAAGCAGTGGCAACAAAAGCCAAAATAGACAAATGGGATCTAATTAAACTAAAGAGCTTCTGCACAGCAAAAAAAAAACTATCATTAGAGTGAACTGGCAAGCAACAGAATGGGAAAAAATTTTTGCAGTCTACCCATCTGACAAAGGGCTAATATCCAGAATCTACAAATAACATAAACAAATTTAAAAGAAGAAAACAACCCCATCAAAAAGTGGGCGATTGGATAAGAACAGACACTTCTCATAAGAAGACATTTATGCAGCCAACAAACATGGGAAAAAAATCTCATCATCACTAGTCATTAGAGAAATACAAATTAAAATCACATTGAGATACCATCTCATGCCAGTTAGAAGGACAGTCATTAAAAAACCATGAAACAACAGATGATGGGGAGGATGTGGAGAAATAGGAACACTTTTACACTGTGGTGTAAATTAATTCAACCACTGTAGAAGACAGTGTGGCAGTTCCTCAGTGATCTAGAGCTGGAAATACCATTTGACCCAGCAATCCTATTACTGGGTATGTAAATCATTCTATTATAAAGACTTATGCACACATATGTTTATTGTGGCATTGATCACAATAGCAAAGACTTGGAACCAACCTAAATGCCCATCAGTGATAGACTGGATAAAGAAAATGTGGCACATATACACCATTGAATACTATGTGGCCATCAAAAAGGATGAGCTCATGTCCCTTTTGGGGACATGAATGAAGCTGGAAACCATCATTCTCAGCAAACTGACACAAGAGCAGAAAACCAAACACGGCATGTTCTCACTCATAAGTGGGTGTTGAACAATAAGTACACATGGACACAGGGAGGGGAAAACACACCAGGGCCTGTTGGCGGGGAGACTAGGGGAGGGATAGCATGGAGTGGGGGGATAGGGAAGTGATAACATTAGAAATACCTAATGTCGTTGACAGGGTGATGGATGCAGCAAACCACCATGGCACGTGTATACCTATGTAACAAACCTGCACTTTCTGCACATGTACCCCAGAACTTAAAGTATAATAATAATAATAATAAACTATCAGATTTCATGAGAACTCACTCACCATCAAAAGAACAGTATTGGAGAAGCCACCCCCATGATCCAATCACCTCCCACTGGGTCCTTCCCTCAACACATGGGGATTATGAGGATTACAATTCCAGATGAGATTTGGGTGGGGACACAGCACCAAACCATATCAACGTGACTTTGTTCTTTTTTATGGATGCATACTATTCCATGGTGTATATGGAATATTCACCATGTATATACAACATGGAATACTGTGCATCTATTTCCTTTATCCAGTCTAGTGTTGATTGACACCTACACTGATACCATGTCATTACTATTGTGACTAGTGGTGCTATGAACATGTGAGTGTAAGTGTGTTTTTGGTACAATGATATTAACTTTTTGTTATATGCCAGGTAATGGAATTGCTGGGTCAAATGGTAGTTCTGTTGTAAGTTCTTTGAGAAACCTCCAAACTGCTTTCCACGGTGGCTGAACTGATTTACATTCCCACTAGCAGTGTATAAGCATTCTCTTTTCTTCACAGCCTTGCCAACACATTTTTTGTTTTGTTTTGTTTTACTTTTTAATAATTGCTAGTCTCACTGGTGTGAGACGGTATCTCATTGTGGTCTTGATTTGCATTTCTCTGATGATTAGTGATGCGGAGCATTTTTTCAGGTATTTGTTGGCCGCTTGTATGTCTTCTTTTGAGAAGTGTCTGTTTATGTCTTTTGTCCATATTTTAATGAGGCTATATGTTTTTTGCTTGCTCAATTAAGTTCCTTTTTGATTCTGGATATTAGACCTTTATTGGATGCATAGTTTGTGAATACTTTTTCCCATTCTGTAGGTTGTTTAGTCTGTTGATAGTTTCTTTTGCTGTACAGAATCTCTTAGTTGAATTAGGTTCCACTTGTCAATTTTTGTTTTTGTTGCAATTTCTTTTGAAGACTTAATCATAATTCTTTGCCGCGGATGGAGTCCAGAATAGTGTTTCTTAGGTTTTTTTTTTTTTTCTAGGATTCTTATAGTTTGAGGTTTTACATTGAAATCTTTATTTTGAGTTATGTTTTGTATATGGTGAAAGGTAGGGGCCCAGTTTCATTCTTCCACATATGGCTAGCCAGCTATCCCAGCACCATTTATTGAATAGGGAGTCATTTTCCGATTTTGTCTTCTTGTCTACTTTGTCAAAGATCAGATGGCTGTACGTGTGCAGCTTTATTTCTGAGTTCTCTGTTCTGTTCCATTAGTCTATATGTCTCTTTTTGGACAAGTGCCATGCTGTTTAGGGTTATTGTAGCCTTACAGTATAGTTTGAAGTCAGGTAATGTGATATCTCTGGCTTTGTTTTTTTCTCTTAGGATTGCTTTGGCTATTTGGGCTCCTTTTTGGTTCTATATGAATTTTAGAATAGTTTGTTCTAGTTCTGTGAAAAATGACATGGGTAGTTTGGTATGAATAACATTGAATCTATAGAGTGCCTTAGGCAGTATGGCCATTTTAATAATATTGATTCTTCCAATCTGTGAGCATGAGTTGTTTTTCCATTTGTTTGTATCTTGTATGACTTCTGTTATCTGTGTTTTATAGTTCTCCTTGCAGAGATCTTTCACTTACTTAGATGTATTCTTAGGTATTTTGTTTGTTGTGTGGCCATTGTAAATGGGTTTGCATTCTTGATTTGGCTCTCAGCTTGAACATGATTGGTATATAGAAATGTTACTGATTTTTTTCCATTGAATGTACCTCCTGAAACTGTACCAATGTGGTTTACCAGCTCCAGGATCAGATCTGGAAACTTTCGGCAGGGTCTTTAAGGTTTTCTAGCTATAGAATCATATTGTTTGCATAGAGAGATAGTTTTACTTCTTTTTGTATTTCGATGTCTTTTTTTTTTTTTTTTTTTTCCACTTTCTGTTGCCCAATTGCTCTGGATAGGACCTCCAGGAATTCTAATATTTAACTCTTAATATTGAATGATGTTCAATAACTCTTAATATTGAACTCATGCTTTTTGAGTGATTTACAGGTGCATCTAAGAGATACTGCAGTTTGGTTTAAAAGCACCACAATAAAGTGAATGTTGCAATAAACTGAGTCACACACATATTTTGTTTTTTTTTATAGTGCATATAAAAATTATGTTTACATTATACTCTAATCTATTAAGTGTGCAATAGCATTATATCTAAAGAAACAGTGTACATACCTTAGTTTAAAAATATTTTATTGGCCGGGCGCGGTGGCTCAAGCCTGTAATCCCAGCACTTTGGGAGGCCGAGGCGGGTGGATCACGAGGTCAAGAGATCGAGACCATCCTGGTCAACATGGTGAAACCCTGTCTCAACTAAAAATACAAAAAATTAGCTGGGCATGGTGGTGCGTGCCTGTAATCCCAGCTACTCAGGAGGCTGAGACAGGAGAATTGCCTGAACCCAGGAAGCGGAGGTTGCGGTGAGCCGAGATCGCGCCATTGCACTCCAGCCTGGGTAACATGAGTGAAACTCCGTCTCAAAAAAAAAAAAAAAATTTATTGATAAAAAATGCTAACAATTTTCTAAGCCCTCAATGAGTCATAATCCTTTTGCTGGTGGAGGTTCTTGCCTTGATATTGGTGGGTGTTGACTGATCAGAGTGGTGGTTGTTGAATGCTGGGGTGACTGTGGAAGTTTCTTAAAATAAGACAACAGTGAAGTTTACCACATTGAATGGCTTTTCCTTTCACAAATGATTTCTCTATAGCATGCGATACCGTTTCATGGCATTTGACCCACAGTAGAACTTCTTTAAATATTGCAGTCAGTTTTAGTCTTAAATCCTGCCACTGCTTTATCAATTCAGTTTATGTAATATTCTAAATCTTTTGTAATCATTTCAACAATATTCACAGCATCTTCACCAGGAGTAGATTCTGTCTCAAGAAATCACCATCTTTGCTCATCCATAAGAAACAACTCCTCATCTTTTCAAGTTTGATTGGCAACAATTGAGTCACATCTTCAGGCTTCACTTCTAATTCTAGTTCTCTCTCTGTTTCCACATCTGCAGTGACTTTTTCCACTCAAGTCTTGAACCCCATAAAGTCATCCACAAGGGTTGGAATCAACTACTTCCAAACTCTAGTTCATGTTACTATTTTAATCTCCACCCATGAATCAAAAATGTTCTCAATAGCATCTAGAATAATGAATTCCTTCCAGAAGGTTTTCTATTTACTTTTTCCAGACTCATCAAAGGAATCACTATCTGTGGCAGCGAAAGCCTTATGAAATATATTTCTAAATAAGTCTTGAAGTCAACAGTTATGTCATGATCCATGGGCTGCAGAATGGATGTTGTCTTTGCATTCAGGAAAACATTAGTCTCCTTGTATATCTTCATCAGAACTCTGGTAACTAGATGCATTGTCAGCGAACAGTGAAGGACTTCTGTGTAGCAGGTCTCAACAGTGGCCTTCAAATATTCAGTAAACCATGATGTAAACAGATGTGCTGTCACCCAGGCTTTATTTTTCCATTTATAGAACACAGGCAGAGTATATTTAGTTCAATGCTGAAGGGCCATAGGATTTTCAGAATGGTAGGTGAGTACTGGCTTCAGCTTGAAGCTACCAGCTTATAATAGCTCCTAACAAGAGAATCCGTCTTTGAATATTTGAAAGCATGCATTGACTTCTGCTCTCCAGCTGTGAAAGTCCTAGATGGCATCTTTGAATAGAAGGCTGTTTCATCTACGTTGAAAATCTGTTGTTTGGTAGAACCACCATAATCAGTGATCTTAGCTAGACCTTCTGAATAACTTGGTGCAGCTTCTACATCAGCACTTACTGCTTCATGATGCACTGTTTTGTTCTGAAGACAGCTTCCTTCCTTAAACTTTGTGAACCGATTTCTGCCAGCCTCAGACTTTTTGTCTGCCTCTCTCTTACGTCTCTCAGCTTACACAGAATTAAAGAGACTTAGGGCCTTGCTGTGTTCGGCTTTGGCTTAAGGAAGTGTTGTGGCTGGTTTGATCTTCTGTCCACATTACTAAAACTTTCTCCATATAAATAGTAAGACTGTTTTGCTTTCTTATCATTTGTGTTTCACTGGAGTAGCATTTTTAATTTCCTTCAAGAACTTTTCCTTTGTATTCAGAACTTGGTTGTTTGATACAAGAGGCATAGCTTTTGGCCTGTCTTGGCTTTTGACATGCCTTACTCACTGAGCTTGATTATTTTTAGCTTTTGATTTAAAGTGAGAGATGTGCAGGTTTTTTCCTTTTACTTTGAACACTTAGGGGCCATTATAGGGTTATTAATTGGCCTAATTTTAATATTATTGTCATTTTTAGCTTTTGACTTAAAATGGGAGATGCGCAACTTTTTACTTGAACCTTAGAGGCCATTTTAGGTTTATTAATTGGCCTCATTTCAGTAATGTTGTGTCTCAGGGAATAGGGAAGCCTGAGAAGAGGGACAGAGACAGGCAACAGTTGGTAGGTAAAGCACTCAGAACACACCCCTCTATGGATTACATTTGTCATGTATGGCATGGTTCACAGTGCCCTAAACTGTTACAACAGTAACATCTAAGATCACTGATAACAGATAATCATAACAGATATAATAATAATTAACAAGTATTACGAGAATTACCAAACGTGACAGAGACCTGAAGTGAACACATGCTGTTGGATAAATGATGATGGGAGACTTACTAAAGGCACATGGGGTTGCCACAAACCTTGAATTTGTAAAAACAAACAACAAAAACAACGACAGTATCTGTAAAGTGCAATAAAGTGAAGTATGTCTCTATTCAGTGATGATGGTTTTTTTTAAATCCCAAAATAAACTGTCTCCCATTTCTCATGATGGTCACTGAAATTTCAAAATGTCTTTCTAGAGTTAAGGATGCCATCTGTGGCCCAGTTGCAGAACAGCCAAATTCATATGAGAATTGTCTCAGATCTCATCAGCATTGTCTTCAATCCAACTCACTGCCGCCCCCCCCCCATAAGAATAAAAGTAGGTCATCAATAGTTAAGAAGATTTTGGGGTTAGTTAACCTTTAGGTGTTCATCATAGAAATTCCCCAATAAAATTTGGATTTTATTAAGCAATAAAGTCAGACAAGCCCAGTGAGATCAGATCATGTTAAGGATATTAATCACAATCCCTCACTTGTTTGGAGAAAGTCAACAAATGAAATTTTAAAATGTTTCAAAATACCTTTTAGAAAATGAATCTAACCTTTCCTAAAATAGATATCAGGTGCTACAGTATTTTTAAGATATAGTAACACATACTGTTTCAGTACCACAATATCTGAAAATAAGGTAAATTTTCCTGTCATGTGATAGAGTTAAGCAACATAGGTGAAGTTTTTAAAAACATCTTGTTTGCTTTCAAGTTTTGGCAATTGTGAATAAAGCTACTGTAAACATCTATGTATAAGCTTTTGTATGGACACAGTTTCCAGCTCCTTTGGCTAAATACCAAGAAGAGAAATTGCTGAATCATATGATAAAGGTATATTTAGTTTTTTAAGAAGTTACTGGGGCCTATCAGTGGGTGGAAGATGGGAGGAGGGAGAGGATCAGAAAAAATAACTAATAGGTACTAGGCTTAATACCTGGGTGATGAAATAATCTGTACAACAAACCCCCATGACACGTTTACTTATGTAACAAACCTGCATGTGTACCCCTGAACTTAAAAGTTAAAAAAAAAAAAGTTACTAGCTTTTCTCCCAAAGTTGTTGTATCATTTTGCACTTTGAAGGAAAGTTCCTGTTGCTCTACACCCTTACCAACATTTTATGTTGTCATTGACCTACATAGTGGCCATTCTAATATGCATGTAATGGAATCTCATTGTTTTAATTTGCATTTCCCCAATAGCATATTTTGTAGGACCTCTTTTCATATGCTCATTTGCCATCTTTAGATCTCCTTTGCTGAGATGTCTGTTTGAGTCTTTGGCCCACTTTTATTGGGCTGTTTATTATTACTACATTTTATAAAGTTATTTGTATATTTTTGTAACTGTTCTTTATCAGATATGTCTTGTGCAAATATTTTTTCCCAGTCTGTGACTTATCTTCTCATTCTCTTGACAGTGTCTTTTACAGAGCAGAAATTTTTTTAATTCTAATGAAATCCATGTTATGAAATTTTTTTTCATGGAATCATGCCTTTGGTATTGTATCTTAAAGGTCATCTTGATTTTATTATATGTTATTATCGAGGAGTTTTATAGTTTTGCATTTCACATGTAGGTCTTTGGTCCATTTTGACATAATTTTTGTAAAGGGGGTAAGGTCTGTGTTTAGATTCATTCTTCTTTTTTTTTCATGTGGATGTCCCAGTTGTCTAGCAACATCTGTTGAAAAAACCATTTTTCTCCATTCTAGTACCTTTGCTCTCTTGTCAAAATTCAGTTGACTATATTTATATGGGTCTATTTCTATCTCTCTCTTCTGTTCCATTGACCTATTTGTCTTTTTTTTTTTCCTTGCCAGTGCCATATTATCTTGATTACTGTTGTTTTATAGTCAGTCCTCCAAATTTGTTCTCCTTTTTCATTGTATTGGTTATTTGGGGTCTTTTGCCTATTCATATAAACTTTACAATTTGTTCATCAATAGCCACAAAATAACCTGGTTGGATTTTTATTGGAATTATGTTGACTCTATAGGTCACATTAGGAAGAACTGTCATTTTGATAATATTGAGATACTGAGTCTTCCTATTCATGAACATAGAATATCTCTCCATTTATTTGATTTCTTTCATATCAGAGTTTTGTAGCTTTCCTCATATAAAATTTTTTGCATAATTTTATTAGATTTATACCTAAGTATTTCATCTTTTGGGTGCTAATGTAAAAAGTATTGTGTTTTTTATGTCAAATTTCATTTGTTCTTTGGTAGTTTATAGAAGAGCAATTGGCTTTTGTATATCAACCTTGTATCCTGACACCTTACTGTAATCGCTTATTGCCACTGTCTTCTTGATTGCCTGGTTTCTGAGAATTCAAATGTAATTTTTAACTTTGTTTCTCCATTGGTAAGTGTGTGTGTGTGTGTGTGTGTGTGTGTGTGTGTGTGTCTATCCGTCTATCTCTGGCTTCTTTCAGGATTTTTTCTTTATCTTCTATTTTCTGCAATCTAATTATGACATACCTAGATGCTTTGTTTTGGGCATTTATCTCACTTAATGTTCTCTGTGCTTCCTGGTTCTGTGGCCTTGTGTCTGACATTAATTTGGAGAAATTCTCGGTCATTATTGCTTCTGCTTCTTTCTCTCTTTATTCTTGTATCTCCATTACACATGTTTACACTCTTTATAGTTGTCCCACAGTTCTTGGATATTCTGTTGTGTTTCTTAAGTCTTTTTTCCCTTTGCTTTTCTGTTTTGAAATTTCTATTGCCATATTCTCAAGCTCAGAGATTGTTTTTTCAGTCATGTCTCATCTACTAATAAAATCATCAAAGGCATTCTTTATTTGTGTAACAGTGTTTTTTATCTTTAGCATTTCTTTTTGATTCTTTCTCAGAATTTTCATTTTTTCCTTATATTGTCCATATGTTCTTGCATTTTGTTTGCATTATTCATTACAGTTCTTTGCATATTAATCATCGTTGTTTGAAATTTCCAGTCCAATATTCCAACATCCTTGCCTTATCTGAGTCTGGTTCTGGTGCTTGTCCTGTCTTTTCAAACTGTGGTTTTTGCTTTTTAGTATGGCTTGTGATTCCTTCTTGATAGCTAGACATGATCTCCGGGGTAAAAGGAACTGCTGTAAATAGACCTTCAGTAATGTGGTGGCAACTTGTTAAGAGAGGGGAAATGTTCTTCATAGTCCTCTGATTAGGACTCGATGTTTTAGTGAGCCTGTGCCTGTGGACTGTGAAATTTACAAGTGCTTCTAAGTTGGCCTGACGCCACTCCATAGGTGGGAAAGATTGTCTAGAGTGGACTGGATTTGAGTATTTTTGTTAATTTAGGCAATTAGGCTCTGATAAAACCATAGCAGGTGAGGCTTTGGTTAGTTTCTCTTGAGGGCAGGCCTTGTTAAGAACAGAGTGCTCTAGAGTATTTCACAATGATTCTTTTTCCTTTCCCCTTGCCAGAAGCAAGGAGAGTTCTCTGCAGTATTTACTGTGAGAACCTTGTCAAGCCCCCAGAGACAAAGCACAAGCATTTAGAGATCACCTATGACTGAGTTACCCTAGGGTATTGACTCTCAGATTTGTCTACAATGAACCTCCAGTTGTTAATCAGTTACAGTTGAGGTTTTCCTAACCTAGCACTAGTTCCAGGGGAGTTTTGCTCAGGTAAATTGCCTCTCTGTATCTGCCTGTTTGTCTCCCCAGTTTTGGGGGCAGTGGTTTGCCTTGTGACCTCATCTGTCCTCTGGATATAAGATAGGGTTGTTGGGTTTTCAGTTTGTTCAGCTTTTGACTTTTTAGTAGGTCAGGGAAGTGACTTCCAAGTTCTTACATGGCATACCAGAACCCTGCTATCCTTCTTATTAAATATATGTTGTTGGATTCTAAATTCATATTTTGTTAAAGGTATTTGTGTCTACATTTATAAGGGATGTTGATCTGTGTTTTCTTATATTTCCTTTCCTGGTTTTACTGTCAGAGTAATATTTCTGCTACTATTTAGCTTTATTCCACAAATTTTTATATATTTTCATTATTATTCATTATAATTTTTTTAAAAATTTCCCATGCAATTTTGTTTTTTACCTATATGTTATTTAGAAGAGTATTTTTTAATTCCAAATGATTGGAGATTTTTGGGGTACATTAGATTTTTTTATTACTAGTTTAATTTTATTATGGTCAGATAACATCCTTTGTATATTGTATTTTAAAATTGAGACTTGTTTTATGCCACAGCATATGGTCTATTTTGGTGAATGCTTCAAGGATGCACATTGAAAAGAATGTGTATTCTGCTAGTCTAGTATTTTGTCAATTCAACTAGATCTAGTTGATGTGTAGATTGGTTCTAGTATTTTATATTCTTACTAATTTTCCGTCTACCTCTATCAGTTGTTGAGAGAAATGTTAAAATCTCTATCTATAATTGCAAACCTATTTCTTTTTCAAGTCTGATCATCTTTGTTTCATATACTTTAAACCTTATCAGTTAGATATGAAACATCTAGTATTGTTTTGTCATTTTGATCTGTTCACTCTCTTCTTATTCTAAAACTGTCTTTATTTTTTTCTGTTACTCCTTGTCCTGAAGTCTAATTTATCTGATATTTATATAGGTACTCTGTCTTCTTAATGACAATATTTGCAGATATATTCTTTTCTATGCCATTAACTTTAATTTGTATTTGTTTTTATACATGAACTGTGTTTCTTGGAGCAGCATATGTTGGATCTGGTTTTGTAATCCACTCTAAAAATCTATACTTTTTATTGCAGTGTTTAGACCACTTATATTTAATTAAAAATCTTTTTAGATTGCCTTTCATTTTGTTTTCCACATATGCTATCTAATCTTTGTCTTTCTATTTTAGTATTAATTTTTACTATTTCATTTTCTCTGTACTGTTAGGTATACTTCTTCAATATTTTTAGTGATTGCTCTACAAGTTAAATATCTGCAATATTATTTTCCTTGTAAACAAAGTTCAGACTTAGAACATTGTGGCTGATGTGGACTGTGTAGATACATTGATTAATCAGTTACTAGATTTTGTAGTTTGAAGATAGTAGTTTTAAAACAAAAATTAATGAATATTACTTTATAAAATAGTACTATATAAAGTATTCGTTTTCACATCTGGACTTCTTATCTATTGTTACTTCTTCCTCTATCTAAGGAACATTTTTTCATCAAATAAACTTTTTCCTTTTAGGTGTACATTTCCAACATAAACTTGGCTCTGTACATGCCTTGACAGTACTGCTCTTCACTCATCAGTTGATAAATTTTCATAGCATCTGTTTCAAATTTCTTCTTTCCAAATGCTATTTCATTTCCTCTCAGTAACTGCTGATAGCTTCATATCTCTTTTGACAGAGAAAACTGAGAACATTAGCAATGAGATGCATGATATGCTGCCTTCACCTCAACTCATTTCTGCTTTCTTCTCCAGTAGGTGATGATAATTTCATCCTCCTTTCTGTCTCAGAAGTGATGCCCTCTTCCTTTCCTAACATACCTCTTGCACTATGCTCAGAATTTCATGTTTCTTAGGGACCCTGATCTCCTGATTTATCTTTCTTTTACACTCTTCCCATATTTAGACAAAACCTCCACTTTACTGTCTTGTTCATTTTAACTACCTTTTGATTTCTTTGCTGTCTTTCTTATCCAGCATTTTAAAATAAATAGTCTGTAGCCATTTCCTCTGTTTCTTTGCAACCTACTTTATTCTTCACTTATTGTAATCAAGCTTCCACACTGAAACCTCACCATAAGCATTCTATTTTTGCCTGATTAACACTAAGCTCTAGAATAATAATTTCCAAGAAATATTCCTAAAACTTCCAGGATGGGCTTATTGGGAATCTCTTTTCTTAAAAATTTGTATACAGTTCCCCCTCTAGATTATATTCATTCCTTTAGGACTATAATCATGTCTTATTTATTTATGTTCTGCCAGTGTCTGGTATATAAGTCCACAATTAATTTTTTTAGTTTAACTGAAATTCAGTATCTTTTCTCTCCTAAAAAAAAATTTTTTTTTTTGAGATGGAATCTTGTTCTGTAGCCCAGACTGGAGTGCAGTGGCGTGATCTTGGCTCACTGTAACCTCTACCTCCCGGGTTCCAGGAGCAACTCTCCTGCCTCAGCCTACCAGGTAGCTGGGATTACAGGTGTGCATCACCATGCCTGGCTCATTTTTGTACTTTTAGTAGAGACCAGGTTTCACCAAGTTGGCCAGACTGGTCTTTAACTCCTGATCTCGTGATCTGCCCACCTCAGCCTCCCAAAGTGCTGGGATTATACGTGTGAGCCACCGCTCCCAGCCCCACTCCTAAAATTTTTGATCAGTGTATCTGTTCAAGGTTTGTAATCTTCTAGTTGAAATTACCATCTTTTTAAATTTTTTTTGAAACGGGGTCTCACTCTGCCACTCAGGCTGAGTGCAGTGGTGCAGTCATGACTCACTTCAGTCTTGACCTCCTGGACTCAAATTATTCTCCCATCTCAGCCTTCCTAGTAGCTGGGACTATAGGCATGCACCATCATGCCTAGCTAATTTTTGTTTTGTTTTGTTTTTGTTTTTGTTTTGTAGAAACAGGGTCTTACTATATTGCTGAGGCTGAACTTGTGGATGCAAATAGTCCTCCCACCTGGGCCTCCCAAATTGCTGGGATTACAGGCATAAGCCACCATGCCCGGCCTGAAATTATATTCTTTCTTGACTTCTAAACCTTTTTTGGTTTATGTGCTCAGAATTCTTTTTTGAAAACCTACTTTTTGCAGTGTTTGGCACCATAAAACTATGATTCTGTATGTTTATACAGCTTTCAGTGAATGCATCTGTAACAGCTACTGTGCACCTAGGCACAAGAGATTCCAGGATTAGTAAGGCACAGCTCTTTCACTTGAAAAATTTATTGACTCAAAAGAGAGAAAAACACTCAAAAGTTTATAATGTGTACACTGCACTATTCTGAATTGTTTGTGTTTTCTCCTGTAGGAAGTCAGGTACCTTCACTGGTTTTAAAGTTTTCACTTGAAGAAGTGACTTGAATACATTTGTGCTTATGGAAAGATAACTGTTAGTAGGCTAAAATATAGACCTGAGGGAGAAGAAACAGGAATAAACCAAATGGGGTTGTTGTAACAGTCATCAACAAGATAATGACAAAACTTGATTATGACAGTGACAGTGGGCAAGGATGCAAACATACCAAAGATATTTATCCATCCTTGTCTTTTCATCCATGTTTCAGTTGTATCACTGGTCTCTCAAATACCTCTAATTGTATATCAACTCAAATTCTATGAAATAATGAAAATAATAGCCAATATTTATTGACACCTTTCTTTGTGGCAGCCATTGTTCTGATTGCTGTATCTGTATTAACTCGTTTAATCCCCCAGCAATTCTATAAGACAGGTGCTATTAACATACACGTTATCTGAGTAAGGAACCATTGCAGAGTTTCAGTAACTGACCAGTGTTACACAGGATCTTGGTTCTTCCTCTGCGTTTTTTTAAAACCATGATGCTATATTGTCTGCAACCCGGCTTGATTATTTCACTTACCTTCTTTTTTGTTTGTGTTCATTTCTCTGTATCGATATCTCTACTGTCTACGTTTCTTCCTGGCAGTCAGCATCATTTTAAATACTTGTGTCTCTGCTTTCAGTTTTCCCTTATTCCTCTTCTTTTTACTGCCAGAGAAATACCACTATCATCATGTTATTGAGTTGATTCATGTCTTGGAAACCTGTAATAATTCTCTATCACTTATTGAATCAAGTATGTCATCGTATTAAAGAATTCCAAATAATTGGCCTCATATCATCAATCCAACTCTATTTTCCTTAAATTACCAAGGAGAGAACAGTTTTCTTCTGTAGTTCCAAAATCATTGCTTTTTTTATGCATATCTATGGTTTTCTTCTAATCTGAATTGTTTTTTATTTCTTTCCATCACTTTAACTTTTCTTCAAGATGTGGCTTAACCAAGGCTGCCTTCCATGAAATTAAACCAGTGTTTGGTTGTTTTCTCCTTTCTGTGAATTCTTTACCACTAATAATAAGCTGTGTTCTGACCTATCTATGCCTTTGGTAGAGCACTGGTCTCCTGGGTAATACAAAGAGAGTTGAGCCTGCCCTCATGACCAGCTTAATTTATCTGAGCTGCATCAAGGAGTTAGTGTTTGGAGGATAGGTGGCAATGCCTCTGCTTAGGCATAAATATGCAAGTTTCTCACAAACATATAAAGAATATATAATATTTTTACCAAGGCAATGAAATGTACTGCAGCTTATAACTTCGCCTCCAAGCAGAATGTTGTTCATTTCCTTCAGAGATATTTCTCTTTACTTTCCACTTTAATGCAATTTAAGGAGTCAGAAAGGCCATCATCTGATTGATTTTAAATAATCAGTAGTGTTAAATAATAATTTCTTTCCTTTTTGGTACTACCAAAAACTTAGGAATAATATTTTACATTCCACTCCACTTGACTTGGCATTTGCCAAGTCTGAGGTTAAAAGAATGCTTGAAAAGAATGTATATTTTTAATTTGTGAGTACAGGGTTTTATAAGTCTCCATTAAATGAAGCTTATTAATTGTGGGCAAATCTGAGTTTTAATCTATTTAATAAATTAGTTTCTAGGAGGTCTCTTAGTCTCTCACTGTGATTATTGATTTGTTCATTTCTCTTCATAATTTTGTCAGTTTTGCTTGATGAATTTTGAAGTTATATTGCTGTATGCATTAAAGATTGTTATAACTTGTTTGTAAATTGTTCCTTTCATTATCAAGTAAAGACCTTCTTTGTATCTACAAATGCCTTTTGCCTTAAATTTTATTTTGTTAAATAGTACATCTAATCTTATCTAGTTGAATACTCATCTGTAGTGGTTTCACAATGAAAGAAATGATTATTTTATGGCTCAATTTTCAAAACGGTGTTTAAAACTATGTTAACTTAATGGGTATATGTGATTGGCAACCATCTATTAGAACTTGATCTTGAATTATGTGGGCATCTTACAGTAGTCAAATTACTATTCAGATGAAATGATACTAAAAACAGTTGACATTTCATATTTAATGGCACCATTGATCCATGTTCATCACTTAACAGTGAATGCTAACATAAAGGTTGTATAATTTATTCTACTTTAATGTCCTTTCAAACTGTCCAAGCCTGTTTAGAAAACAGTGAAGCAAGTATCAACTACACTGACTTCTGTCACTTTGTCTTTTAAGAACTTGATATACTTACTTGACATAAAATAGAACAAGCTACTTTAGATTTAAGTATTTATTAACTCTATAAATGACATACCATTTATTTTAGCCAGAAACAAAACATATCATCATAATATATTAAGTTCAGCCAGCTTCTACTAATCTTATGCCAGGCACTGCTGAGCATCCATATACAAAGGAAGAAAGCAGTCCTGTCCCTTTAGTGTTATTTTCAGACCGAAAACAAAAACTTAATGTAATATGGCAGGTACCACAGTAGAATTTATGTAAGAGTTAGAGAAACCATATATTATTCATAGTTTACTGATGGTTATACTATATTTACATACCTAAGATAGTGGTCAGTTGTTTTTTCTGTAATACAGAAAAAATATAAAAATATAAAAGAGGGACTTAAATTAGAACACATGATTTTATTTATGTATTTATTTTTATACTTTAAGTTCTGGGATGCATGTGCAGAACATGCATTTGTTACACAGGTATACATGTGTCATGGTGGTTTGCTGCACCTATCAACCCATCATCTAGGCTTGAAGCCCTGCATGCATTAGGTATTTATCCTAATGCTCTCCCTCCCTTTGCCCTCCACCAACCGACAGGCCCCAGTGTGTGATGTTCCCCTCCCTGTGTCCATGTGTTCTTATTAGAACACGTTAATTTAACATACAAAGCCAGTAAAGCTATTAAACAAGTTGGGGGTATGAAATGTTCTTCTGAAAATACCCTCTAAAAATAGCTATTAGTCAATATTCTTGCTGAATGTTTTACATATTCTAAATTGAACTTATGCTTCTCCCGTGCTTGTCTTTCACTCCTTCTCTCAAACTTGATGCATATCCTGTATTACCTGTGTTACATTGCACCATTGCAGTGCTTATACCAGAAATCCGGAAGCCATCCGTGATACATCCTGCTTCCTAACCCCCTTTTGATTGGCCTTCATCAATTCCTGGCAGTTTTTACTTTGAAATTCATTTTAAGTCCATCTCCATTTCTTCTCTGCTACTGCCCAAGTTCCTCCACCTTTCACCTATGCTATTCCAGAAGGCATCTTCTCTTGCCTTATCTCTTGTGTATTTCATTTTCTCAAAGAGCTACTAGAGTTATCTATTTAAAATAGTACACCTGATGATCATGTGCTTACTTTCTCAAAACTATATGATAATTTCATAGTGATCCTATGATAAAATCATCTCAGACTACATATTGAAATCACTGTGATTCAGCCACATTGAGCTTTCTTAATATATCTTGTGTTCTGTCACCCTCCTCTTCACCCTACCCTCTTTACTTTTTAATTCTTTTAATTTGTAATACTTTTAATTCTGTTGCCTTACTTTTTCTTTCTTTCTTTTCTTTTTGGCCTCCTTATGACCAATTCTTCAGGTCTCAGCCTGAAGCATATTTGCTACTTTGAGGAAACCTTTTGTAACCCTCTAAAGGATATCTTATCCTTCCCTTTTCTAATTTTTATCACACTGGTAAATATATATGTCATTGTCTTTTCCACCTCTGGCTCCTGAGAACAAGAACAAGGTCTGCTCAGCACAATGTCACATCTCTAATAGGTGCAAATATTTGTTGGATTAAAAAACTTTCATTAATGAATGAAAATAATGAATTCAAAAGGTTGATTTAAAAATATATAAAAACCTAAAACATCTCAATCATATCATTTTTTAGACCTCAAATTTTTAAAATTAAATTCAAAGCCATTTTATCTGAACTATCATATTTAAATTTTTTACTTCAAAATATTTTATCCAGCCTTATTACTCAGTATTATACTAAATGAATTTCATCTGCTTCCATAAAAGTAAACTAACTCGAACAAGCAGCTTCTCTGCTCCTTCTGGAATCTCTCCCGGGTTCGGCCCACCTGCCTCCACTCCTGCCTCCACCATGTCCATCAGGGTGACCCAGAAGTCCTACAAGGTGTCCACCTCTGGCACCCGGGCCTTCAGCAGCCGCGCCTACACGAGTGGGCCCGGTGCCCTCATCAGCTCCTCGAGCTTCTCCCAAGTGGGCAACAGAGGCTTCCAGGGTGGTCTGGGTGCAGGCTATCCTGGAGCCAGCGGCATAGACATGGGCATGGGCATGGGAGGCATCACCGCTGTCACTATCAACCAAAGCCTGCTGAGCCCCCTTAACCTGGAGTGTAGACCCCAACATCCAGGCCTTGGGCACCCAGGAGAAGGAGCAGATCAAGACCCTCAACAATGTTTGCCTCTTTCATCGACAAGGTGCGGTTCCTGGAGCAGCAGAACAAGATGCTGGAGACCAAGTGGAGCCTCCTGCAGCAGCAGAAAACGGCTCGGAGCAACATGGACAACATGTTGGAGAGCTACATCAACAACCTGAGGCTGCAGTTGGAGACTCTGGGACGGGAGAAGCTGAAGCTGGAGGCGGAGCTTGGCAACATACAGGGGCTGGTGGAGGACTTCAAGAACAAGTATGAGGATGAGATCAATAAGCTTACAGAGATGGAGAATGAACTTGTTCTCATCAAGAAGGATGTGGATGAAGTTTACATGAACCAAGGTAGAGCTGGAGTCTCGCTTGGAAGGACTCACTGACAAGATCAGCTTCCTCAGGCAGCTGTATGAAGAGGAGATCCGGGAGCTGCAGTCCTCGATCTCGGACAGGTCTGTGATGCTGTCCATGGACAACAGCTGCTCCCTGGACATGGACAGCATCATCGCTGAGGTCAAGGCGCAGTACAAGGAGATCGCCAGCCACAGCCGGGCTGAGGCAGAGAGCTTGTACCAGATCAAATATGCGGAGCTGCAGACGCTGGCTGGGAAGCACGGGGATGACCTGCTGCGTACTAAGACTGAGATCTCTGAAATGAACCGGAACATCATTCGGCTCCAGGCTGAGACTGAGGGCCTCAAAGGCCAGAGGGCTTCCCTGGAGGCCGCCATTACAGATGCTGAGCAGCGCAGGGAGCTGGCACTCAGGGATGCTCGTGCCAAGCAGGAGCTGGAGGCTGCCCTGCAGCGGGCCAGGCAGGACATGGCACGGCAGCTGCGTGAGTACCAGGAGCTGATGAACGTCAAACTGGCCCTGGACATTGAGATCGCCACCTACTGCAAGCTACTAGAGGGCGAGGAGAGCCGCTGGAGTCTGGGAGGCAGAACATGAATATCCATACAAAGACCATGTGCGGCTATGCAGGTGGTCTGAGCTCTGCCTATGGGGGCCTCACAAGCCCCGGCCTCAGCTACAGCCTGGGCTCCAGCTTTGTCTCTGGCGCGGGCCCCAGCTCCTTCAGCCGCACCAGTTCCACCAAGGCCGTGGCTGTGAAGATTGAGACCTGTGATGGGAGGCTGGTGTCCTGCCCAAGTGAACAGCTGCAACAGCCCCTCCCACCCTGCCCCTCCTGAGGCTGCCCCAGAGCCCAGGAGGGTGGTCCCTATGCAAGGGAGCACAGGGAACAGGAGGCCCACCCGAAGCTCAGCCCTAGCCCTCAGCCCACCCGTTGGAGTTCACTGCCTGGGGACCCCCCTTGCCCATGCCTCCAGCTGCAAAACAATTGAGTTGCT
>NW_016107331.1:2122438-2147684 GCF_001604975.1 Cebus imitator | reverse complement strand
TTGGGATGAAGATTTATTATTTTGAGAATATCCAAAAGAATGTGCTGCAGTATGTGAAGGCAGATAGTTTCAAAAGAGGAATCCATGTAGAAATGATACCATAGGATACAGACTCTAGAGCCCAGTGTAACTGCTTTAGTGGGATACACTCCTTTGTAATATAAGATTTGGCAAATTTGTTTAAAAAAACAATCACATTAGCTCTTTGTGTTGAAACTATAGTTAACCGTCTTTCTCTGATGACTGCATATCTTACAGATTTCATATCTGAACATCAGTGATTACCACAGAGCTCTGTAGTTGAAGGTTAGAGAAAAAAAAATGGTAGATGATTTGACTAAAGGTGTCTCAACCACTGTCCCATGAGAGTTTGTTTTTGTTTTTTAAAGTAAATCTCTAAAATGATTTTTTTTTACTTTCTCTATTCTAACAGAAAGTTCCAGTTACTTGCTGAATTGCTCATGTTTTTAGTCTGATTAACTGTATTTTTATGGGTACTATCTGTAGGATCTTTGCTAAGGCATTTTTAGATTATCTCCTCTACAAAACATTGCACAGAAATAAAAGCACCCTTTTTAGGTATCCATTAATCTGTATGCTTTTATGTGCCAAAATATAGTAATGCTTTGTTTTATTTTGCTTTGTGGCAGCAATTAAATAGTTTAATACCCAGTGGCAGAATTAAACAGAGTTATACTCTATAATAACAACAACCTCCCCCCCCCCAAAAAAAAAAAAAAAAGATTTATAAAGCCAGTTCAGTGACTTAGCTCCTTTTTCGAGTTTGGAACCAATGTAAAGTATTTTCATTTATCTTATTATTTTCATTTTGTAGCTTTTATAAGCCATCTGTTACACCACTTTTAAGGAAACAATAACATCTTTTAAAACTAAATAATAGTATTTCTGCTCAAATTCCTTTTTTTTTTTTTTTTTGAGTCAGAGTCTCACTCTATCGCTAGACTAGCACTGCCACCTCCTCCTCCTGGGTTCAAGCAATTCTCCTGCCTCAGCCTCCTGAGTAGCTGGGACTACAGGCGTGTACCACCAAACCCAGCTAATTTTTTTTTTTTTTTTGTATTTTTAGTAGAGATGGGGTTTCACCATGTTGGCCAGGATGGTCTCGATCTCCTGACCTCGTGATCTGCCCACCTTGGCCTCCCAAAGTGCTGGGATTACAGGCGTGAGCCACTGCATCCGGCCTCAAATTACTTTCAAGATCTCTTTTTATCTGTAATAACATTTGAAATATGAGACTTGATAAATAACTAAAGGTGATTACATTTTGAAGCTTTCAGTATTACTTAGTGATGAAATCACCCTAAAATACTGTGATATAGTGAAATAATTTAAAATTTCTCATGAAGCATATTAATATTCAACAATTTGTTCTAGATAAAACTTAATAGCTTTTTGGAATCTGTTACATTAGATGCATACTGTTAAAGATCTATGCTAACAATAGTGTGAAGGAGAAAAAACTGAATTTTTTTACCTTAAATTTCTTCTTATGAGTTTAATTTTAAAAATTTCAAAAGAAAAAGGTGAAACAACAAAACAAATTGTTAAATAAGCTTAACCAGAAATTTTAAGTTATTTCAGAGGAAATGTGCCTTTGTGTAAACTTTTTACTGACGTATAGGGGATGTGATATTTTTAGAAGATGAGTGTGTAATGATGACCTTCTTCCTGGAAAAATCAACACACAAACCAAAATTACAATGATTCATGCTACTGATGCAAAGCTGTACCTTCATGATTGTAATCTGTGACAAGGATGCTTTAAAGAACTTCTTAAATAGAAGTGCTGTGCTTATGCAATCAGAACAAGTATGCTTTGTATTCTAAGACACAGCCATTCTAGGATGACAGAGTAAGCAGATGAGAGAGGTCCCACAGCAAACCATTGGCAGGAAGTAGGTCTGCCTTGGAGGGCTTATAGACTGCCTTGGAGATACAGGTAATAGGCAGAGGTATGTGCAAGTAGTCACCATTAGGATGGTATAAAATGAACAGTGGGAATGGTTTACAGTTGGGAAAAACTATGCACCAGGAGTAGATGGCAGTAAAAAAAAAAAAAAGTGCCTGATGATCTAGGCAGTTGAACTAACTATTGATAATCAAGGTAATTCAACAGCAGGTGGTGCAGACTCAGCAGTGGAAATGGAAGTCCAATGGTAGATACACTCCCTCAGTATATGAGGAAAGAACTCAAGAATTAGAGCTACTGAAGACCGTTAGCCATAGCAAACTAATGCAGGAACCAAAAACCTAATACCACATGTTCTTACTTATAAGTGGGTGCTAAATGATGAAAACATGAGGACACAGAGAGGGGAACAATAGACACTGAGGTCCTGATGTTGGAGGGTGGGAGGAGGGAGAGAATCAGAAAAAAATAACTACTGCATGCTAGGCTTAGTACCTGAGTGATGAAATAATTTGTACAACAAACCCCTGTGACACGAAATTACCTATATAGCAAACCTGGACATGTACCCCTAAACCTAAAATAAAAGTTTTTTTTAAAATATGAGCTCTATTGTGTAAAAGCACATCCAAAAAAAAAAAGAGCTCTAGTCTCTGAGGCATTCAGATCTAGTTGGATGGGAACTGAGTCAGGGAATCTAGCAAATAGAAGAAAGAAGTGGACCTTCTTTTGGCACAAGGGTTCAAGCTAGATCCTAATTAGAGTACAAGGTCAAAATAGAGACCATCAGCAAATTTTGATATGAATGGTGAATCTTAAACTATGGTTTCAGTTGTATTTATATTTTCCCTGCCATAGGAACTAGCCTCACTACAGTCTTGGTGAGACCTTGTCCATAATTAAAGAGCCATTCCTTTGTGAATGAAAGGAAGGCAGAGATAGAGTCTGGGCTGGTAAAACAGCTGAAGAAAAGATGCAGTGTGTCCATTCTTCCCCTCCCCTGTGCTTCCCTCTTAACTGTGGAAGGAAAAAGCTGATTCACCCAGGGCACAATTCAAAGCCATTAAAAGAACTATGAGACCAAGGGTACCACAACACTTAGCTTTGTAAAAACTGGGATTTATTTTTAACCAGAAGGAGAGTTGATTTAATCAAAATGGTAGAATTAACAAGTACATACTCTGCAATAGGTCAAGTACAGTAACCTTTAGGATCCATAGTTTCCTAGTTTCTAGATGACTCATGAAAAATATTATCCAAAATGAAATAGTCATTCAGGAGCAAGAGTGGGAGAATGTTAGTTTTCCATTGCTGCCATAGCAAGTTATCACAAATTTAGCAGCTTAAAACAACAAGTTTATTGTCTGTCTCCCAGTTCTGTAGGTCAGAAA
This sequence comes from Cebus imitator, assembly GCF_001604975.1. Lineage (NCBI taxonomy): Eukaryota > Metazoa > Chordata > Mammalia > Primates > Cebidae > Cebus > Cebus imitator. The sequence continues at coordinate 2,144,363 of NW_016107331.1, read as the reverse complement.
CCTGGGTTTGCTGGGTTGATTTCTTTGCTCCAAGTTTCACAAGGTTGAAATCAAGGTGTGGGCCTGTGCAATAGTCTTATCTGGAGGCTCCAGGAAGAATTCACTTTCAAGCTTATTTAGGTTGTTGGCAAAATTCGGTTTCTTATAGTTGTAGGAATCAGTAGGGCTGCCTTAAGCTTCTAGAAGCCCCCACATTCACAGGCTCTGGGGATTAGGAAATGGATATCTCTGAGGGGCCATTCTTCCTACCACAGAGGGGAAAAAATTTTCCTAAGAGATGACTATAATTATTCAGTTTATCTTACTAGGTACTAGTAAGGATAGTTAAACTATACCTAGACTCTCAAACAAGTAGAAGCCCTGGAATTGTTAAAATGAATCAAATTGTTTGTTGGAAAGAGACAAAGGCTTCCATCTTTGAGATCAAAAAGGAGAAAGTAGAGAATGGCCAGAATGTATAATCGTTTACAAGTTCTGAAAGTGGAGACATTGTTAATATTTCTAACACCTTTTCCTTGTGTTTCTCTTTAAACTATGATATTTTGAAATGCTGTTTAAGGTTATTTTATTAAGTATTTGGCTAAATGTTATTTGCCTGTGTGTTGATGATAGGGAGTGTTTAATGGAGAAGCTCACATATATGCCTAGAGTTTGACCATTTGGCTGTAATGCTGATTTATTGCTCTGATAGCAATTTACTCAACCTCTGAAATTTGTACGAAGACATTAAATGCTTCTTGAGAGCTGAACATATAATGTGAATGCTAAAATATCTCAGTTATATTTCATTTTTCAACAGAAAGTTTTATGTGCTATTTAACTTTAAAATCATTTTTAAAAATCATTTTGAGAGGTAATTGCACTAAATTCTGAATTTTGTGTGATAATGAATCAGTACATCTTAGCCTCAGGCACATAGTAGGCACCTAATATTTGAGGTGCATGTACAAATGTGAATATATCACCCAGAGACATTTTTCTCGAAACAAATCGCTTATGTTACACTTTTTCTTGTCATCTACCTTTTCTCATTAAGCTGAATACAGAATGCAAGAAGCCCAGTTTCTGCACCGTGAAACATGGCTGCTTATTCTGAAAATTAACAGTGAAAATCAAAGGCCACATCCTAAAATATTTTCATTCTTTTAATTAAATTATAATTGTTTTCATCAGGGTCCTTTTGCATTTCTCTTGCACATAAAGCATTTATGTAGCAAGAGTGGTTTCTTGTATTCTGCCTATCAGACTTCCCATGCTTCGTGGCTTCCTTATGAAAAGTTTACATATTGTAGAAATTACCAGCCAATCAGAGCACTCTTTTTTCTTCTGCATGGCAAATATCAGCTGTAATATTTAGATCACTAACTCTTTGCCTCTTTATATGTTTTTAGATGCTCAAGGTCTGCTTCTTTGTGGAATTTTTGTTGTTGTTGTTGATTTGGTTTTGGTTTTTCATGTTATTTCTAGGTCTCTGTTGCTCTTTTGGAAGCCTAAGGGATTTAATACTATTCTGTGGATACTTTGTGAAAATAACATGTAAAATATTTTTGTGATTTAAAAACAGACCAAAAAAAGTAGCACAGTCAATGATGCTGGTTCTCCAGACTGTGAGTGGGTGACTAAATGAAGTGGCCCAGGGTAGAGTATGTGGTGCTAAAAATAAACTTGTGTCCCTGTGCAAACAAATGCCCAGGAATAATGTAAATGATTTCTAGGTTCTTTCTAGTACTTAACTTTCAAAAATAGATAATTTTGTTCTTAATAGTCTAAAAATTAAAATGCTTCATATTTTATTGAAATGAATTATTTTAAAGTTAGACATACCTGCATTTTATTTAACCTTAAATTTTAGGGATTAGGTTAATCTGAAGTAAAGTTAATAGGTGGTCATATTTTCTAGCTAATGACAAAACTGGGGGTCTGTGTGTGTGAGTAAACAGTTTTCATTTATGTTAGAAATAAGACATTCCAGAAAGTTTATAAAAGTTTTATTTAAAAAATTACTCAGGTGCCTCACTCTAAGGTAATACCATTTATTCACCTACAGTCTTTTATAAATTACCTTTTATCGTTTGCATAATTAAAATCATGTTACATTCTATTCTGTATTTGGTGTGCTTCGCATGGCATCATATCACAAACAGGTTCCCATATTTCTCAGAGAATGCCATTTGTAACCATTATTTTTAGTGATTGAATCATGTTCCATCATTTAGATGTACTACAATTTATTTAAGTGTAATATTACTGCTGAATTTTTTGGTTGCTTTGAATATTTCTTACTGTAAATAGATTATAGAGAACATATTTTATGTATACTGTTTTTCTCATTCAGAATTTATGTTTATATAGTATCAAAAGAAGGGTCACTTAGTCAAATTTATTAATATTTTTATAGCACATGATATATACATGTAATATGATTTCTACAAGTGTACTAGTTTCCCATGATACCAATAACGTGTAAAAATCCTTCTGGCAAGATTCTTAAGCATATTTCCCCAGTCATCAATAACATTGCAGCTGTTTATCTAGTTGTTAATAACATTTGCAAAAAATGACCCTTTTGAGGTTTACCAGATCTTTTCTTTACACCTATTAACTAAAAAGATTTTCCCCAAACTTTCCAGCATTACAACAAAAAAGAAACTAAGTATGAACATTGGAAAGGTTCATATTATTCCAGGTAAGGAATTTAAAGAGATCAATACCTGAATATATAATTGAAACATTTGAGAATTATAAGTATCAAGAAAATGTCCTTCAAATCTTTACAAGATAAAAACAGATTATATCCCAAGGAACAAACATCAAGATGGTATCAGACTTCTCTGAAACACTGAATACTAGACAACAGTAGTTAACTAGAGTTTTTATGAGAGTCATCAAAGACACTTGCCTATATATAAGGATTTGGAAAACAATATCTGTATACTTTCTGTCCAACTAACAAATGTATAAAAATTAAAACTCAAGCATAGTGAAGTTATGTTATTAAAAAATTAGATAAAATTGAAGTTATTATTTTGGATGCTGAGAGTATGGTTACAAAACTGAAGGTAAAGTTCAGAAGTTATTACTGAAGAGGAGATGATAAAAACAAAAATGTAGGCTGGATGCGGTGGCTCACTCCTGTAATTCCAGCACTTTGGGAGGCTGAGGCGGGCAGATTCCGAGGTCAGGAGTTCAAGTCCAGTCTGGCCAACATAGTGAAACCCTCCCTCTACTAAAAATACAAAAAATTAGTCAGGTGTGATGGTGTGTATCTGTAATCTAGGTACTCGGAAGCCTGAGGCAGGAGAATTGTGTGAATCTGGAAGGCAGAGGCTGCAGTGAGCCAAAATCATGCCATTGCACTCTAGCCAGGACCACAGTGCAAGACTCCGTCTCAACAACCACCACCACCAAAAATGTATGCTTAAAACACCAGATGTTTATAATAGGATTGGGAAGTGGAAGAGGGAGACGTAGAATAGGAATAATAAGCTAGCTTCTTCATTTTTCATAGGCGAACAATATTGTTTGTCTTAACTTTAATACCTTTAAAGCTTAGGATAAAGAAAGTTTGTTTATTTCTAATTTTAAAGGACATCTTATTAGATGCATTTTATAAACTTTTCTACTAAAAAGTAGAACAGTTAAATAAAATGTAGCCATAAAGTTTAAAAATAAATGAATGGGAGATGATTTATTATGCAAACACAAAAGGAAAGCTGAGCTTGCAATATTAATTTTGGACAAAATAGATTCAAGGCAATGATTACTAAACATGAAAAAGAAAGTCACTTTTAGTAAAGGATAGAATCCACAATAAAGATAAACATTGTGCTAATGAATGCAGAATTAAAGTATGTAAGGCAAACATTGATAGAAGCACAAGGAGAAATGGACAAATATCAGTGTGGGCATTATATATATATTTGAAAGAGCAGGGGACAAAAGTTAGAGACAATATGAAGATATTAAGCCAATAGGTTAAAATGTAGACAGAGAATATGGATATTTACTAAGTATCCATGGGAAATTAGAATGATCATTTTTTAGACCACAAAAAATTGTTCAATAAATTTATAAATACAAATATTGTATATTACATCTTACCTGGCCACACTTGGAAAACTAGAAAAAACAAATTTAGAAAATCTCCAACTATTTGTTAATTAAAGTATATTTTTTATTACATCTGCAAAGTCGACATTGGTGTTCTAATTTTTTTTTGTAAGTAATTGAATTACTATAACATTAGTTGCCAATTGCATTCAATAACTGGCAAATAAATTATAATCATTAGATGGTTTAAGAAAAAAATTGTGAACACCAATGTCAAACTTTGCAGATGCAACCAAAAGTAAATTCAGAACCAAATTGGTAGTTTTATATTCTTTGGATTTTAAAAAGAGGGGAAAATAGGCTAGGCGTGGTGGCTCACACTTGTAATCCCAGCACTTTGGGGGGCTAAGGAGGGCAGATCATTTGAGGTCAGGAGTTCAAGACCAGCCTAGCCAACATGGTGAAACCCTGTCTCTACTAAAAACACAAAAATTAGCTGGGTATGGTGGCAGATGCCTGTAATCCCATAAAATTAGGAGACTGAGACAGGAGAATTACTTGAACCTAGGAGGCAGAGGTTGCAGTGAGCCAAGACCACACCACTGCACTCCAGCCTGGGCGACAGAGTGAGACTCTATCTCAAAGAAAAAAAAAAAAGAGGAGAAAATAGCAACTACATTAATTAAGATGTTTGAAAATAAATAATAAGACCTTAAAAGGGCAGGAGAATGCTAATTTGTTAAAAAGAAGTAAACATGTTAATGAAACAAAAAAAGTAAATTAATAGACCAATTCCTGGCAAAGATAATGATGAGAATGCTAATTCAGTTTAGAAGAGAGAAAATAAGTCATCATCTCTGGGGACCTGCAATTCAGAAAGACTGTCCAAGGTAGGTGGGCAGACTGCCCCACAAAGTCATCTTAAGCTAGTGGGTACTTTGCCATTGTAAAAGGCATCTTTTTTTTTTTTTTTTATCTGCCTGGGAGAAATTAGATCTCTGAAACATTTGTGTTCCTGACAATGGGAGAAGGAAAGGAGGGGGCATTACAAATGCTTAAGACCAAAGTTCTAGAAGTGACACATTTCTTTTCCTCATGTTCCGTTACGAAGAGCCTGACTTTTGGTGAGAACATAGGGGACTGAGAAATGTAACACAGCTGGGATGCCATGTGCCTGGCTGGTAGAAGAAAGGAAAAACATATTTTTGTGGTCTGCTTAGCAATGTCTCTCACACCTGCTACAGAAGACCTTTACAAATTATTTAAAAGTAGTGCGTATATGGACAACTAAATATTTCAGTGAAATAAAGTGTTCTAGGAAAATTTAAATGAACAAAATTGAAGCAAAGAGAAGTAAAAAATATAAAAATATAATTCTTTCCAAAATTGCCTTTGTCTAAGGCAGTTTTTCTGCTTTACTGCTGTGTCTTTTAACATTTCAGTAAGTAAATACCATATTATATGTAAACTTCTTCAGAGCATTATAAAAAACAATTTACCATCAATTCCTCTTGAAAAGGTAAAATAATCCTGATGCTAACGCTTGAAAAATATAATACATCAAAGGACATTCTAGACCTGTCTTATTGAGAATAGAGATGTAAAATTTCTACATAAAATATTACCAAATATAATTCAGTAGCCTATTAAAAGGATCATGCGTGATCAAGCATGACTTATCTCAGAAATACAATGATGATTTAAGAAAACTATCAATATATGATTACCTATATTACGCTTCCCAAAAGAAACACTAAATAATAATACTAAAAAAATGAAAAAGCAAAAAGCATCTTTTCTGATAACTGATTTCTTTAAAAATTGTTTTTTACAGTACTAGGCAAAGGATGGTTTTTTAGTATGATAAAGAATATGCCTTCAACCAATAGCCAAAATATTTAACTGTGCTTTGCATTAAAGTTGCCAACATAAGATACCTACCATTATTATTTTAAATGTTTCTTGAAAAATACCTGTAGATGGCTTATGTCTTAGTTCATTCTATGCTGCTATAACAGAATACTTGAGATGGGGCCATTTATAAAGAAATTTATTTCTCATAGTTCAGGAGGCAGGGAAGTCCAAGATTAAGGCACCAGCATCTGGGTCTGGTGACGACTTTCTTACAGCATCCTCACATGGCAGAGGGAAAGCTACACTGAACTTCCATCAAGCAAGCCCTTTTATAAACTATCTAATATCATTCACAAGGGAGCAACCCTCATGTCCTACTCACCTCCTAAAGGGCCCCCTCTAAATACTAACATTGGCAACATCTGAATTTTGGAGGGGACACATTGGTACCATAGCAGCTTGAAAACAGTATGGATGGCTTAATAAGGAAAATCTATAATCCCCTGCTCAGCCTGTTCCCACTCACCGTCCCTTTAATCTCCTTTCCAATTTCTAATAATCATAGCACTATTTTAATTCCTCTATTATTACCTTCATAGACTTCAAAGTTGTATACATGAGTTTTTATACACATAAAATTACTTTTCCTATTTTACCAAATATGGACTGTCTTGATTCTTTACCGTATAATTAGGCAGCCAGTTGTCCAGCATTCTTAGTAAATAAATTGTTAGTTATTCAATGTCTAGAGTCTTGATAAATGCTAACTAATTGTGTTTAGTAATAAATTGCATCCTAATTTTATTTTTAAACAAATTTTTATTTAAGGCCCATTGCTTCAAAACTTTCATACAAAGTGTGTGTATATATATATATACACACACAACTTATTTCCCTACCAGAAACCAACAGTGATAATAACTAAATTTAAAACAAGAAGTCTTTTAACTTTTATTTCAAGTTTTTATTTAACAGGAGAAAAATATAAAATAAGAGTCTATTTCTCTGTTCCTAAAATTCCGAAAATAGGCAATTAAAAAGAATAAAATACTTTTAAAAATCAGTCGTATAATAGCATTTCAGAGAAATGGGAAAATGGGAAATGGTGAAATAAATAACATGAACATATTGACTCATGCCTCCTTAAAGGGTAGAATGATGTAAGCACAAAAGATTCCAGAGAAGAAAATGACCATACAAACTGAACAAAAGGTAAGTACCTAGAAACATGAAGAAAGATGCCTTGGTAACTCTTTAAGTTCATTTTAATATTTCCTTGTGAAAATAAATAATTGTTCCATACTTTAGTTGATTTGAGAACACCAGATTTAAAATACTGGATTTATAAAGTCAGTAAAATTATATTTGTGATTTGGAAAAATGAAAAAAGAAGTAAAGTCACTCTCCAAAAAAAAATAATAATAAATAAACTTGAAATTTAGGACAGATGACTAAGTAAATGCTTCAAGAGCAATTAGAAAATGCGTTATCTAGAAGTGCATGATGAAGAGCATGCAAATTGATCTGATAAAAGAAACAAAACACTTTTAATGATAATATTGTTGTATCTGCCCTAAAGTCTTATGTATTCAGTTTAATTAGAGGAAATATTGAAAACCCATAGTATTTATATGTTTTTCTCTTTTAAGAGAGAGCTGTAATAAAAATCCACCCCTAAATAGTCATGGATATATTATATAGTAAAGGATTTTCCATGCTTCTCCAATGGGAATTCACATAAATTCAGTGAAACTAATGCTTACTAGTAGTGCTTACCATAATTAAACTGTTTGCTCTCCTTTTGTGATTTTGTCACAGCATCATAGAGTAATCATTACATGCTTTATGATTCAGGCCCAACAACTTTCTATGGATCATGGATAAATTTGACTCACAAGTTGGAAGTAAACTTGAGAGAAGTCTCAGAAATTTCAGCAACATAACCCAAGAAATTTGATACTTCTTCCATCTAAATAAATTTCTAATTCCAAAAACTTCTTTCTTACCTTACAGTTTCAAAGCATGCATTATTTATTTGCTACTGTATATAGATTAGCAGGTTAGGGAGTTTGAGAAATATACTCTTTTACAATGCAGGGAGTACCATTTAGTGAACCTCTATAGTGTTTATTATCAGCATATGTTAATGATCAACAAAGTGTACCAATGAAATGGTACCCTAAGCTCAGTCTGCGTAATACGGTAAAGAAGGGAATTACCTTTGCCAATAAATCCCAGAAGAGTGAATGAATAATTTAGCTACAAAACATGGTCCACAAAATGAAGTTTGGGCCAAAAATGCTGTGGACTAGTGCTTTGTATGGGGAGTACTGGATAATTACCGGTATTCAGCACACTTCACTTTGTGTCCTTAGGTCAAGGCTAGAAGTTACTATCATATCAGATAATTCATCATGCTGTATACAATAAATCATCTAGCTATAAAAATTCTTATTTTCAAGATACTTGTATTGTGCCTAAAGTATGAGTATTAAGAAAGAGGAACCTCCAAAAAATTATTGTGCCACTGTGAAGGAATAGGTGCAGACTGTAAAAATTTGGTACATCTTGAAATGTAGGAAGGAAATTAGTTAGTAGTCACTGTAACTGGATTCATTCATTTGTTTGATTTGCTGATTGCTTGACTCTCCTACTTAAAATTATAATTCTTACCTGTTTTACTGGGAATTCTCTATTCCCCATCCTTTTTTCTTCTTAGATCATGGATAAATATATTTGATTTGTTTTACTCATTGTCTTTCTTCCCTCACTAGAATGCTGACTTTATGAGGGCAAAGATTTTTTTTCCCATTATATTAACTGCTATATTACAAAGCGAAAAGTCCTTAACTACAAGAAGAGAAAATAAATTCAATATTATTATTGAATTTATTAAATAAGTTTAAAGGCATAAGATGAAAATTTGGAAGCCATTTTAAAGGTTTAACTTGCTTAAATCTTCATCCAAATGATTAATTTTGTTTTGCTTTTAAATAATAGCAGGAAAAAAAAAAAACCACAGGAAATACATATAATGAAGAACTTTGAAGAAAAACCTACCCACCTAGCATATGCTATACCTTCAAACAATGTAACCTGCCAAAAAAGAAAAAATATATAAGCAGTTAGTCAAATATTTAACTGTGAATTTCACATGTTTCTTTGCCAGCATCCTTACCTGTTGAATTTTAGTTCAGCTACAAATGAATACAAAAGTCTATTCCTATAAATAGGAAAAAAACATATTTTATATACTTCTTAAGCACTGGAATTGAGGGAGAAATTATATCTCTGAGCTCCACTAAAAACTTGCAATAATTCAGTAAATTCTGTTTCATCACTTGGTACACATGCTCAGGGTTATAGTATACCTTTGAAAGTACAGGTGAGTGTGCTTTCCAAATTTGTCCTTTTTAATATGTCTTTTTATTGTAGAACAATTTTCTACTCTGCAGTTAATTAGAACAATAGTGATAGGCTATGTCTAGCTTTCATACTAAGAGCAACTTCTACATGACAGTAAATGTTAGCCTTAAATATATAGATAAAATGTTTCTTCCTAGATCTGGTCACAATATTTATTTAAAGTAAAAGAAGTTGTATTTAATGGTATTTTTTCTTCTTACTCTAACATTGTTGTATTAAAATTTTACACAAGTTTAGTTAAAATGCAAAAAAGCAATTTGCTTCTCATTTTTTAAAAACATGAGTGTTGCTATATAAAGCTCAATAGAGCAATAACTGATAAATGGTAGGTATTTCATTAATATACACTAATTGAAATTGCATGTTTTTTCATAAAATAATAGATTAATATTTCATCATAAAAACTAAGAAATACTGTTTCTTCTTTTATATTCATATGCCTTATCAGAAGTTTAAAATTTTGACATTCATAGGTAAGCAACATTTCAGATAATCACATTTAAATCTAGACTTCTTCAGGAAATACTAAAATAATTTGCCTTAATTATTAATAACTGTCAGTACTTTAAACATATTTAGTATTTTTTTATCAATTTATGTACTGGGAAATGTGTGCTACAAACATACTGAGATTTTACATCTTATAGTGGAATATTAATGCATGAATGAATACCCTGAAATGTAGGTTAAGCTAGCACAACAGATTCACTAGATACAGGATTTGCTTTGATTTTTCTTCATAGAAGAGCTGTTCAATTCAAACTGATCTATCTTCAGCATATTTCTGATCCCTTCTTGACTGCTTTTAGTATTTGTAATATGTCTAATCAGGTTGAAGTATGAAATCTATGATTGTAGAACAGTGTGTGTATTACTGCCCAATGTAAGTATTAAATCTATAATCTTGATTTTATTACAAAGAGTCTAACCCAAAGTTTTTGATACTCCTATTTTATAAAATTCTAGGATTTCATGAAATAATTTGCAGGTGAAGTAGACTTTGAAGTTTTCAATTTGATTTTTTCCATAATTTATGTGAGACTATTTTCTCCAAATCTAATTTATTTCTCCTATTCAATCCCCTATTTACTTCTATGCCCTCACCACCCTATATATTTTGACTACCAGTTATGTGGTATATCAGAAAATGAATAATGTAAGTGTTGCCACCTATAGGCAGAAAATTAATTATACTTGTTTATGATATAAAAGCATAATCTAAAAAAAGAATTATTTTTGTCAACTCCTACAACCACCCACCATCTTTAAACTTTTTACCTATTTATTTACCTATTTGCTTTTGATGTTGCCATTTCAGGTGCCTGTGCCTTAAAATAAAGCATTTGTTTCAAAGCTTTTACTGTTTTTTCATACTGCTATTTGCATTTACTATATCATCAAAATATACCTAAAGTTCTTTGACTTCACAAAGTTTGAAGAGACTTGTTAAAACCAACTAATTTAAGTAGTCATATACTAAACTGTTATATCTCAGTTTACTTCTAGGATGGGGAAAATTACTAATATTTGTTCCCAGGAATGAAAAAGCATCCCTTCCTACAAGCTATTATCATTAGTCTTTGGTTTTGTGCCTTCTCTGTAATGATACAGGTTTGTTTCTCCTTTATTCTTTGCAGAGTGCTGCAGCAGCTCCCAGTCCAGTGCTAGGAAACATTCCCCCAGGAGATGGCATGCCAGTAGGTCCTGTACCACCAGGGTTCTTTCAGGTACTCAGAGAAACTCTGACTAGGAATGTTAAGGCATAGGAACTCCTGTTTGATTTTATTAAAGATATGAAGGAAGATGAGGCTATTTTAATTCTTAAGATAAACAATAATGTGTAGCTAACTCTTGATTATTCAGACTGGTTATCTATTATATCGCTTTCTTCTTATGTTTTATTTGTTGTTAGATTATATATTTATTTACTTAGTCATTTTGTTGTTCAATTAAGAAAGAAAAGGAGTTGAGAAATACAAATTGGCCCATTAAATTAATTGTGGTAAATATTTTGTGGGAGAACAGACTAAATATGAGGTTCTGGAAAGAGATGGATATTTAACTGTATAAGCTATCCATATCCCTACAGACAGGATAATCAAGATTTGGCTGCACTTTCAAAATATAGCTAAATTATAATCTATTAATTTATCGAGAATTACAGGCTATATCAAAATATGTTTAAGAATTATCTCTGGGGCTTTTAAGCTGGAATTTGTATTGATATTATATAATATTTTAAGATCAGATTTCAAATATATGTGAGTATTCTTAAATTTTAATAAGACCAATTATTTTAGCAATGATGATAACAATTTTACAATGACAATACATTATTTAACTTATAAAAATTTTACAGCATCCACTTCTTAAATCTGACATTTTCTAACTCTAACCAAAATAAATTCTGAAATTTATTTTTAAATTAATAATAGTTAATTTTATAATACCCTTTGAAAAAATTAAGAACTTAGGAGCTAAGAACTAGAGTTGAAAAGCATTACAGGACCTCAGGTAATATGCTGTATTATTAATGAATTACATTAGGTACTTATAAACTAATTTGTCACTTCAGTTTTGTATTTTCAGAGTTTTTCATAGTCATTTGTTAGCTAATTCACACCATTATTGCAGGGTCATCAATATACTTATAAATGTGAAAATAAAGAAATAAAATTGTAAATAATTTTCCAAAATATGTCAATTGAATCAAAAGGTCTTAGTTAAAACAGAGTTCTGACTCCAGACCTTTAGGACATGCTTATATGTTCAGCTACTCTGTATTAATACACAAGTAGTTCAGAAAAGTCTTCTTAGAGCTCACATTCTGTCATGGGGCCCCTTTCCTATAATCTAGAAATAGACTATAACTTGATTATTAATTAAACCACCATCATTTAAGATACTGATAATAAAAGTTAACACTTAATAACTGCTCACTATATACCATGCTTCATTCTAAATGCTTTACATATATAAACTGTAATCCTCACAATACCCCTAGATGTAAATAAAGTATGTATTATTATCATTCCCACTGTACAGATGGAGAAACCAAGGCATTGATAGCTAAGTGATTTACACAAAGTCAGAAGGTTACAGGGCTTGGATTCAAATCAAGGTAGTCTGGACTTTTGCCATCGAATTTATCTTTTAAGGCTTATAGTTGATTTTCATGAAATATTTCCAGTTCATTTTATTTTTTTCTTATTCCCTTATTTGTCTTGCCAAAGATGGGTAGGAGTTAACAGAGTAAATCAGAAGAATATATATTTCGTCAGAAGAGAGTTACTGAAAGTCTCTAAGAGACACTTTTGAAAGAGGGAGCAGGTTGGGGAGGAAGCCAGATTCTTTCATTCTAGGGTTAAGCCAAGATGTATAGATCCATACACTTTCATTTTCACATTTTGTGGAATGAACCATTCTCCCCTTACCTATCTTCTGTCTCAAAGTCTCAGTAAGAGCCATTGAAACAGCTTTTAGTTTTTCCAATGTGATAAATATTTTGAGTACTGCTATATGCCAGGCACTGTCATAGGCATCTAAAAATGAGCAGGTGTAGTGCGTACCTTCCTGAAGCTTACTGTATAGCCCGTAAGGCATTATTAAAAACAATTAACTATAGTAGAGTGAAATATGTGTGGTAAAAGAGTAAAGTTTAAAGTTCTGTGATGACCTAGATGAGAGAGCCATTAAATCTGTCTGAGTTGGAGATAAGAGTAGTATGGAAAACCTTGTCCACCAAAGTAAGCAGAGGAATTACATTTCAGAAAGTCAGAACAGTATAAGCAAAAGTGTGACTGCATCAAAATTATCTGTGCAGAGGTGTTCAGAATAATACATACAGAAGGTAAGGGGGAGGGTAGGCCGGAGTTCCAAGACATGAAATTGGAAAGATATGCTGTAGCATGGCACATGTTAAGAACTTGAGCCTATTCATTAGGAACCATCAGAGCTCTTTAGGAAGGGCAATGACCTGAATTCTTACCATACAGTGGATTCAGGCTCTGTGAGCCACCTGTGGGAGGGTTGTGTACAAAATCCCTGCCCTCAAAAACCCCTACAATGTGATGAATGAGAGAAGAGGCCATTACAGTATAGAAAAAAAAAATGGCTGTAGATAATGGATGAAGTGTGGTCTTAGAGCAAATCAGAAGACCACCAAACCAAATCTTGGGAGATGCATAGTCAGAAAAGCATTATCAAAATAGTAAATGAAATCTAATTTGGCACTTAAGGATGAGTTACAAGTTAGGCAAAGGAAAAGAGGGGAAGAACTCTAGGAAGAAAGAAAGAATTTACAAAGACCCAGAGTGAAAAGAAGAGAGAGAGAGACCAAGGAAAACTGAAACTTAATTAGCTAAAGGGAGAGTAGCTGGTGATAAGGCTTGAGAGGGACTATAAGGGCCTTGTAGGTTAGTAGAGTTTGAACTTGATCCTAAAGGCAGTAGTAACTACTGGAGGACTTTAAGCAGGAGACAGACATGTTCATATTTGCATTTTTAGAAAAATCACTCCAGCTACATTGTGTAGACAGAATTGCAGAGGAACAAGTCTGAAGATAGGGAGATAATTTAGGAGTCTTTTACAGTACTCCAGTGAAATTTAATGATGGCCTTAACTACTAAGTATGGAGAGATGTGAATAGATTTGAGAGACAGATAAATGCAAGATAATGCAAAATAGGAGAATTCAAGGATAATATTCTTGTTTCTGGCTCTAATCTGGGCAGATGTAGGTACCATTTTCTGAGCTTAGAGACCACAAAATGTAAAATAGTTTTGAAGTGGGACAGATGAGGTTCCCATGAGTCCTCCAATTAAACATGTCTATTAAGCTGATAGATCTGTCCTAGGTTTGAGATTTAGGACAGTAATCTAAACTAGAGATAAAAATTGCAGGACCATATAATATTAAGGATACTTGAATCCTCAGGGGTAGATGAATTGTCCAAGGAGAAAGTACAGAATGAGAGGGTAAGAGAACATACAACTGAACTACAAAAAACACTAATATTTAAAAGATGAACAAAAGAATAAGCCATTATGAATGCAGCAGTGTTAGTAGGTTGGCTATGATAGCAGCTCAAAGAGGAGACTTTCTGAACTGATTCAAGATCAGTGGTAGTAGAATTAGAAAGGAATAAACAGTTCATAGTTATGTTTGATAGGCCTTAATTAACCAAAGTTAGGATAGAAGAGAGAGACAAGAATCAAGGATAATTCTGAGATTTCTATTTTGGGTCTCTGGATAAGTTTAGTGTCTTTATCTGAGTAATGAAAGACAGGAGATTGAAAAAGTTTCAGATATATTCGAATTTGATACACAAATCATTCCTGTTAATCTAGGCAAAGTATTTCAGCTAATCCCAAGTACTTTTTTCCTCTATTCAACATTTAAATATGTCTCCCTAAGGCGGAGGTTGCGGTGAGCCGAGATGGCGCCATTGCACTCCAGCCTGGGTAACAAGAGTGAAACTCCGTCTCAAAAAAAAAAATAAAAATAAAAAATAAAAAATAAATATGTCTCCCTAGAAATGCCTCTCTAAAATATTAAAAAACTCAAAGTATCAAAATTTTTAAAAAGACATGTGATATTACTATCTTTTGGTACCTATGATGATGGGATCAGATGACTCAAGCATGTCCTAAATATCAGCATTGGTTTCCTGCAGTTACTGAACTAGTGTGATTCTGGCCATAGTGTCAAAATACATATAGTTAATGAGGAGTAGCTGCCTTCCATGAATAGAAATAGCACCAGACAATAATAATTCAAATTCAGACTCCAGCTTCTAATCCAGTTCCAAAGAAATGTTGACTTCCAAGAGTGATCCAAATCTGGAGAAGCTGGAATGAGTATCAGTTCACAGTTCAGAGACTCTAATACCCAAGATCAGGCACAATCCTGATTATTAGTTCAGTACAAGGCAAGGAGGAATGGAAGCAACTGGAAAAGAACTGGGTGTGGCTCCTTCAAGTAACAAGGCCCAGAAGGCTGGCTAGGATAGAGACTCAGATTCTCCAAAAATCCAGACTCAAGTACCAGGGAATTCCTGGTTCAAAAGAGACTTAGACAAAAGAGTGCTAAATAGTTTTTCCAGCCTCTCCTGGTTGCAGCTACTAAATTCTGAAGGGTGATTACCTCCTGTTGCCTTTGACCTTTTTAGATAATGAGAATATTTTATATTTATATTCTTAGTAAATGCAAAGCTTATTTGGAGATAGCTTGTATGGACTAGACCGAAAAAGGATCTCCCCTTTTAGAATTAGTGAATAAATAAAAGTAAAGAATAATAATTTATAATTAGCAAATCAGGCCCCAGCCTAAGTAGTTCTGAGCTCTACTTACTTTGTGATCATACTGTAAAAAATACATTGAAACATTTCTCCTAAACAGACAAACATACTGTTTTTTTTCCTGTTTACATTAAGAACAAGCTCCCGCTTCCATTACAAGAATAGACTTAAATTCGTTAGCAAGTGGAATGATCACAAACTCTGAACTTGTGAATCTGTAACAACTACATTTGAAAAATAGCAATGAATAAAACTCTAAAATAAATAATTATGGTATAACTTCATATACTTAATAAGTCCATTCTGGAAGACAGTCTTTAATGTCTATTTGTGACATTGTTCATATTTAAACTTTGATGTTTTTATTGAAATGAGAGAGCCTCTGTTGCTGAGTAGGAAATCAATTGAGTAAAATCAGTGGGACTAGTTGGACATGCAAAAGGAGATACCAATTTAGTAAAATAAAGCCATTTAAAGTATGACATTAGTTATTTACTTGGAGTCTGTTTTCAAATGAGTAATTTGTATAAGAAAACCTGTAAGTCCTCAAAGTGACACCGTGGAACTGATGAATGACCTAGAGAAGCTTTTTAAATTGGGAAGTCTTGCTGCTTGGGATCAGAGGGAAGAGAGTAGATGTGGCCATTGATCTAACAAAAGTTTGGCAGTTTTTGTAGAATAAAATACAGTATCTTGATATAGTGTGAATACTTATCTATTGTAGGCACCCAGAACTGAGTTTATACTCTAACTTTTATATCCCTGTCTTATTCAAAGATTTCATCGTATGCTAAGAAATTTGAGTTTATATGAAAAACATCAATTTGCTATTTATTCATTTTCATGGCTTTTATACAAAAAGATAGGCAAAGAGCTTTGATTTCTGCAATATTGAAATAGGCAGCAGTATTCGTTACACCAAGTGGATTTTCTTCTCACTTATGTATAATGATCAAAATAATTTACTATTAATAAAATGCACTAAATAACACAAAAATACTAATTCTTTTGTTTTAAAAAATTACATTATTAACTCTGTTACCTTGTACAGTTCTGTAATTTTATGGATAAGTAATAAGGAAGCTTCTGTTGTGAATTTACTATAACCTATAGAACATTAATGCAATGGACATTTCTTATTTTAACCAAAAAAATGTTGAGGATGGTAAAAATGTTTTTTCCTACTTTATGTTCTTTACCAGAAGAAAACTTTTAAGAAGGAAACTATAACTTCTTTATCACTCTAATAACTAAGTGCATTTATATCCTTTATATAAAAACACAATATAATTTTTTAATAGGTGCTAATGTGGATAACATCTTTGAGTCTGTTACTAATCTGGGATATACCTGTAAATATCTAATTTTGAGCTCTGTATAGACCTTTGTTCTCTTTTATCATGTATTTTGATTTTCATCTTGATATATTTACTATATTTTAGTCTCTAGATCTTTAGTATTATTAGCTGAAACTGTTGAAAACTGATAATATGTTGATGTTGGGTTGTAAATTTAAGACTTTGACGTGGATAAGATTATAAATACATGTTAATGATAAAGGATACCAAGTAATTTAGTTTCAGACCAAGATGATCATTCATATTTTAAAATCTAAGTAGAATGAAACTCTGATAGAGTAAAAAATATGTGACAGCAGGTTTGTAAGTCATTTTTTGTTTGCAGGCCTAAAATTGGCAGCGGTAAAGCTGCCTTGCCATCTAGTGGTAGTTTGCAGATGTCTCCACTTGTTCAGGGCCTTTTTTCCAGAAGTTCTATTTTTAGCAAGGCTGCACTGTAGCAAGCTGACCTAATGCTTTGACATAGTAATAACGCAATAAGAAAAAAAAATAGTAAGAAATTTCCTCTTTTCTCCATGGTGGTATTATTGACTAGGAAAGGCTCAATATAAATGACATTCATAGAGCAACAAGGACAAAAATCTCCAAGTGTACAATATTTTTGATACTTTAAAAGAAAAAGAATCAAAACTGAGAAAAATAATTATTTAATCTAACACTCAAAACTGAAAAAGAAGACCAATAATAAATGGTTTTACAAGTCCTGGTTAAATGTTTTTGGGAGATAGATGTTTATTTTCAGAAATAAATTCTGCGTTTTGAAGATACCTTAATATCTATATTCATCTACTCTGCTATTCCTATTCAGCTTTCTAAACCAGCCATTTACATACATGTAGTTAAATGGTCTATATGCCTTCTTGATTTCCTTGTGTTTAAATTAGTCTTGGTATTACCTTGACTTCCAGTGGTTTGCGTTTATTCTTATCTTTCCTGACTATGGCTGTTTCAGAAATTAGTTTTAGAAAGTACTTTAAGCCAGGAGAAATTCCCTTTCCCTCTCAGAGAAGTTATAGATATCATCTTAGATTTTAGATAAATGAGCCAAAAGATTACTTGTTATATCCTTCTTAGTTTGAATGAGGAGGGTACTGAAAATCTCAAGTAGAATTAAGTTATTAGACTAGACTAACAGCATTAATATATGTAGTTTTAAAAATTCAGACATTAGAAATAGTATTTCTCAGAATTAAATACGCCCAGGATTTAGATAGTAGAGGTGAGGAAGGTGGCTTATTTATTAAAGCTCAAGAAATAAAAATTAAGTTCAATTTTCTTAAAAATATAATTCTGAATCTTTAAAGAACAGAGATTCTAAATATTGAAAATAGAGCAAATCTTTCCCTGGTAGAAAGATAAAAGCAACTAAAAAAAATAAAGGTGCCTGACAGCTGCTGCCTTTGATAATGCTGTCTGTCCTGCAGTTGTGGTAATAGTTTTTCTGGCCTCAACTATTAGAACAAATTAAAACTGCTCAGCTTGAGTAACTAAGTAAGATTTTTTTAAATTGCATTTCAGGCAACTAAAGACCCTACAGCAGTAACTGGATGGATAGAGAGCAAAAGAAGGGAGTGCTGGGTATTCAGAGTCTACCTGGGTTTTCCAGTTAGAATCAAATGAAACACTTTCCTATTAGAAACCCAATTTTTGTTGTTTACTTGTTTGCCAAACTGAGTATTTAGGAGAAACCTGGGTTGGTCATTCTAGACCAGCATTTGGCTTTCCTTTCACTTTCATGCTACTCTTGCAAGCCAAATGTCCAAGGCATTTATGAAACAATAAAGCATCATAGTTTAAAATCACATCTGAGATAAGAGCCTAGCTATTGTTCAGATCATCTGAAATTTTAGTTTTTCTTTAGAAAATAGTATTGAAAATTCTTCCCAGAGTACTGTAGTTTTTATTAAAGTTTCTTGCTAATAAAATACATAGAGCAAATTGTAAATATGTAAAGCCTTTTTATAACACAATTTTAGTTTAGTTTTCTTTTAGTATTGGTTACAGAAACAAAAATGCTCCACATTCTTGGGGGAATTAAAGAAAAGGAACAGGTTATTAAGTATATTATCAATTACTTATTTAGATGGAATAGATTTGTCTTAAGCATACATTAGAAAGACTTTAGCTTTTTTAAAAAAGAATAACTTATTATTAGGTAGTATTCAGGAATACTTTGTCTAATGTTCTATGTCAGGGGTCAACAAAATTTTTCTGTGAAGGGCCAAATAGAAAATCGTTTGGGCTTTGCAGGCCACACGGTCTCTTGCAACCACTCAGCTTGATTGCACATAAAAGCAGCCATAGACACTATGTAAATTAATAAATTAAAGAGCATGGCTGTGTTTCAGTAAAACTTCATTTACAAAAAAAACAGGTGGTTCACAAGATTTGGCCCGAGAGCCATAATTTCCCTATTTCTGTTCTACATGAATGTGGTAAGAGATACCCTATGAGAGATCAAAAGGAAGGACCAGCGTTTCTCTAAGGGGGTTCTGTGGACTATTGCAAGAGTCCTGGGAGCCACCCAACTCTTAGGGGACTAGAATTCTTGGGGTTAGGAAGTGTGGGGCCACAAATCCTTTGGTTTATGTTATGGTTTTCTTGTTTATTTTGTTTTTAACAACTGAGTCTTACAAACTAAAATTTGAGGATCACTGGCCAAGATTGACAGTGACATTTAGCAACAAATATTTATTGCCTGCCCCCGCACCGCCACTCATATCAGAGTCACTACAGTGAACAAGACAAATAGAAATTCTTGCCCTCATAGAACTTAGCTTACTAAGGGAAACAGTCGATAAGCAAAATAAATAATTATTTTAAAATATATGATATGTTAGTTGTGATAAGAGTTAGGGAGAGAAATAAACAGAAAAGGAAAATAGGCAGCATTGCAAAAGTTTTGCATAGGGTGGCCAGAAAAGGGCTCATCCAAAAGATGTCATTTGAGTAAAGACCTGAAGGACAGGAGGAAATAAACCATGTAATATCTGGGGGAAAAGTGCTCTAGGTTAAGGGACAACCAAGTGCAAAGGCCTCCAGTTCAAAGCATGACCAGTTTTTTCAAGGGACAATAAGGTAGCCTGGGTAGATAAAGTAGAGCATCAGCTGGGGAGAATTGCTGGATATGAAGTCATAGATAACAGAAATCCAAGTCAAGTAGAACCTTGCAGGTTATTGCAGGGACTTTGGATTTTCCTCTGAGTGGTGGGTTTTAACAGCATTCTGGCTGCACATAGAGATTCGTCTGTTGGAATAAAGTGTGGAAACAAGGAGTGCAGTTTGCATGTCATTTCAAAAATTTGACGAGATTATTATACCACCAAGGAGGTAGCAGTGGTGAGAAGTGATTCGATTATATATTTTGATACTAGAGCCAACAGATTTTTTTTACTTTTATTTTAGATTCAGGGGTACATGTGCTGGTTTGTTGTATAGGTAAACTCGTGTCACAGGGGTTTGTTGTACAGATTTTTGTCACCCAGGTACTAAGCCTGATACCCAATATTTATTTTTCTGGTATTTTTCCTCCTTCTACCTTTCACCCTCTAGAAGGACCCAGTATCTGTTCTTCTCTCTTTGTGTCCATGAGTTCTGATCATTTGTAAGGGAGAATATGTGGTGTTTGTTTTTCTGTTCCTGCATTAGTTTGCTAAGGATAATGGCCTCCAGCTCCATCTGTGTTCCTGGAATAGACATGACCTGATTCTTTCTTTTTAATGGCTGCATAATATTTCATCGTGTGTATGTACCACATTTTCTTTATCCAGTCTGTCATTAATGGGCATTTAGGTTGATTACATGTTTTTGCTGTTGTGAACAGTGCTGCTATGAACATGCAAGTATATGAGTCTTTATGGTAGACTGGTTTATATTCCTTTGGGTATTTAACCAATAATGGGATTGCTGGGTTAAATAGTAGTTCTGTTTAAAGCTCTTTGAGGAATTACCATACTGCTTTCCATGATGGTTGAACTAATTTACACTTCCACCATCAGTGTATAAGTGTTCCTTTTTCTCTGCAACCTCTCCAGCATCTGTTATTTTTTGACATTTTAATAATAGCCATTCTGACTGTTGTGAGATGGTATCTCATTGTGGTTTTGATTCGCATTTCTCTAATGATCAGTGATGAGCTTTTTCTTCATATGCTTACTGGCCACATGTATGTCTTCCTCTGAAAAGTGTCTGTCCACATCCTTTGCCCACTTTTCAATGGAGTTGTTTTTTCTTGTGATCTTGTTTAAATGCTTTATATTAATAGATGCTGGTGGATATTAGACCTTTGTCAGATGCATAGTTTGCAAATATTTTCTTTCATTCTATAGGTTGTCTGTTTCCTCTGTTGATAGTTTCTTCTGCTGTACAGGAGTTCTTATGTTTAATTAGATGTCATTTGTCAATTTTGAGCCAACAGATTTTGATGATGGTTTGAATATGTGTTGATGAGATAAAAAGACAAGTCAAGGATGAATGCAAAGCTTTTGTCCTGTTCAGTTGGAAGAATGGAGTTGATGTTTACTGATGTGTGTGAAACTTCATGAGGAGGTGTGAGATGGAATATCAGAAGCTTAATTGTGAACTTGTTAAGATTGTGATAGCTGTTACACATGCAAGAGGCTTTGAGTAGGTAACAAGATGTGAGAGGCTGGACTTTTGGGTTTGAGGCTTGAACTAGAGATATAATTCTGAGAGTCACTAGCATATGGATTCTAGTTGAAGCTATGAGCCTAGATGACATCAACAAGCTAGTGAGCATAGATGGAAACAAGAAGCTGTGCAATGATGGATCCCAGGACACTCTAAGAAATTAGGAAAATGGGCCGGGCGCGGTGGCTCAAGCCTGTAATCCCAGCACTTTGGGAGGCCGAGGCGGGTGGATCACGAGGTCAAGAGATCGAGACCATCCTGGTCAACATGGTGAAACCCCGTCTCTAC
>NW_016107331.1:2040005-2121417 GCF_001604975.1 Cebus imitator | reverse complement strand
GCTGGGATTACAGGTGCCTGCCACCACGCCCAGCTAGTTTTGAACTCCTGACCTCAGGTGATTTGCCTGCCTCAGTCACCCAAAGTGCTGGGATTACAGGTGTGATATATACAGCACTTTGGGAGGCTGAGGCGGGCAGATCAGCTGAGGTCAGGAGTTCGAGACCATCCTGGCCAACATGATGAAACCCCGTTTCTATTGAAAATAGAAAAATTAGCAGGGTGTGGTGGCATGTGCCTGTAGTCCCAGCTATCCTGGAGACTGAGGTAGGAGAATCACTGGAACCTGGGAGGTGGAGTTTGCAGTAAGCCGAGATCATGCCACTATACTCCAGCCTGGCAACAGAGTGGGACTCTGTCTCAAAAAAAAAAAAAAATCTGTTTTATAGAAATACCATATTACATAGTTCAGATATGAGTTGAGTAGCTTTTAAGTATAAACTTCATGTTTATAAGTAGGTAACCAAATGAATATAAGAGTATTTTTTCATTCCTAAAGAAGTAAAAACATGTATATAACCAGCCAGTTATATCAGAAGAGATAGTTCAGATATGAGTTGAGTAGCTTTAAACATAAGCTTCATGTTTATTAGTAAGTTACCAAATGAATATGAGAGTACTTTTTTCATTTCTAAAGAAGTAAAAACACACATGTAACCAGCCAGTTATATCAGAAGACCAAGCCCATAGGCCAGTTTTTTTTTTAACAAATGCTGTTATCTCTGCATGGGAATTTGAAAGGACTACCACTTAATCAGTAGAAACTTCCCCAGCAGATCAAGATATCAGAAACTTAAGAACAAAATGCCGTGCTTTTGTTGTAGTAATACATTTAAATAAATTGAAGTACCTATCTTCCATACTTTCATCTGGAGCAAGATTACACGAAAGTACGAATATAAAGTAGGGAAAAGGGAGGCAAGAGGAGTATTTTTGCATTATTTAATGAAAAAGTAAGGTGATTTTTAAAAAATACTGTTTTAGCCTATTTTTAATTAAGTCAGCCTGATATTTTATCCTAAATTATAAATCTCAAATCTTTTTTTTCTTACTCAAACTATTATTTTTTAAAATATGGGAGGCCAGGCACGGCAGCTCAGGCCTTTGGGAGGCGTAGTCCCAGCACTTCAGGAGGGCTGGCAGATCACGAGGTCAGGAGATCGAGACCATCCTGGCTAACATGGTGAAACCCCATCTCTACTAAAAATACAAAAAATTAGCCAGGCGTGGTGGCACATGCTTTTGTTCCAAGCTACTCGGGAGGCTGAGGCAGGAGAATTGTTTGAACTCAGGTGTCAGAGGTTGTAGTGAGCCGAGATTGTGCCACTGCACTTTAGCCTAGGTGACTGAGCGAGACTCCGTATCAAAAAAAAAAAAAAAAAAAAAAAAAGAATTAATCTGTCATTGTCTTTTTAATCAGTAGTAGGAGACAGCACAGGAGCATAGTAGTTCCAGATACTTGTCTCACACTGTATTTTTCTGAATATAAATGGATTTAAACAAACTATTTAAAGTTGTTATAGAATATTATTAAAACATTTATAGTTTATTAGACCAGCAGACAGCTTAGTCCCCCATTCACAATCCCAATGTCTGTTGCAACACACCTTTATCCAATGAGTACATGGTAGAGAAGACTTGAGAAAAAGTCTCATCTTCAAAAGGTTCATAATGTAAGTGACCAGTATTGATGCTTAGACTAAATCCATGTAGAAGAATCAGCTTGTTTGGAACCCTGCTCTATTGGGTTAGCCTTGCCAAAATAACACCAGAAAAACTGGATCTGTCATTACTTTATAGTTATTTTATGTGAGTTATTTTAATTAAGTGCTGATGATAGAATATCTAAGATGTATGGAAGATAAAGTACATACTTATGCTTATCAGCAGAATATGCCAACATAAGTATGTCATCTTGTGAGCTAAATTAGTTTAGTACTAGTTGGAATTAAAATGTGTTAATCAAGAATGTCTTATCCACTGGGGTGTCAGTAATGTCTGATGGAGATGTTCATGAAAAACAGCAAGGAAACTAACAAATTATGACATAGAATTATAAAGTAACTTTGACAAAATTCATTTGATGTATAATTTATGCATCATTACTTTTCTACAGAAAATGTATGAAGTATCTCATGGAATTATAAAATTAAAAATATGTGAACATTCTTAAATGAAACATGGCTGAAATAAGGATGTCGCAATACTCTGTAGTGATTTTTCAAAGTAATATTCTCAATATTATTTATTTAATACTTGTTGATAACACATGACTTCAAGAGAGTTAACACATTTAAGTTTTAAGAAATGATTTGCTTGTAAGTAAAATATAGAATAGCGACATGCAAAATAGAAATCTATAAAGAGAAAATCATATATGGTAAAGAGAATTAACTAAAGAAAAAGGGCACATCATGAATAATAAGTACTACTTTTTTAAAGAATGTTTATGCTTTTGGTTAAATCTTACAGTAAATGTATTTTTATTACTTTTGCAGAACTATGAATAAATAATTTTACACAGTCATTTTTATCATTTTCTAAAATTGTGTTTTAGATTCTAGAATAATTTTTATGTCATGGAATTCTGTCTTCCTATATCTGTTTCAAACAGTGCATAGAAAATATCAAAGGAAAGATTAAATCTGTCTAAACCCATGTTTACACAGGTCCAAGTAAGATCAATTTGTTATTTATGTGCATAATATAATTACTGAAGATCACCCATATTCTTCTAGGCTCTATTTCACTTTGTACCTTGTGTTTTTACCTAAATGTTGAAGGAAGAAAATCACTTTTTTGGCAAATAACCATTTTCTTACAGGTTTTTAATTTAAAGATGGTTACATGCTAAAGACAATATGATATTAAGAAAGCATAAGGTTTTATATTTTTACTTAAATGCTGAGACTTTTCTTAATGGAAAGAAAACATTTCAACTAAAATGTGTTGTTTCTGAGACATGAAGATTATAGCATTTATAATATATTTCAGCCTATAAGTTTAGGATCCATGTATAAACATGGCCCTTTATAAGACACACCTGAGAGGCTAACTGCTATATAGAATTGTTAGCAGTTCTTGTGACTGGTGTATGCTTTATTAAAAGATCAATGTTACCACACTTTTCTCGAAAAATTGTATATAAATTAACCTGATATCCTTTTATGCCAAATGATTCTTACTAAATACTGCTATTCTGTAAAACTACCTAAGACTAATTATTTTCAACCCTGTCACCCCAGAAATAGTAAGAGAAACCTGAAAGCAGGAGGAGAGAATGAAAGGCCATATTAGTAACCTAAATTATAAATTCTTTTGTGTATTGTTAATATGGATATTTGGGGTCCCCAACTTGTTGTTCGTTACTTTTATTAGGGCCTCTGGAAGATATAATGTATCATATTTAAGCAAGCAGGATTTCCTCCTCTAGATATACTTTATAAGCATTTTCTCATTACACAACCCCACGTCAACAGCTACTGCCTATTTTTAACAAGAAAAATAAATTGGTCAGGTGAGATTTTATATAAGAGGACCAAGCTTTATTATATCTTTTGTGGGGTTTTAGTCTTCTATTAGGGTTGTTCATCCCTTGGTCAATGAGCCAGCTACTGAACCAACCAAATATTTACTGAACATTTGCTTCATACATTCTCTCTTAGAATGTGCTGGCTGCTTTCTTTCCTTCATGAACACATTATAATGAACAACTTTGTTACAATGATAATATTTAATACAGTACCCATTGACCACCATTCTCTACCCATCCTCTACTATTCCCTTAAAAACACAAATAAATGGACTAAAGACTACATATATTATCAAAACTCTACCAAAAATGTTCAAGAAAAGAGATAGAGCTTTTGAAATTTATTTCAGCATTTACGTTTTTATTTTTATTTTTTAGTTTGGCAAATCAAGAGCATATGCTAATTAGTGCATTATGTGCAAATTAGCTAGCTCACCTGAAACACCACTACTTTTTCACCTTTCATGTTTGAGTGGTAACTAAAGAATTCCACATTAAGTATTTAATAAATGGTTGTACAGTTGCTGGGGGCCTGAGAGGAAGTGCCAAATCAAGCAATTTATTTATGTACCATATACTTCTTATGACCAACTGACCATAAATGTGACAGGTACATAAGTGTGTGTACCTGCCATTATTCTAAAGGTATTTCTGTAGCAGAGTGTTATAAAGAAAAGAAGACTAAGTTGAGAAATTTGGTCTTTGTTTTTCTTTTATATAAAATAAAGAGGATGATCTAGTAAGCTTTAAAAAGTTAAACTTCCTTCTTCAACATGTTTCTAAAAGGCATATTGAAATAAAATTGCATAAGTAATATTTTATTATAAATGTATAATACAGAACTTGCAAGACTTCAAGTGAGTAATTTTGTGAAGTAAGAAGTCTTTTGTTAAGTAAATGGTCACTTTGCTAAATTGTTTTGTAAGTTTATATTTTCTTAAACCTGGTAATTACATATTTCTTTCAGTCAGGTAAAAAGTTTTGGCAGAATGCTGTGGCTCACACCTGTAATCCCAGCACTTTGGGAGTCATAGGCAGGCGGATCACCTGAGGTCAGGAGTTCACGGTCAGCCTGGCCAACATGGTGAAACCCTGTCTCTACTAAAAATACAAAAATTAGCTAAGTGTCGTGGCACACACCTGTAGCCCCAGCTAGTCGAGAGACTCAGGCAGGAGAATCGCTTGAACTCAGGAGGTTGAGGTTGCAGTGCACCAAGATTGTGCTACTGCACTCCAGCCCGGGCAACAGAGTGAGACTCCATCTCAAAAAAGGAAAAAAAAAAGTTTTAAAACGTCAAAGTTTTCAAATTTAGAAGCTAATTTCACATGAATAATTTTATCCTCAAAAAACTCCAGAGTTACTTTAAATTAGGTAAGTCCTGTAGAATTGTGTGTTTTAGAATGGTACCTCAGATTTCTAAGCTTTCTGATGTGTAAACTGTCCTAAATGTTAATTTGTTCACTCTAATGAAATTAGTGTTATTCTTTTCTTCATCACTGATTGTTTTAAATTGTGCTTATAAAATAAGAGAATATAGAAAATGCTTAGCGATTGACATTTTAGAGGGTTTTTCTTTTTGGTTTTCACTTTTTTGTTACTAATTTATACTGAAAGACAAAGATTTGAAGAATTTTTAAAGCCAAGATGAGATATAATGAGATATAAAGTGAAATATAATGAGATATAAGGTGATTTATACATTGCTACATCAATTTTAGTTATTCTAAGAAATGTTGGCCTTATTTTAAGGATCAATTACCTTGTCATTAAGATAGTTGTTGCTCTGATAGTATTTTGTTTTCTTTCCTCTAAAATGGAGTTCCTTCATATCAGAGTATTTACATTATACTAAAGTGTGCTAAATCCACTATGATAAATAGTATAAATAAAGTGCTGATGAAGTAGGGGAAATGAAGCCTATAGAAGTTCTTTAAAGAGAAAGGGATGTTCCAAAACTGGCCATTGGGGAATTAATAGAAATTTTCTTGGCAGAGAAAGGAGAGTACAGTATAATCTCAAGGAATAGAGAATATTTTGGTGTTGGGGAATCATATTTATATGGGATTTTTAGATTTTGTTGACAATGTTAGAAAATATTAACAAAATTAACATTTGAGTAATGTGTCATTTAAGATGTACAGTTTTATCATATACATCTTAAAAGTAGTTAGGACTAAAAATAGTTTGTATCACTTGTAATTTCAGGTAAATAGTTAATAAAAAAAATTTCATTAAGGAGCCTGGGACCTTCAGAAAGAAAAGACTTGGACTGAGGGATCTACCTTTAGGTAACATGAGGATGAGAAAGAGCTGGTTCCTTCTAATTCTTAGGGGATTGAGATAAAAAGCTAAGGGCCTATGAAAGATTAAAATAAGGAGAGGCGAAACTATTGCTTTTGTGTTAGCAGAAAGGACAAGAAATAAAGGAAAACGGAAGTCTAAAATTCTGTGAATAACTCTTCATATAATAGAGAAATAATTATTTAAAACATAATGGCATCCATTCTGAAGTAAATTATGATTCTAAATGGTGTAATTTTTTCTCCAGAAGACTAGTTGGAGGAAATGAGCTGAACATTTGGTTTGTGTTTCTATTATTCTTTTCTTTCATATTGTCACCAAATATTTATTGATTATCTTTGCTTCATATATATTTTTATTTCTTCTACTTTGGGTTATCACATTTATTTTAGGCTGTTTTAGTTTGGGCTGCTATAATAAAATGCCATAGATGAGGAAACTTAATCAACAAAAATTTATTCTTTGGAGTTCCGAAGGCTGGGAAGTCCAAAATCAAGGTGCCAACCAATTTGACTCCTGGTGAGGGCCCTCCTCCTGGCTTGCAGATAGCTGTAATACTCACATGACAGAAAGAAAGATATCTCTCTTGTGCCTCTTTTTATAGGAGTACTTATCCCATTTATGAGGGCTCCACCCTCATGACTTAATTAGCTCTCAGAGGTCCCACCTCCAAATACTGTCACATTGGAGATTAGGGTTTTAACTTAGGAATTTTATGGAGACATAAACATTCAGTCCATAGCATACAGAGATAACTAGAACATTTAGAAATGAGAATTTATACCTATAAATGTAGTTTCCATATGTCAGAGTACTAACTATGCTACCCAATTTCTCTTATAAAGTAAATAAGCTTACCTATGAGTTTTTCCTGATTTGGAAACTGTTTTAAAAGCATAGCCTTGATCTTCAGTATTCATAGCACTACATGTTCTATCAAATAGGGATGATGTAATATGACTTTTGAGGAAAGACACCAGATTGAAATATTATTTTCTCTGGGTTTTTATTGATACTTGCCATTTGGTGAAGAGAACATTCTATTTGTCTCAGATTAGTGGACCGATGTAGAAAACAGTTTTTTATAGAAAATTGTTTCTCCTATTAATTACAAGACTATGAACCTTGAAAAATCCTAATCAGAGGGCAGTCATCTTTATCTGCTTTGTTCACTGATATATCTAGCCACTTAGAACAGTGCCTTTGTGAGTGTTTAATAAATATTTGATGAGCGGGACGTGATGGTTCATACCTGTAATCCCAGCATTTTGGGAGGTCAAGGCAGGAGAATCACTTGAGCCCAGGAGTTTGAGATGAGCCTGGGCAACAGAGCGAGACCCTGTCTCCACAATTTTTTTTTTGGATGCTCAGGTATGCTGTTGTATACCACACCTGTAGTCCCAGTTTCTTAGGAGGCTGAGGTGGGAGGATTGCTTGAGCCTGGGAGGTTAAGGCTGCATGGAGC
This sequence comes from Cebus imitator, assembly GCF_001604975.1. NCBI lineage: Eukaryota > Metazoa > Chordata > Mammalia > Primates > Cebidae > Cebus > Cebus imitator. Next base: position 2,114,119 of record NW_016107331.1, on the reverse strand, counting down.
CGTGATCATGGCACTGTACTCCAGCCTGTGCAACAGAGTAAGACCCTGTTAATCAATCTATATCTACATCAATATCAATATATCTATATCTATCTATATCTATGTTTTATTCATTCAAACATATATATATATGTTGTTTTTGAATGAACAGATTTCTGCCATATTTTCTCATTGATAAGTATAGCTTTTTTATTCTCCTAATTGACCTTTAATCTGACACAACAAAGATTTTTTTGTTGTTTTTTGGGATATTTAATCTTCAGGTTTTTCCTTTTCTCTACAAAACATGGTAATAATTTTCTTCAGCTCCTCAATAAAAATGGTTTGTGCCTTAAAAACGTATGCCTTTATCCCCACTCCCTGCCTCACCCACACACACTTCAAATATGTATAGCTATCTCCATTATACTAATCTTTGTATTTAAATGTAATACTGAAAATAATTAACAGAATCATGGGTCCCTTATTTTAAAAAGGACTTTAGAAATCATCTGGTTCAAATCTCTCATTTTAAGATTGAGAAAACTAAAGCCCTGAAAGATTATTGGCTCAGGGACACTGCTAATTAATAGAGGTACAAAAACTAAAACCCAGGTCCTTGACTCCCAGTCAAATGTTATTTCCACACACATTACAAATAATTCTTTCTGGGGAAGGCTTTTTTCCAGTTAAAATACTGTTTCACCATCATGAGACCTTCAGACAAGTATTTGATACTCAAACTGAAACAGAAAAAAGAATGTTCCCCCAAACATAAAGGGTAAACACATTTTAAGAACCAAAGACTCTTTTTTGTCTGTTGTGTTGTGTTGTTTTGTGTTGTTTTATTTTGTTTTGAGACAGTCTTGCTTTGTCACCCAGGATGGAGTGCAGTGGTGCAATCTTGGCTCACTACAACCTCTGGGTTCAAGTGATTCTCCTGCCTCAGCCTCCCACGTAGCTGGGGTTACAGGTGTGCGCAACCAAGCCCAGCTAATTGTTTTTATTTTTAGTAGAGATAGCATTTTGTCATGTTGGCCAGGCTAGTCTCAAACTTCTGCCCTCAAGTGATCTGCCTACCTCAGCCTCCCAAAGTGCTGGGATTACAGGCATAAGCCACCTCGCCCAACCCAAAGACTCCTGAAGCACCTGTTCTCAAATTGCTAAAACAGGAAATACTGACATGTCTTTCAATAGATATAATTTACATTAGCATAATCTCTGACAGATTAGCGTTTTACCATAAAATAATTAAAATTTGTGTTAATATTTTGAATTTCATTTGAAAGCAAATTGACTTCTAAATAGTGAAGTACAGATATTACTGCACATTTGCTAGTATGCAAACCCTTTTGGATTCTGTTGCCGTGTCTACACAGCTAATTCACTAGGCAGTTGAGGAGTTAGGTGGTTACCTAGATAAGGTAAGGATCAATCTGAACATTAAACCATATGTTGTAATAGCACTAATTTTATATTAAAAATACTTTAACCATAGTGATCTTTATGTTTCAGGTAAAAGTAGTAGTTTTAGCCATATTAACTGATTGTTTTATCTTTTTGTGTTTTAATTGTGTAGATATAGATTAGAGTTTATAAGTGGTTTTCTTTTTTTTGCCTCCAAAAAACCACACAAATTTGAACTTCTTAAAGGAGAACATATAAGAGCAAATAAATGGACTAAAAACAGAATCTGTCTCTTTCTCTTGAGCTCATGTTGTAGTAACCTGCAGGTCCCTAGCTAGCCACATGCACTGACCCTCCCTCACAGCAGCCTCTTCCTAGGTAGGAAGGTATAGACAGTTCATTAACATACATTCATTCACAATGCCATCCATTTGGGGAAAAAAAATTCTCCTTTCACATATTCCATTAAATTAACACTATAACACTATATCATCTTCTTACATTCAGATAAACACACAAATCTCAAGTGTTCGATTTCAAGTGAGGCTCTTGTAAATATTTATCTCAACCTTTGACATTTAGTAGTATTTTTCACATAATTTTACCTTCTATTCTACTTCAGAGTAGTTTTATTACAGACAAAAATTATTAGTAACCCGTTTTTATTTCTCCATGTTTGAAAACTAAATTGATACTATATTTTGAATTAATGAATATATCATAAAACATCATTTTGTAAAAGAAAGACAGCCATTACAAACCAATGACACAATATTTATTAAATTTTTTTAATGAATACAGAATTTAAAAGACAGCTTCATAGGTGAAATTAGGTGATATAGAAAGGAAAGAGAAAATAACAGAGAGAGTGTGAATATTAGAACAAGCTTCTAGCTGACAGTACATAACTAACTTACCCAATTTACGATAGAGTTTCAAAATGATAAATGAGAGACAACTTTAATAAAATATGTGAAAACTAAATATTTTTTAAATCGACTTTGTTAAAATTGGAAAATCTACTTAAGTTTTATCAGCTGGAGGTTACAATACTACCTGAATAATCTACTGTTTCTGTCCATATAAAATGAACTCCTGGGAGCACATTTACACATAAGAACACAGTGAGCAAAAAGCCAAATTGCTTGCTTAATTGTGAAGTTTCTTTTGTTGGTTTGTCAGACTCTGCAAAAGATACCATAGGAAAAATCTATGCACCATTACCTAGGACTTTATTTTTCAGAGGCCCCTTTTAAAACAGCTCTGGAAAACATGAGTAGCCATGTCTTCCAAGCCTAATTTCTAAAAATATTTGTAGAAAATACATTCTACATGTAGGATTTAATTATGTAAAGCACTATAAATGTGATGTCCCCAAACCTTTGTCTATTTACTATATATTAATTCTTAATTTATATTAATTCATTCTTACTATCTTAATATTCAACCCTTTAGATTTGATATTTGCTTATATTACATGTAAGGAACATCTTACATTTAAGTAATTATATGTTGAGATGTAATTAAACAAAATTATAGTTTTTCTGTTGTTTCTAGAAAAATAATCAAATTTTAAATAATTTAATAAACTTACAAAATTTTGGGGCCTAAGTCTGAATGATCAAAAATGGTCTCCTTCTACCTAAACATTTCACTAAAATGTTGCTTTTAGGATATTTTTCAGACAATTTCTGGACTGACAGATTCAGTACATCTTAGGAGCCTCTGATTCATCCAACAACATACATTAACTTGACTTTTAATATAAGACCATTTTTTCTTTTGTTAAAAATATATACTTTATAATCACCTAGGGTCAAAATATGCAAAGAAATTTCAACTTTAAAATTTGTAGTCAATTATTTATTTATTTATTTATTTATTGGTCAAAATTTTTTTTAAAGAAATAACATCTTACTCTGTTGCCCAGGCTGGAGTGCAGTGGCTATTTACAGGCATGGCCATCATGCACCACAGCTTCTAACTGTTGAGCTCAAGTAATCCTTCTGCCTCAGCCTCTTGAGTAGGTGAGACTATAGGTGTGTGCTGACACACCCACAGAGTCAGTTTTGAGCTATAAGAAACTCGTGACTTTTTTGACTACAAATGACCCTTGGAAAAGAAATTTGTTTATCATTTTAAACAAAGCTATAAAAGAAAAGATGGAATTTGGCAACCTTAAAATTATTAAAGGAATTGGTAACCAAACCCAACAATTCAATCAAAAGTATCTATTTAGAACCTAATAACAGGCAGTAAGCTACCTCTGGAGGTTCTTTTTAAGATTAAATTGTCTGCTGCTTAACCTTATTTTTGCCACTAGATGTTATTGCCTTAATAATTCACATTTTTAAAATATTTTGCTATATTTAGTCAGCTTTTATGTTTATTTTCTTTGGAAAATTTTCTAGATATTCTATAAAGTAAATAATGACATGGTAATTTTTCTTAGAAGAATTTACTATAATGAAAGCAGCCCAAAGTACATTGATTTGTGATTTGATTAATTCTAAAATTTTTTTAAGTAGTTTATTTTCAGATCTATATTTTACATTGTACTGTTTTTTGTTTTGTTTGTTTATTTGTTTGTTTTACTTCAATAGCCTTTTATGTCACCTCGGTACCCTGGAGGTCCAAGGCCCCCATTGAGGATACCTAATCAGGTAAGATTTATGTGCTATTTAAGTTTTTTGTAAGAATCTTGAAAATGTCACATATATTTATTTATTCTATAAAAATATGAACTTATCCTTTTTCTGTGCCATTTAATGCTATTTCTAGTCATATATCATCTGCTTCAAGGATTGGCAAACTACAGCTCATAAGCTGGCTGTTTTTTGTAAATAAAGTTTTATTGAAAAGCAGCCACACAGATCTATTTATGTATTTTCTGTGGCTACTTTTACACTACAATACAGATTTAAGTGGTCATGGTAGAGACCATATATGCCCAGCAACCTTAAAATATTACTATTTGGATCTTTACAGAAAAAAAGTTTGCTTGTTCTTGGAGTCTACCTTATACTTTGAACCTAATTTTTTAAAATTACATAATTTTGGTAAATGCTGATTATCCTCGCTTTTAAAGAATGACAATAAAGTTTTCCATGAACATACTTTTGTTTACTTTCATATAATATGCTTTCAATATCATGGCTCTAACATTCGTTTACCCAATTATGATGACAGATTAGGCAAATTATTAGCTGCTTCTAGAAGAGTTGGATCTGTTAATAAATATTTAACAATAAATCTTCCAACATTTTAATCTACAAGAGTGCTACAATTTCATAATGTTTTGTTCTCAGATAGCTTTTTATTAATACCATAATTATTTTCTGAAAAGGATAAAATATAATTTTTACTCACAAGGAGCTTATAGTTTAGTTTTAGGATATAGGCAATGTGCATGTATGTAACCCAAGAAGAAATTAAATGCTTAACACTATGGAATACTTGTGTCAAGATAATCATCTTGTAACTTTCTCTAGTGCTGTTATTTGTATACCTAGCTTTATCCCATATTTAAAGTAAACCCCGTAATCACAATAAATTATCTTTTTCATTCTTATTCTCTCTCCATTTCCACTTTCTTCCCTACCAAAAATGGAACAAGAAAGTTAAACTACTAATTTACTTGACAGCAGCAGAATTCTGCTTCTCCTCTCCTGTTACTGAAATTATGCTGTCTTTGAGGTGTCTCAGTCTGCTGGTGCTCTCTGCGTCTAGCGTACAGCAGAAAGTGCTAGCAACCCAGATTCACCCCCAGGGGAGACCTTTCAGCAGGAAGCAGTGCTGGGTCATCTCATGATAACAGTGCTTGGCAGTCCTCCTCACATGAGCAGCCGGAGCATTTTTCTCCTAGTACTGAATCTGCATTCAGTACATCGGGCCAGGGAACATAGCATGAAATAGGAAAGGGAAGTGCACAGATGCCAAGTGTTACAACATAAGGGAATTTTATTTTCTGTGTGGGTGAACCTGTATATATTGACTTTCTGGGATGATGGAAATATTTTATACCTGCATTATCATATGCAGTAGTTTTAGTACTTTGAGCACTTGAGATAGGACTAGTATGAGTGAATAACTAAATTTTAATTAAATTAATTTTAAGTAAATTTAGATAGCTGCATGTGGTAAAAGACTATTAATTTGAACAGCCTAGTTGCAGTGGTTGAAATATAGAAAAAAGAAAAGTATAAACATATATGTCAAATGGTGAGTTGTGCTATGGACACAAACATCTTCCTACACTAAATTTAATATCCTTTGTGTTGATATTGTCATTTTAGAGAAATAAAATGACAGTGGTGTGTTTAAAAGGACCTAAATATCTAGCATCTTAGGTCTAAAGGCCAGCAATATATAACTGAGAAGTTTGCTTAGACTTTCTGGGCTTTGGTTTTCTTACTTACCTGTAAAATGGAAATGGACTTGAGTGTTCCTAAAGTCTTTTCTAGTTCTGATATTTGTTGATTAAATGATTCTACTTCATTTTATATCATTGGAGGTCCATAAAATATTTGGTACATCAAAACTGTTACTGAATTAAATCTTAAAAGCATTGAGAAATTCACCATTTTTTTTAATCATCAATGAGCATTTATATAATGGTAGTCAAGGCATACCTCATTTTACTATGCTTCACGGATTTGTTTGTTTGTTTATTATACTTTAAGTTCTGGGGTACATGTGCAGATCAAGTTTGCTACATAGTTATACACGTGCCATGGTGGTGGTTTGCTGTATCTGTCACCCCGTCATCTACATTAGGTATTTTTCCTAATGCTATCCCCCCATAGTCCTCCACGTCCTGCTATTCCTCCCCTAGCCCCCCATCCCCAATGTCCCAGTGTATGGTATTCCCCTCCCTGTATCTGTGTTTTCTCATTGTTCAACATCCACTTAGGAGTGAGAATATGAGGTGTTTGGTTTTCTGTTCTTGTGTCAGTTTATTTAGAATGATGGATTCCAGTTTCATCCATGTCCCTGCAAAGGACATGAACTCATTCTTTTTTATGGCTGCATAGTATTCCATGGTGTGTATGTGCCACATTTTCTTTACCCAGTCTATCATTAATGGGCATTTGGGTTATTTCCAAGTCTTCGCTATTGTGAACAGTGCCACAGTAAATATATATGTGCATGTTTCTTTATAATAGAATGATTTATAATACTTTGGGTATATACCCAGTAATAGGATTGCTGGATCAAATGATATTCCTAGATCCTTGAGGAATTGCCACACTGTCTTCCACAATGGTTGAATTAATTTACACTCCCACCAACAGTGCAAAAGCATTCCTATTTCTCCACATCCTCTCCAGCATCTGTTGTCTCCAGACTTTTTAATGATCACCATTCTAACTGGTGTGAGGTGGTATCTCAATGTGGTTTTGATTTGCATTTGTCTAATGACCAGTGATGATGAGCTTTTTTTCATATGTTTGTTGGCTGCATAAATGTCTTGTTTTGAAAAGTGTCTGTTTATATCCTTTGCCCACTTTTTGATGGGGTTGTTTTTTTCTTGTAAATTTGTTTAACTTCTCCATAGATACTGGATATTAGCCCTTTGTTAGATGGGTAGATTGCAAAAATTTTTTCCCATTCTGTTGGTTGCCGGTTCACTCTTTTGATAGTTTCCTTGGCTGTGCAGAAGCTCCTAAATTTAGTTAGATCCCATTTGTCTATTTTGGCTTTTGTTACCATCGCTTTTGATGTTTTAGTCATGAGGTCCTTGCCCATGCCTACGTTCTGAATGGTATTGCCTAGGTTTTCTTCTAGAGTTTTTATGGCATTAGGCCTCATGTTTAAATCTTTAATCCACCTAGAGTTAATTTTTGTATAAGATGTGAAGAAGGAATCCAATTTCAGCTTTCTGCATATGGCTATCCAGTTTTCCCAACACCATTTATTAAGTAGGGAATCCTTTCCCCATTGCTTTTTTTTGTCAGGTTTGTCAAAGGTCAGTTGGTTATAGTTGTGTGGTGTTCTTTCTGAAGCCTCTGTTCTGTTTCATTGTTCTATATCTCTGTTTTGGTACCAGTATCATGCTGTTTTGAGTACAGTAGCTTTGTAATATAGTTTGAAGTCAGATAGCATGATGCCTCCAGCTTTGTTTTTGTTTGTTTGTTTGTTTGTTTGTTTTGTTTGTTTTTTGCTTAGGATTGTCTTAGCTGTGTGGGCTCTTTTTTGGTTCCATATGAAGTTTAAGGTGTTTTTTTCCAATTCTATGAAGAAAGTTATTGGTAGCTTGATGAGGATAGCATTGGATCTATAAATTACTTTGGGCAGTATGGCCATTTTCATGATATTGTTTCTAACAGTGAGCATGGAATATTCTTCCATCTGTTTGTGTCCTCTCTTATTTCCTTGAGCAGTGGTTTGTATTTCTCCTTGAAGAGTTCCTTAACATCCCTTGTTAGTTGTATTCCTAGGTATTTTATTCTCTTTGTAGCAATTGTGAATGGGAGTTCACTCCTGATTTGGCTCTGTGTTTGTCTGTTATTGGTGTATAGGAATGCTTGCTATTTTTGCACATTGATTTTATATCCTGAGACTTTGCTAAAGTTGCTTATCAACTTAAGGCGATTTTGGGCCGAGGCAATGGGTTTTTCTAAATATACAAGCATGTCATCTGTAAACGGACAATTTGACATCCTCTCTTCCTATTCAAATACCCTTTGTTTCTTTCTCTTGCCTGATGGCCCTAGCCGGAACTTCCAATACTATGTTGAATAGGAGTGGTAAGAGAGGGCATCCTTGTCTTGTGCCAGTTTTCAAAGGGAATGCTTCCAGTTTTTGCTCATTCAGTATGTTATTGGCCGTGGGTTTGTCATAAATAGCTCTTATCATTTTGAGGTACAATCCATCGATACCTACTTTATTGAGAGTTTTTAGCATAATGGGCTCTTGAATGTTGTCAAAGGCCTTCTTTGCATCTATTGAGATAATCATGTGGTTTTTGTCGTTGGTTCTGTTTATGTGATGGATTTATAGATTTGTGGATGTTGGACCAGCCTTACATCCCTGGGATGAAGCTGACTTGATCGTGATGGATAAGCTTTTTGATGTGCTGTTGGATTTGGTTTGCCAATGTTTTATTAAAGATTTTTGCATCAATGTTCATCACGGATATTAGCCTGAAATTTTCTTTTCTAGTTGCATCTCTGCCAAGTATTGTTATCAGGATGATGTCAGTCTCATAAAATGAGTTAGGGATGATTCCCTCTTTTTTTATTGTTTGGAATAGTTTGAGAAGGAATGGTACCAGCTCCTCTTTGTACCTCTGGTAGAATTTGGCTGTGAACCCATCTGGGCCTGGACTTTTTTTTGGTTGGTAGGCTATTAATTGCCGCCTCAACTTCAGACCTTGTTATGGGTCTATTCAGGAATTCAGCGTCTTCCTGGTTTAGTCTTGGGAGGGTGTGTAAGTGTCCAGGAATTTATCAATTTCTGCTAGATTTACTGGTTTATTTGCATAGAGGTGTTTGTAGTAATCTCTGATAATAGTTTGTATTTCTGTGGGATCGGTGGTGATATCCCCTTTGTCATTTTTTATTGCTTCTATTTGAATCTTCTCTCTTTTCTTTTTTGTTAGTCTGGCTAGTGGTCTATCTATTTTGTTGATCTTTTCAGAAAACCAGCTCCTGGGTTTATTGATTTTTTGAAGGGTTTTTTGTGTCTCTGTCTCCTTCAGTTCTGCTCTGATCTTAGTTATTTCTTGTCTTCTGCTAGCATTTGAATTTGTTTGATCTTGCTCCTCTAGTTCTTTTAATTGTAACATTAAGGTGTTGATTTTACATCTTTCCTCACTTCTCTGGTGGGCATTTAGTGCTATAAATTTCTCTCTAGATGCTGCTTTAAATGTGTCCCAGAGATTCTGGTATGTTGTGTCTTCATTCTCATTGGTTTCAAAGAACATCTTTATTTCATTATTTATCCAGTAGTCATTCAGGAGCAGGTTGTTCAGTTTCCATGTAGTTATGCGGTTTTGAGTGAGTTTCTTAATCCTGAGTTCTAGTTTGGTTGTACTGTGGTCTGAGAGATTGTTATGATTTCCATTCTTTTGCATTTACTGAGGAGTGATTTACTTCCAATTATGTGGTCAGTTTTAGAGTAGGTGTGATGTGGTGCTGAGAAGAATGTATGTTCTGTGGATTCAGGGTGGAGAGTTCTGTACATGTCTATTAGGTCTGCTTAGTCCAGATCTGCATTCAAGTCTGGTTATCCTTGTTAATTTTCTGTCTCATTGATCTGTCTAGTATTGACAGTGGGTTGTTAAAGTATCCCACCATTATTGTGTGGGAGTTGAAGTCTCTTTGTAGGTCATTAAGAACTTGCTTTATGTACCTGGGTGCTCCTATATTGGGTGCATATATATTTAGGATGATTAGCTCTTCTTGTTGCACTGATCCCTTTACAATTATGTAATGCCCTTCTTTGTCTCTTTTGACCTTTGTTGGTTTAAAGTCTGTTTTATTGGAGACTAGGATTGCAACCCCTGGTGTTTTTTTTTTGCTCTCCGTTCACTTGGTAAATCTTCCTCCATCCCTTTATTTTGAGCCTGTGTGTGTCTTTGCATGTGAGATGGGTTTCCTGAATACAGCACACCGGTGGGTCTTGACTTTTTATCCAATTTGCCAGTCTGTGTCCTTTGATTGGGGCATTTAGCCCATTTACATTTAAGGTTAATATTGTTATGTGTGAATTTGATCCTGCCATTTTGATGCTAGCTAGTTGTTTTGCCCGTTAGTTGATGCAGTTTCTTTATAGTGTCGATGGTCTTTACAGTTCAGTATGTTTTTGCATTGGCTGGTACTGGTTGTTCCTTTCCATGTTTAGTGCTTCCTTCAGGAGCTCATGTAAGGCAGACCTGGTGGTGAGGAAATCTCTCAGCAGTTGCTTGTCCATAAAGGATTTTATTTCTCCTTCGCTTATGAAGCTGAGTTTGGCTAGATATGAAATTCTGGGTTGAAAATTCTTTTCTTTTAGGATGTTGAAAACAAAGTTTTATGGCAACCCTGCATTGAGCAAGTCAAGTGCCATTTATCCAATAGCATGTGCTCACATTGTGTCTGTGTCACATTTTGGTAATTCTTATAATATTAAATTTTTTTCACTGTGGTATCTCTTACGATGATCATTGATTTTGATGTGTTTTAGGGTGCCACAAACCATACCCATACAAGACAGTGAACTTAATCCATAACTCTGTATGTTTTGACTGTTCCACTGTCCAGCCACTCCCTGATCACTGTTCCTCTCCTCAGGCTTCCCTACTTCCTGAGACACAACAGTATTCTTGAAGTCAGGCCAATTAATAACCCTAAAATGGCCTCTAAGTGTTCAAATGAAAAGAAGAGTTGCATGTCACTCACTTTAAATCAGAAGCTAAAAATGATTACATTTAGTGAGGAAGGCATGTCAGAAGCTGAGATAAGCCAAAAGCTAGGCTTCTTGTGCCAAACAGCCATGTTAGGAATGCAAAGGAAAAGTTCTTGAAAGAAGTTAAAAGTGCTACTCCAGTGAACACGGAAATGATAAGAAAGCAAAACAGCCTTATTGCTGATAGAAGAAAGTTTTCATGGTCTGGATAGAAAATCAAACCAGTCACAATATTCCCTTAAGCCAGAGTCTAATCCAGAGCAAGGCCTTAAGTTTATTCTATTCTGTGAAGGCTGAAAGAGCTAAGGAAGCTGCAGAAGAAAAGCCTGAAGCCAGCAGTCAGAGATTTGTTCATGAAGTTTAGGAAAGAAACTGTCTCCAGAAAATTTACTTGCAAGGTGATGCAGCAAGTGCTGATGATTCTACTGCGGAAAGTAGCCCAGAAAATCCAGCTAAGATAATTAATGAAGATGGCTACACTAAACTGTTGTAAGAAGATGCCATCTGGGACTTTCATAGCCATAGTGAGTCAATTGCTTCCTTTAGAGCTTTAAAGGACAGGCTGATTCTCTTATTACGGGGTAATACAACTGGTGACCTTAAGTTGAAGCCAGTGCTCATGTACCATTCTGAAAATCCTTGCTCCCTTAAAAATTACACTAAATCTGGCCAGGCGCAGTGGCTCACACCCATAATCTCAGCACTCTGGGAGGCTGAGGTGTGTGGATAACTCGGGGTAAAGAGTTCAAGACCAGCCTGGCCAACATGGTGAAGCCCCATCTCTACCAAAAAATACAAAAAATTAGCTGGGCTTGGTGACATACACTTGTAGTCCCAGCTACTCGGGAGGCTGAAGTGGGAGAATTGCTTGAACCCAGGAGGCAAAGGTTACAGTGAGCCAAGATCCTACCACTGCTCCCCAGCCTGGGCAACAGAGTGAGACCTGGTCTAAAAAAAAAAGAAAATTACACTAAATCTACTCTACCTGTCCTTTATAAATTGAACAACAAAGTCTGGATGACAGTGCATCTTTTTACAGCATGATTTAATGACTATTTTAAGCCCCATGTTGAGACCTACTACTCAGAGAACAAGATTTCTTGCTTTTTTACTGCTCCTTGACAACACGTCTTATACCCAAGAGTGTAAGACAACATCCATTCTGCAGCCCACGAATCAAGAAATAATTTTACTTTCAGTTCTTTTTTTTTTTTTCTTTTGAGATGGTGTTTCATTCTTGTTGCCCAGACTGGAGTGCAATGGTGCAATCTCAGCTCACTGCAACCTCTGCCTCCTGGGTTCAGGTGATTCGCCTGCCTCAGCCCTCCAAGTAGCTGAGACTACAAGGTGCTGGTGTTGGGGAAATGGGAAATGACTCTAGGTGGACAATATTCTAACATTAGAAAATGGGCGAATTTGTGGTATGTAAATCATGCATCAGTAAAACCTTTTTAAAAATAGTGTAACCATGGACAAATTAACAGATTAGTTACATATTAAACCTTGTTTTTTTTTATCATTGAAAAGGATTAATAATAATAACTTTATAAGATTGTTATAAACATTGAATAAAATACTAAAGGACTTAGCTCAATTCCTGACACTAATGCACTGGCTCACAAGTGTATACACCATGGATATTTTGTTTGTTTTTATTAAGCACCCACATCATTAGCTTTATTTTTTTTCTGTCAGTGTGTAGATCTTTTATAAAACAAAGAATGTGGCCAGGCATGGTGGCTCACAACTGTAATCCCAGCATTTTGGGAGGCTGAGGCGTATGGATCACTTGAGGTCAGGAGTTCAACACCAGCCTGGTCCAAAATGGTGAAACCCCGTCTTTACTAAAAATGCAAAAATTAGCCAAATAAGATAGTGGATGCCTGTAATTCCAGCTACTCAGGAGGCTGGGGCAGGAGAATCACTTGAACCTGGGAGGTGGAGCTTGCAGTGAGCAATGATCACACCATAGTACTCCAGCCTGAGTGAAAGAGCGAGACTCTGTCTCAAAAAAAAAGAAGAAAGAATGGGTGCCAAAATTTGTGACTAAACAAATCTGAATGGAATACCTTTAACATATTAAAAATAGATAAATAATATGTCACAGAGGTATACATTTTTTCTGACATTAAAGGTTTAAAAAAATGCAGCGAGTATCTCCCTTTTGATGCACAAAGCTACTATCTGGTCATCCCAAGGCTGATAAAAATGTTTTAAAAGTTAGAGATTTCACTTTTTCTACAAGACAAACAGTGATGAGTAAAGAGTTAAATTTAGATTTAAAAAAACACTCATTTTGAAAACCAATTTGATATTGGTTAAGACTTCTGTACGATTATGCTATATTTTTAAGTGGAGAACAGAAACAAGAAGGACTTCTCATTGTTCTGATATTTCAAGATAAACTAGAAACAATAAAGTTTTAAAGAAAATGGTTTATAGACAATAAAACATCATTGTCTATTATGAGACAGAAATTAAGTGTCAAAGTTCAGAGTGTATACCTCTAATCATTTGGATAATTAAAAAAAGCAAGACTCTGGCCAGGCACGGTGGTTTATACCTATAACCCCAGCACTTTGTGAGACCAAGGCAGGAGGATTGCTTGGGGCTAGGAGTTCAAGGCCAGCCTGAGCAACATAGTGAGACCCCATCTGTATAAAAAAATAAAAATAGGCCGGACGCGGTGGCTCACGTCTGTAATCCAGCACTTTGGAGGCCAAGGCAGGCAGATTGTGAGGTCAGGAGTTCAAGACCAGCCTGGCCAAAATGATGAAACCCCATCCCTACTAAAAATACAAAAATTAGCCAGGCAGTGGCAGGTGCCTATAACCCCAGCTACTTGGGAGGCTAAGGCAGGAGAATTGCTTGAACCTGGGAGGTGGATGTTGCAGTGATCTGAGATGGCACCACCGCACTCTAGCCTGGGTGACAGATCAAGACTCCATCTCGAAAAATAAAATAAAATAATAAAAATAAAAAATTAGGTGGGTGTGGTGGCAGGCATCTGTAGCCCCAGCTACTTGGGAGGCTACAGCAGAGGATAGCTTGAGCCCAGGAATTTGTGGCTGCACCACTGCATACCACTGCACTGCAGCCTGGGCACCTGAGTGAGACCTTGTCTTTAAGAAATTAAAAAATAAAAATTAATTTTTTAAAAAGCAAGAACTTTAAGTTCACAATTGAATATAGTATCGATTAGTCATACATTTTCAGTCCTCCTCCTACATCATTTATTTATAACTTTTCACAGTGTTGGCTACTTTTTCCTCCTTGAAACTGTCCTCGGGCATTCTGAGATGTTGGTCTTAGTCTCCTTCCTAATTTCATGCCTATTCTATTTCAGTTTCTTTTTTTACTTCTTGGTATTTTAAAAGAATTAAATCTTTTATCTTCTCCCTTCTCATTCTTTGAATTCTGTTTCATTCTTATGACTTTATCACTAGTGATTCCTAAAATTGTCAGTTTAAACCCTGTTGCTTTTATTCCTTCAACAAATATTTATTGTTCTGTGACAGTAGACACTATAGATAGAATCCCTACTTTTGTAGAGCTTACAGTCTGGAGATACAGAGAAGAAAACAAGTCATCGTAGTATTTAAGTTCTATGAAAATGAGGCATATGATCCTATAAAAACACATGGGCCAGGTGTGTTGGTTAACTCCTGTAATCCCAGCACTTTGGGAGGCTGAGGTGGGCAGATCACAAGGTCAGGAGATCAGTACCATTCTGGCTAACATGGTGAAACCCCGTCTCTACTAAAAGTACAAAAAAAGTGGCCGGGCATTGTTGCATGTGCCTGTAGTCCCAGATACTTGGGAGGTTGAGGCAGGAGAATTGCTTGAACCCGGGAGGGAGAGGTTGCAGTGAGCTGAGGTCGCATCACTGCACTCCAGCCTGGGCAACAGAGCAGACTTTGTCTCAAAAACAACAGCAGCAAAACACACACACACACACACACACACACACACACACACACACTCCTTACTTTCTCTGCATGCCAGGACATGGGGGATGTGGAGAAGAGAGCCATGCAGAGATGGCAAGATGAAGTGGCCAGTGTGGTTGGAAGACTGCTTATATTGAACAAATAAATACATTGATTGAATAAATAAGTAATTACATTGAGGAGTAATAAATAATTAACATAGGCCAGGTTTCCCACTGTTGAAGAAAATATTTGCAAACCTAGAAAGGAAGAAAGCTAAAAATAATCCTGAAGTGTCAGATTGGAATTGGAGTTGTTGATTTGATGATGGAAAGCATGCATTTATGGTAGGTGTATATGCTATACACACACAAACAGATATAGAATTAGTCATAGGTGTGTATGTGTGCATATATGCGTGTACATATACACCTGCATAGATTTTCAAGCTCGGAGAGAGCCTAAAAATGATCCACCCAAGTAACAAGAACACCCTGAGAAGCAAGATTTTTATGCCTAAGTTCTGTCCTCCACTAAAAGGAATTAGGGCCTTTGGAGAAAGGGCTGATTCCAAGGCTAAGTCAGAAGAAGGTGAACCTGGAACATCTGATGCCGTAAAGTAAGAAAATGCTCAAAGATGAATGTGGGTATGTTATAACACACACACAACACATGCACAACACACACACACACATACACACACACCCCTGAAAGCCTTCTCACTAGCCAAATCTGAGATAATTTGAATATGGAAATGATGATACCAATAGATTACAACCCATTGAAAAATATAGAAATCTATGACTAAATAAGTGATTAAGGAAAGCATTTCCTTATAACACCAACTAATACATATAAAAAGAATGATGGACATGGAATATCTCTATTTGACAACTGTCATAGTGGTTAGGAGTTGTTAGTGGAGGCCACAGCTGATGGGTTGATAAAGGATTGATGAGAAATGGGATATTGGCAATCTCAGAATAGCGCTTATACTGAAAGTAAATAGTTACAAAGGGAAAAAATAATGACCTTATTGTGTTGAAACCCGCAAACAGCAACATATTCAGATGATAAAGATTACCATCACCAGTAGTAAGATAAATCGTCATTTTCCCTGTGATATGATGCACTTAGAAAGGCATAGCATCATTTCTCTGGTATTCCTGCTAAGAAAAGATGACTTGAGTCTAGGTCATAAAGAAACATCAGACACAATGCTGTAGAATTTAAGGCCTGTTCTCTTTAAAATTGTTGAGGACATGGTAAGTAGGGATAGACTGGACATAGATAGGAACAGTAGGAATTATTCCTGCTTAGAAGAACATGAAGAGACAGGATAACTAAATGTAACATGTCTTCCCTGATGTTCTGATATCAGAAAGGAAGAAGAAACATTATTGAGACAAATGCAAAATTAAATGAGGTCTTGGACTTGGATAGAAATGTTGCTGTCAATGTTGATTTCCTGACTTGAAAGGCTATATGGTGGTTATATAGGAAATATTCCTGTTGGGATACTTTGCAGTGTTTAGGAGTAATGAGGTGTCGTGTCATCAACTTGCTATTAAGTAGTTCTGAAAAAGATTTATGATAATAGGTATATATTTGTAGAGAGAGAGAGAAAGGTAGAAAGGCTGATAGGGCAGATGCAGTAAAAAATGTTAAAGTTGGCAATCTGAGTCAAGGTATATGAAAATTCTTTGTGCAATTTCTGGAAGTTTGAAATTACACATGTGAAATTATACATGTGTGTGCACACACATGAAATTATACGTGTGCACACACATGTATACACACACACATATATATATACACACAGTCTGGGATAATTCCTTTGTGTGTGTGTGTGTATGTGTGTATACATGCACAATTATTCAATCAGTTCATTTATTTGTTCAGTATAACTTGTATATGTATATATATATATATATATATATATATATATATATATATATATATACACATACAAATGGAAGGAGGACTTATCCCAAATTGAGGCTACAGGAAATAATTTTGTTAGGAAGTGATTCCTAAACTGAGATCTAAAGGATGGAAACAATAATGACTAAAGGGTCTATGAGCCCTCTAAGAGGAGAGTTTTTTTCAGTTTAGTTTTTATTTTGTTTGTTTTTAGTGGTTGGCATTTAGAGATTGTTAATGCATGAATAGGAAAAAAAAAAAAAAAAAAAAACCTGAAAGAAGTTTGGTATGGCTGGAAGTTAGAACATGAGTGTGGCAGTGGCGAGAAACTAGGCTGGAGAGGTAAGACAGGAACAGATAATGTAGTAGGATCTCAAGAAATCTGTATTTGGTATGCTCATAAGCAAAAATATTGAACAATTACAAAAATGGCTTGGGAAATGGAAGCTATCTACCACATCCCAAGTGATAACAATTAAGGAAGCAGTTCTGATCTGGCCATGTAAATTATTTAATGTTAAATTTCATTTTAAATAGTTGAATATGTTAACTAATTCGATAAGACTTTCATGCTTTAAGTTAAATTAGTAAATTTTTATGGCAATTCTCACCAGTTGTCAGGATTTTGTATAAATGTGTTTGTTTATATACTTAAAAGATCAGTAGGTTTAAATCATTTATACCTTAATCCAGCTTTTTTTTTTTTTTTGAGATGGAGTTTCACTCTTGTTACCCAGGCTGGAGTGCAATGGCGCGATCTCGGCTCACCGCAACCTCTGCCTCCTGGGTTCAGGCAATTCTCCTGCCTCAGCCTCCTGAGTAGCTGGGACTACAGGCACGTGCCACCATGCCCAGCTAATTTTTTGTAGTTTTAGTAGAGACGGGGTTTCACCATGTTGACCAGGATGGTCTTGATCTCTTGACCTCGTGATCCACCTGCCTCAGCCTCCCAAAGTGCTGGGATTACAGGCTTGAGCCACCGCGCCAGGCCCTTAATCCAGCTTTAAGTGCTGCTGAGACAACTGTTAGAAGCTTATGATTCAGTATGTATCCCAGCACAAAATAAACCCTGCTATGTTCATACCTACCTTTGTCAGTTCTACTTTCCTTTTTCCATACACCCAAATTGCTTAATTTATTTTTAAGTATTATTTTTCTAAATAATTTCTTAGGGAAAATGTGACTTCAAAGCAATTTTCATTGGTCACTTTGCATTTTCTTCCTGTTGCTATGTAATCTCAAATGAGTAAGATATTCTGTAGAAAAAGGTAATGTACATGTAAGAAGCAAAATTAGTTATTTCAGTATTCATAGTAAATTAATTTTTGGAAAAGGCAAAATACTTCTCAGGAAGAAATAGGACAGTTTTTGCATAGATTTTTGCTCCCTCAAAGTACTTATTTTATTTGCCACAAAATTGGACAAAGTGGAATCTTTTTAGAACTAAGAACTTATTTAAGGCATATAAACCTGCAAAACTTATAAATGAATGTGAAATATAAGAAATCTTGCTATATGCTCAAATGCATTCTTGTAATTATCATACAAGTATTTAAAAGGGAATTGTTAAAGTAGTTATTTGATAAATATTTACAATGTTGCTCTTTATTTTTCTTAATAAATTGCTAGGCACTTGGAGGTGTCCCAGGAAGTCAGCCATTACTCCCCAGTGGAATGGATCCAACTCGACAACAAGGTGACTACTCTAAAGTAAAAGGGAAATTGATGTGCAGAACCATAAAGGAAATCTTTAAGGAAAATTGTATGTGTATAAGTAAATCTCCTATAGTTACACCAGTTGCATTTTTCTAGGTAACATGGCCAAATGACTTATATTTCCAGCTCATTTAATTATGCATGATAGTGAGGATAGTGATAACATAAGAAAGATAATACATGAAGATCCAAAAATTCATATTTTAATTAATAATTCTAAAACCATTTACATAACATCCAACAAGCAGGAAGCTAAGTGATAATATCACTTATTATTTCCTTTGCCTTTTTCAGATAGAGGGCTTAGCCCATCTGAAAGATGAGCAGAAGGAAAGAGGGTGCTAAGCAGCAAGAGGCTAAGAATCTCAATAATCAAATCCTTCCAGAGCTACTTAGGAACTACAGATATGTAATACTCAATAGAGCATGTACTGTTCCATGGGAAGAGGAGCAAATGGTGTTATAGAATTAATTCACCACAGAATAGGAAAAAAATTTTCAGTCATGACAATAATAGAGAATGTGGGGAGGTAGTGGTAGAGGTGGAAAAGTAGCCCGGAAGCCAAGGTAAGATGGTGTCAGTACTCAGACACTTGGTAAATGAGACAATAACACCCAGGAGGGAAGAAGCTGCTAGCCTCTGGTTTAGTATTCATGCTCATTACTTTGCTAATGTCTTCATACTTTTTTTAGGACATCCAAATATGGGTGGGCCAATGCAGAGAATGACTCCTCCAAGAGGAATGGTGCCCCTAGGACCACAGGTAAATAATCAGTGCATATTTACAATAGCAAAGACATGGAACCAACCCAAATGCCCATCAATGATAGACTGGATAAAGAAAATGTGGTACATATATACCATGGAATACTATGTAGCCATAAAAAAGAATGTGATCATGTCCTTTGCAGGGACATGGATGAAGCTGGAAATCATCATCCTCAGCAAACTGACACAGAAACAGAAAACCAAACACCACATGTTCTCACAACGAGAACACATGGACACAGGGAGGGGAACAACACACACCAGAGCCAGTTGAGGGGGTGGAGGGCAAGCAAGTGCACTAGGACAAATCCGTAATACATGTGGGACTTAAAACCTAGATAACAGGTTAATAGGTGCAGCAAACCACCATGGCATATATATGCCTATGTAACAAACCTGCACATTCTGCACTTGTATCCCAGAACTTAAATAAATAAGTAAATAAATAAATAATAAAACTGAACACTGGCCGGGCGCTGTGGCTCACACCTGTAATCCCAGCTCTTAGGGAGGCAGAGGCAGGAGGTTAGCTTGAGCCCAGGAGTTTGAGACCTGCCTGGGCAATATAGCGAGACCCCGTTCCCCACAAAAAGGAAAAAAACAAAAAGAAAAAAAAACAAAACAAAACACTGAAAAAAAATCAATGCAGAAAGCTAGATGCTGAGCTTTTTGCCGCCTTCATATATATAAACAATGTTATTTACTGGCTGTGAAAATATGCATTCAGGCTTTATATAACATAGTTGTTAGAGTAATGAGGATATAACATTTGTGACATGCCAAATTAATATAACAACTAACCATACTTTAGCAGGGTGCTATCATTTAAGCCTTTAGTTTATTTGAGAAAATACACTGTATGGAATTACATTATAATAATTACTATTCAAAAGGTAACTGTTACCCTTAGTTATGCTGAAGAGATGGTTAAGTTAAATAAAACCCAGTTGGCTGGGTGTGGTGGCTCACACCTGTAATCTCAGCACTTTGGGATCACTTTGTAATCCCCGCACTTTGACAGGCAGACCACTTGAGGTCAGGAGTTCTAGACCAGTTTGGCCACATGTTGAAATGCCATCTCTACTGCAAATACAAAAAGTTAGCTAGGTGTGGTAGGTGGGTAATCCCAGCTACTTGGGAGGCTGAGGCAGGAGAATCACTTGAACCCAGGAGGCAGAGGTTGCAGTGAGCTGAGATCGGGCCATTGTAACAGCCTGAGCAACAATAACGAAAACTCCATCTCAAAAAAAATTTTTTTAATAATAAATAAAACCCAGTTGATTGAAAATATTAAATAGTAAGTATAAAATATATTTACATAAATCTTAAAGACTGTCATTGACAATTTATTATATACAATCATATTTCTTTATAGAATGGGAAAATAATAGTAAACCCTTTAGAAATACACATTAAAATGGGTCTTACTGAACAACTATAGTATCATCAGTGTACGTCAGATGTTAGCTGACTTCTCCATTAAAATTTCGCAGAAGTATACACTGAAGTTGAACCTGTCCTAGCTGTTGGTGACATTTTAAGCGTGCAGTTCCAGGATATCATGCATTTTAGCTAAAACGTTCTTTTGTCTGTGTTGGGAAAATTGCTTGGGGTAGAAATTAATTTTAAATGTCATTTTTCAAAGAAACCAATTTAAAATCCAGAATTTTAAATTTCTACCTCGTGGGTCAGACATTAACATGTCATAAAGCTGGTTAAAATAATGAATTTATTCATTTTTCCTTTCCAAGAAATAGCACTATAAGCAATACTTTTAGGAGCTTGTTTTGTATATCTACTTTTTAAAAGTTAAATTGATGTTTTGTTGTGCTCCCAACCGAGTAAAAAAATTTAAGAACTCAACACACAGATAATGTGACTTAGACCTATTTACAATAATACGTGTTGTATTGTATGTTTGTATTGTATATATGTATTGTTTCTAACCAACATATAATTATGTATATTAACTATATTGAAACATGGGGCTCATTTAGCCAGATTTTTTAGAAATGCCATATTATATGAGAACAACTACTACATATAGTTCCATGGAAAGAGGAACAAAGGGTGTCACATAAATATATGTGGCAGCCTCAAGGCCAAAACAAAAACTATTTTATTTAGGCTTCTTGTTAATATGTTTTCTTAAGAGCTAATAAAACTCTTATTTGGATATTTAAATTATTCTTATCTATTTCTATTCATATTAGAAATAACAATACATGTTAACCAATCATCATTAAGCTATTAATAATAAGAATTTATAAGTTCCATAGGCATTTTATTGGCTAAGTATACTTTTAGTCTTTAATAAACTAAGCCAACTAATCTGGCTGTGAAAGAACTTTTTAACAGCTAGATTATTATTATTATCACTCTATTATTAGTATTAGTTTTTAATACTTCAAAAATTAGAGTCTGATTTAAGAATCAGTTTTACAGTATTTACAGTATAGTAAATTATATAAGAAAATAAGAAAGCTATTTCTGGTAAGCTCTTATTGATGAGTTTTAATAACAAGTTTATCATATATGTTAATTCTTTGGATTTTTAAAACCAGAGAGAGTGGTTTATTTCATTTGGATTGTAAGTGTTCTTACTATTTCTATATAATATGATGGATATTAAGGGTTCTGGTATGAATTTACCTCAGAAATAAGGAATGTCTACAGTAACATTTTTAAATTACAGTATAAAAAGTGTAAGGATTAAAGGAAATTATGTATACATACGTATCATGTTTAAATGAAAACAGGAGTCGTATTCATATGATGGTACAATTTTAAAAAGTCAGGTAAAATAATTCAGAATCAGGGAAATCTTATGACATACTTATTTCATAAGACCTGGTATATAAAACATGTAAACATATGCATTATAAACTATGAAATTTGTAATGAAGGTTAGCTGTGTTTCTTGAAAGAGAATGGAAAAACAACGCTCATAACAAACATTTAATCATATAGATGCTGCCCAAGTGAAGAAGGTATCTGCCTTATTTTTAGTTGTAATGTAGTAAAATTCTCTGAAATATATCTCTATATTTATGCACAAACAAAATACATATTTCTTTTTTTATCATAGATAATGCTTCCATAATTTTTTGAGCTTAAGATCAATGTGGTACAGGGGACCGCAGTTACCTATTAAAACAACTGAATTCCTAAAACAAATATGTAAATCTAATTATTCTTACATTATGTTGATTTGAGCAAAGTGCACACACAGAATATAGTTAACATGTGATTAATATTTATCGCATGTATGAGGTTTGCCCCAAATCCAGACATATTTTTCCCTATCCATTAATCTATTTTAGATCTAAATACAGTGGTGGTACATTATTTTTAAAGTGAAAATATGTTAGTATCCTTTCAATAAAAAACAAAACTACCTATTTAATCAAGAAAAATATCTTCTAATATATATGAAGCCAGTTTTCTACTTGGTTTTGTAATAAGATGTACTCAGCTAACCTGTGTTCTTAAGGTCAGCAAGTGCCATGTAATTACCCAAAACTACCTAACTAGTTCTAGTTTCTCTAGAAATATGAAGGATAAATAAGTTATATACAAGTAAGAACATATGATTTCCAAATCAGATACTTGGGGTGGAAAAATGGTGAAGTGGAAATAATATATATGATAGGCTCTCATGTAAACAGAGTAAACTGATCCTATATTTTCAAATCTATGATGGAGAGTAGAGTTCAGCTCAGTACAAGGAAGAACTTTCTAGAAATTAAATTGCCCAACCATGGAAAGACTTTATAAACTTTCCTAGCAGAGTCTGAACAGCCATTTTGTCAGGAACGTTGCAGTAGGAGAGAGATTAGACCAGATGGAATTGTATAGTTGTCATCAGCTTTAAAATTCAGTGATTCTAAATTAGCTCTTCCCGTTCTGCCTTTGTTGATACCACTTGGAAAGCAAGTTGTTATTCTTTCTTTTCTTTCTTTTTGATTTAGATTATTCACTAAATGAAAATATTTTGCAAATCTATCAAGCATTTATTGAAGAAGTTCTTACTCATTTCCTGGAACAATTCAGTTGAACTAGCTCATCATTCATGGAAGGCCTACTGTGTGCCAGGCACCATACTTGAGCACTGGGTATACAAAGATGAGTAACAGATATGCTGCCTTCGAGGTATTTATTGTTTAGCAGGAAGTGTAGATACACAAAGGAAAACTATTATATAATGGGGAAAGTCTAGACAAATATATATACTTTTTGTGGAGCCATTACATGAAGAGTCAAGTAATTCTGTTGGAGTTGAGGGCTATGGAAGCTAGTGAAAAGAGGACTCATTTAAGCTGATTTATTAACAGTGGTGAAAGAAAAAAAAGAGTTAGCAGCTACAGTTTTTGAGCCCCAAATACCATGCTTTTAATTCACTAAGAACTAGGATAGGTGCTTTATGTTTCCTTTTATTCTCCAACAAACCTGTAAGGGAGATAATATTATCACTTTACAAATAAGGAAATCACTGGGAGGATCGTTTGCCCAAGATCACACACATAGATGAAGAAGAAATGGGACAGTGGCAACAGAGATTCAAACCATTGTCGACCTAGGTCCAGAGCTGTAAGGAAAATTAATGTTTTCCTTGATAAAATAAAACACAGATCTTCTAAGACCAAAAATGAGGTGAGACTTTCCTTGTGAAGCATTTCTCTTGTACTTTACCATTCAGATTTTGTTCCCAATGACTAGCCTTTATCTTAGAGACCCTTGCTAGTACTGCTGCTGCTACCACCATACCTGATCCAGTGGTTAGGCGAAATAGCTGTCCTTTTAACCAATGTCTCAAGTGTGAACAGAATCATTCTACCATCCCATAGCTCACAAATTTGGATATTTAAATGAGATTTCCTTAAAGTAAATAAACAATGGGAATAGCATGTATCAACTGTGGCTTACATTCTGGAGTCAATAGACCTGCTCTCTCTGATTTATTTCCTTGTCATCCGAGCACCTACTACTTCAAGGCCAGGGAAAATGAGTTAGCATGAGTGTAAAAATCTATTACGTGTTTCTGAACTTAAATCCAGTAGGCTGAAGGGTATGGTTGGGAGTAGGGAATAAAGGTGAAAATTACAGAAAATGAGGACAGGAAAGATGGGCTAGGGCTGAGCCTTGAATAACCCATAGAGCCATGCTGAGAAGTTTAAACTTACTTGACAGGTAGTGTGGGTCATCATAGCTTTTTATTTATTTATTTATTTATTTATTTATTAAGATGGGGTTTCACCATGATGGCCAGGCTGGTCTTGAACTCCTGACATCAGGTGATCCACCCACCTCAGCCTCCCAAAGTGCTAGGATTACAGGCGTGAGCCAGGGTCATCATAGCTTTTAAGTGACATGAATAGGATTGAGTTTTAGAAGGATAGCTCTTGAGGCAGCTTGGAGAAGAGATTGGGAGCAGGAGAGACTAAATCAGAGAGACCAATTAAGATAGTGCAGTAGTCTCAGTAAGTGATAAAGATTAGTAATAAGAGGATAGAACTATTTCAAGAGCTATTTCACAGATAGAATCAATAGACTTTGGTAACTGACTGGATATGGGAATTGAAAGAAAAGAAACATCACGGAGCTCCTGGAAATTCTTAGCTTGGTCTGTTGTATGGAAGGTGATACCACAGAACTGACTGAGGAAGGCAGTACAAAGAACTCAGTCCTGAGAAGATAATATTGAGTTTACTTTTAGGTATGTTGTGAGTAAGATGTATCCAGATGGAAACAGATCCTGTAAAGTTCAGTGTCTGAGTTATCTTTATATCAAGATCAGATATAAACATTTGGGATTCCTAACATATTAGTTGTTGAACAAATGGAGGCAGATAAAATTACTCATAGTGTTTTATTGAAAAGAATGCTATAGCTAGAACTTGGAGAAAAGCAACATTTTAAAGGGTTAGCAAAATAAAAAGAGCTAGCAAAGGAAATTGGAAAAGAGTACCCAAAAGAGTTTGAGGAATATTGGTATCAGAAAGCCAAGTGTGAAAGTTATTGGCAATGTCAAAATATAGTAAGATAATAGTGATAAAATTAGCCTTTTTGTCCTTACAGCAACTAATCTAATATGATGTACACGTTAAACATTAAAATGTTTTTACTTTTTGAATGCACATAATACATATTAATAGAAGCTGATTGAGTCATACGTATTTTGAGTATACATTAGTTTTTATACATTTTTTGTATATGTATATTAGTGCATTTCTGTGTTAGACATGTTGTTTTGTGAATAGAAGTTTGCATTTAACTTTCTTGTGTTGGGTTCACCTGTTTTGTTTTGTTTTCAGACTTTATGTTATTGTTCTGGGTCTGACAATTTCAAACATTGAATAAATCTTTTCTTTCAAAATAGAATTTTGGATTTATGATATGTTTTATTTGAAAATATTTAGTGTTGTACATATCTTAGGAAATTAATAAACTATATTGAAATATAATTGCAACCATACCTTAATCATTTAACATGCTCCAGTGATCATACATATTCACATAGTTTAAAAAAGACATAGAAGAAAATAATAGCTAAAATAGAAGCAAAAATACAAGAGTGGACCCCTCAGAGAATGAATTACACAGGCCTTATCCAATTGGAGTTATGTAGGGAAATCATTAACGTGCTCTCCTTTCTTTCCCCCCTCCTCTTTGGTTTTGTTTTTTTGTTTTGTGGTAGTCTGACCCTTGGTTATCATTACAGAACTATGGAGGTGCAATGAGACCCCCACTGAATGCTTTAGGTGGCCCTGGAATGCCTGGAATGAACATGTAAGCTATATTATTATCTATTACATTATTATGCAGATGATATTTCATATATATAAATAATACCATATTCTATTTAGTAAGTATTCTGTTTTCTAGCTTCTCAGATTATATTAATTTGTAAATCAGTTTGAGCACTTCTGTCTCTGTGTGGTATAAAAATGAACTAAACATGAGCTGTAGTGTTTGCTTCATTTTCACAACATAATCTCTTAGATTTTCTTTGTTCCCTTACAACCTTAATTTATTTTTTTCATTTTCAAGTGCTATAAATAATAGCTTTTAGTCTATTTCATTTTGTTAAGTACAGAGTCTCCATATATTATATAAAGTATGAAGAGATGCTAATACCAGT
The DNA here is from genome assembly GCF_001604975.1 of Cebus imitator. Lineage (NCBI taxonomy): Eukaryota > Metazoa > Chordata > Mammalia > Primates > Cebidae > Cebus > Cebus imitator. The sequence goes on along the minus strand of NW_016107331.1, from coordinate 2,087,865 downwards.
ATTTTGACTTAACATTATAGAAACAGATAATTGAATACTGTTAACCTCATTTTAACAGATAGATAGTAATTCTGTGAGTAGAGTTTTTAACTCATAAATACATATATATATATCTTTACTTTTGCTTTGTTGGGACTACTGTCAACACAGGAAGAATTCTCTCTGGTAGTGTACTATAATCTCTATTAAAGAACTTTCCATAGTATAGGATGAATTTTGTTTTGAAAAATTCCAGACATACTTAGATAAGGAGTAAACTAAATTTTTTATGAGAATGGCCCTTCCAACCCAAAGAGAGTAGTTTGTTTCTATCAGCCAATATAATGTAGTTGGTTAGGAAATTTTTCTTTTTCATTATCCCGATTGCCCTCCAAGTCATATACACCAGGTGCTTGTTAGTGACTTTCATTAATTTACCGGAGGATCAATTTCATGATGTGGCCTAAAGAAAACTTACCAAAAATAATGAAAGTTTTCCATATAGATTTGTCTCCTCAAATATGTTTCCATCAACCGTGTTTTAATTACTTATATATCAAATTAAACAATTCTGCCATCATTTAATGGCATTGAAGATACACTGTGAAATAAGCTCTTTTGATGTATGTAGGAATTTTTTTTAAGTTTCTGAAGCCATTTTCATGGAAAGCAAATTTGCCTGAAATAGAAAATAGGTTAATAAGTGGATACCACCTAGACTTAAAACTGAAAGAACAGGGGGAAAAGTAGGTCAAAATTTTCCTATCACATCTTTTTACTTTTTAAGTAAAAATGGATACACAGGAAATCCGACTCTTCTTAAATTCCTCAAAGGCTTAGCCTTGTGTTAATGGTTGTTTCAAAAAAGAGTGAGTGGTATCTTGTGCTTATTATGTCAAAAGCTGAAGCTCTTACCAGTAGGATGGAGATATATGTAAGATTTACCCACCTGAGATTCTTACTTTACAATGCAGATTTTAAGGGGTGTAATTTTGAATACTGTGTATCAATGTGAAGAGTATATATTTTGAATACTATGATCACCCCAGAATGATCGTTCAATAATAAGAATGTATCTAATATCGTTTGTACATTACTCTGCATTATAATTGGACATGGAGCCAACTTGAAATCCACTTAGTTTTGCCTGTCCAGAGAAAAAAAAATTGTTATTATTTGACCATTGAGAGATTCAAATAACTGTTTCCAATTGTCTAGTTTCTTTCTCAGATATACTTAAGCATATACATGTATATACATTTAATTTCCTAGACTATGGAAACTAAAAATATGGCTGAAAATTTTAATATTATTATTCATTGATACCTGGGTTTGGGTGTCTTATTTATGTATGCCCAGATACTTTAAAGTATTTACTATTACATAATATTTTACTATTAATATAATATCTACTTTGTAAAGAACCTTTAAGCCTTACAGACTCTCATCTCCATTTTTTGTTATTGTTTTCTTTTATGTAAGGTCTTATACCATTTTTAGTTTTCTTTAAATCAGGATTCCTTCAAAGACAATGAAATGTTAATATTTACAGTTTATATTTGTAAATATTTTCCTCTAATAGGGAAGCTTCTCAAGTGTGAATGATCTATAAGAGTATAACTCTTATATTGATACTGGCCTCCAAAAAGCAAAAGTTTGTTTAGAGACATAAAAAGTGAAACATATTATCTCCATTGCATTCAATAAAGTAAGCTTTATTGAAATTCACTTTATAATTTCTTTAAAACAAAAGTCTAACTTTGTAATGCAAGCACATAATATTTCTAACTGGAATTTGTAGCTTCATGTCATTAAGGAATTTTGCATATTCCTTAAAAATGGAAGAAAAAGGCATCAGAAGGGCGTTACCTTAAGCTCTGCCTTGAACTAACTAAACTATTTAAGTAACAAAAATATTTATGTGTTAGGTGTTAGGAGGAACATGTCAGAGACTCATATGTGGATAATTTTTCTTTAACTTGTCATTTTTTCTCATTTGCCATGAGAGTATGATGACAATAAAAAATTCCCAACCCTGGTCACTAAAGTAATTGAATACGGTATTCTAACTGGCAACTGTATTTCTTTATTGCAAAATAAATCATTTGGAGTAAAATTTGGTAACTCTGTTGTTTAAAAAATCTTTACATTTTCATGCTCTAAACTTAGGATAAATTATATTGTGTCACTTAAAAACTTACTCTCTATGTTTCTGTGGCTAGTATTATATCTTAGAAGCAAAAGCTTAATTTAAGTAATCTAAAGTAGTATTTGTAAGTTATGGCCAAAATTTAAGTGTCTTTAAATTCATTGTAGATTATTTTTTAAAGAAAATTTGGATAATCATGTATTTCTAAATTAGATACATTTTTACAAGTTTCCAAATAATTTAGGATTTAGTATTAAAGCATCCCTAACTCAACTTTATGTTACTATTAAGCAATACAGAGACCAAAAGGATTTCAGAGGATCTTCTTGTTCTATATTATATCCTGCAGAATTATGAAGTTTGTGGAGTATTATTTTGAAATAAAATGATAGTGAATTACAGAAGAATGAGGATTTTTCAGGCCAGGCATGGTAGCTCATGCCTGTAATCCCAGCTCTTTGGGAGGCCGAGGTGGGCGTATCACTTAAGGTCAGGAGTTTGAGACCATCCTAGGCAACATAGAGAGACGCTGTCTCTACTAAAAATAAAAAAACAAGCCGGGCATTGTGGCGGGCATCTGTAATCTCAACTTCTTGAGAGGCTGAGGCATGAGAATCCACTTGAGCCTGGGAGGTGGAGGTTGCAGTGAGCCAAGATCTTGTCACTGCACTCCGGCCTAGGTGACAGAGCAAGACTCTGTGCCAAACCAAAAAAAGAAAAAAGAGGATTTTTCTCTTTGGTAATAGTGGTTAATTTGATTTTGTCAAAATTAACCTCCTTACCAAAAAATGCTGACTTATCCACCCAGGCTCTAGCACGGTGGTGCGATCTCAGTTCACTGCAACCTCTGCCTTCCCGGTTCAAATGATTCTCCTGCCTCAGCCTCCTGAGTAGCTGGGAGCACAGGCATGTACCACCACCCCCAGCTAGTGTTTGCATTTTTTGTATCGATGGGGTTTTGCCATGTTGCTCAGAATGGTATTGAACTCCTGAGCTCAAGTGGAACCCACCTCAGCCTCCCAAAGCTTTGAGATTACAGGCATAAACTACCACATCCAGCCTCTCTTCATTTTTAAATGAGGCTAACGTGATTCTACTTCAAACCATACTTATATAGAAATTTTGCATCAAAATAATTCCTATGTTATAGTTTGTAAATTACTTTCTTAATAATACTGAGGGCCCTCAAAAGGAGTGGGAATTACTGAGCTTAACTAGTTGCTCTAATGGAACTACCCCTACTATAACCTTCACTTTACATAAAACATTTGTGAAACTTAAAGTATTTGCAAACACAATGATAATATTCGCAGAAATTTACTTTAGCGTGCTTAACATTAGACAAATTTGAAAATAAAATATTTGTACATCTTATTCATACTTGTTTTGTCATGATATTTCAAAATTTTAAGATTATCTACATAACATTATTATATATAAATTTTGCCAGGATCTGCGTATGGTGTATTTTTATGTTGTTTTAAGATAAATGTTCCCAAGTTTTTTTAATGTTTTATTTAACATCAAACAAATCATGTGGTTGTATCATACTTCCCGAATGTTTTACCTTAGTTTCTGTCCATTAGGATACTGAATCCTGTAGGTAAAATCATTTTTCTTTCCTTTTTTTTTTTTTTTGTAGAAAGTGATTTATTTAAAGAGAGAGAAACAGGAGAAGAAGAGAGAAAGAAACAGCTAACTCTCACACTGAGTGAGAGAATCCAGAAAGATGGAATCCAGGAGAGGAAAGCAGCTTCCACACTAAGTGGAAGGGAATAGAGAGAGATGGAGTTTAGGAGGGGAAGACAGGCTTCCACGAGAGGGTGTAGAAGGGGACTCCAAAGTGGAAATCCAGGAGAGAGAAAGATGGCTTCCACAAAGGGAGTGTTTGTGGAAGGGGACCCAAACATGGAGTCTGTAAAATCATTTTTCTAAAGTGTTCCAGTAATTAATTGTAAAACCATCATCATCATCATCATCATCATCATCATCATCATCATCTTGGAGAAGCAACAATTTCCAAAGACATTCAATACAAATGCCCTTGCCTTCTTTTTCCCTATGCACAAAATTTTATCAAGTCCTCACTGGTATCTTCTATACATCAAGCTGAACTGGGAAAAAATTTCACTTGAGCCCAAGGACAGGACCCATGCTCTTCCCTGCTGCTCACACAGCTTAGAGAATCCCCAAACAAAACTAAAACAGTTCTAAATATTCCATGCAAACATGGGTAATATAATAACTAATTTGCACAGCCTCTTTATCTAACATTTAGAACTAGCTTGTCCAACCCATGGCCCAGGATGGCTTTGAATGTGATCCAACACAAATTTGTAAACTTAAAACATTATGAGATTTTATTTGTTTTTTTTTTTTTAATTAGCTCATCAGCTATCATTGGTGTTAGTGTATTTTATGTGTAACCTAAGACAATTCTTCTTCTTCCATTGTGGCCCAAGGAAGCCAAAAGATTGGATACTCCTGATTTAGAATTTTAGGTTTAAGGTCTCTAGATTCAAGGAATTTTTTTAATTAAACTTTTTCATTGTCTTAGTAATTCAAAGGGAAGGGGAATTTTGAATGACCCTAATTAGAGGAGACTGACTGACAGTAGCCTACTTTTCATAAGACAGTATTTATTCAGGTATACAACTTAGTACTTAGTACTAAATGAGGACAAGAGACCTTTTTGATTTAACTAATTGGGCACTAATTTTGCTTTAAAAGCTCTGTGTCCTTATAAGCTGTGGAATACAGAACATTCTCCTCTACTCTACAGTGAAGTAATATATTGGCATAGATTATCTCCCATTTTTTCTAAAGTTTACTCTGGCCACTACCTGGAACTGAAATTATGAGAACAAGAAATGGAATTTTCTCATTTAATAGTAACTAAATCATCAGTAGCATTGAAAGATAGATATATAAAGTAATGTGTGATACTCTGTGGTTTTTTTTCAAAGGAAGCAACTTTAGATACTTTTTATATGTTTTTATTTGTTTATAGCTTATATATTTTTATTTGTTTATAGCTTCATAGGAGCAATCATTTTTTATGTATTGATGTTTTACAAATTTTATTTTAAATGAGATACAGGAAGCTCTTATGATGTCACAAGATTATATTTAGTTCATAATTAATACTTTTCACTATAGAATTATGTTTTATAATGATTTCAATGTATGTATATATTTACTCCTATGAATGATTACCATCTATATAACATAACAATTTAATTTTAAAATAAAACTGGGTTTTCTAAAAGCAGTTCGATCTGAGAAGAAAACTGTTCCACGGAAGAATAAAATTGGGGGACTTAAGATATAAAAAGCTATTAAAGTAAATGTAAAGAGAATAATTTCAATGCTGAACTAGAACTATATGGTAACTGAATTGTAAATGTTAATATTTTATGTTTTGTCTTTGATTATTGTGAAACATTTAAAGCATAGGTTAAAATTTCATTTATCATATTGTTTTGTAGGGGTCCAGGTGGTGGTAGACCTTGGCCAAACCCAACAAATGCCAATTCAGTGAGTACATACATATATATACTTTTAAATATTTTGCATTTTGTAACATTTAACAAAAATCACAAAAACGTTTTGCTTTTAAAAGCCTGTAATTGGCTGTATTAACCCTTTTTTAAGTAATCATTGAAAAAGAAGTTTAATATATATCTTAGAAAAAGATGCATAATTTTTTGAAATTATATAATTTTCTTTCACTTCAAGATCTAATATAAATACACATTCTATATCAAGACTTTCAAAAATAAAAATTGAAATAGTGTGACTTAAGTATATACTACAATTGCCTATAAATGGTGATCTGTATCATAAAATGGTGTGATCTGTATCATAAAATGGTTTGATCTTCTAAAATAACTATTAACCATCACTAAGTTGCCAAATACAATCAGCCTCTGTTAGAAGAAACCAATTATGATTTTATTTGCTATATCAATTACACCCAGGTTTGCTTTCTTGCTGCCCCAGAAAGCAAATGCATATTTACCCTGTACCTGTTAGCTAGATTGCCATCCTTGTACATCTCTATATATACCCTACATCTTGGGAATTTTCTTTATATATTTGTGGCAGTGGTTTGACTGCACAAATATTTATCTCTCTTAATATTGTCACAGAAATATATGCACAGGTTGAAAATTAAGTTATCAATCTTAATATGATTTTAATGTTGTGATCCTGGAGATGTTTTTCCTTCTTGTCTTTGAAACCTTGAGTTCTTCAATATGTGAATGAAGTCTGCCGTGTACACCTGTGCACTGCAGAAAGGTTGCTGGGTCAAGGGAGTCACTAGGAGAATGAAATACAACCTGTGATCCCCTTGTGAAATCAATGGGCATCTACCCATAGAGGATGCCTTTTGCTAATATGTACAAAGGTATCTTCATTGGCCAACAGTGGCCTGAATGTTAAATGAATACAAAACTGATCCAATGTTTAAGATTAGACTGTAGAAAATCATCCTAAATCCATTGCTGTTTTAAAGCAGGAATCACTTTCAGCTCAAGCAAATAACTGTCATATATTTTTTAAATGTTAACTTATGGTATCTGCTTTTGTCTTAATTTTAATAGCTATGATGTTTGCTAAGTAAATGAAATTATTTGAAGTGAAAAGAATGGTGTTGCTTCCATTTGAGTCTTCCATGTACTATTTAATTTCAATAAATCTTTCTTCTAAAATAGTGTTTTTCCAGATTCTGTTGTAATAGAATATCTTTACACCTTCAAAATTCTTTTAGTTTGCTTATATGCTTTAAAATTGTTTGCTTCTTACTATCTGTAAGCTTCTTACTATTTGACTTAACCAATTCATTCAAGATTTCACTTTAAAATGACATCTGTCTAGCAGGTCAAGATATATTTATTTTAACTTCCTATTTAAATGCCCATAATAAGAATGCAAGAAAATGTTTTTGTAACACTGAAAACTCTGACAGTCTTCCCAGTGCCAGAATCTGGAAAGAATTTCCATTATCTTCATGACTCATGAAGCTAGATGGAAAAGCACAACCAATGGCTCACCTTAACTATGTAAGCCTTCCCACCTAGAAACAAAAGAACCCTTCTCTTATTCCTCATTATTAGCTCAATCAATCATCCCTTTACTGCCCATTGCAGGCAGCCAGAGTACAATTCACACCCACCACCACCCACCCCTGTAAGTACCTTTTTTACACACTCATCCAAAGATTATATCTCCCACAGGGCCCCCAGGAAGGTGGGCAGGGTTTGAGCAGTTGATATTGACAAGGATGTTTCATTGGACCAGGGGGGTATATTATCCAAGTAAACAGTATAGATGAGAAGAGAGCTCTGTGTTCTGATGACTTTTAGTTTTTTAGGTACTCCATCTCTTTAGGATTTCGTAGCACTGAGCACTGTGGGTAGGAGAATGCGTTATAACATACTAGCAGTTCTGCATTATTTTAGACCCTGAGAAACATTTGGAATTAGGGTAAGAGCCATACCTATAAAATTGCTGTCCACCAGTCTGAAATGGACGTTTGACCAGCACACATGTAGACAAGTAATGGAGTTGAAAGCAGTCTCCTCGATGAATATATGCCAGATGTGCAAAATCTACCCTTACTCAAAGTATGTGAATAGGGAAAAGAAGTGGAGGAGACCTATAGTTGTCTTTTTAGAGAGAAAAAGTAGTCATGCGGAGAGAAAGTATGCCTCTGAAAATGACTGTTATAAGAATAAAGAAAAAAATCATAGATAAATGATGACTTTCTAGCAAAGACATAGGGCTTCTGCGAAACAGAAGCAAAAAATATTAAGGAGGTGTTTTTCCCCAAAAACCATTGATCATTTTGTGGTGACAACTGATTCATATTATGTTGAATTCCAAGTTTCTTAGACTTCCTGCCCGTATTTAATATTAAAACACTTTTCAGTTTTTATCAATGAAGTTAGTCTCTAAGTCCTCAAGGCAGCATATCAAAGTAGTTGTTTGTTTTGCTTTTGCTGTTTTCAAATATGTTTTGTTTATTATTTTAAATGTTTATTTTGAAATAACTTTAGATTTACAAAAACATTGTAAGAATACTACAAGGAATTTCCATATACCCTTCACCCAGATTCCCAATTGTTAATGTCTTACCACATTTGCTTTATGATTTTCTATGTAAACATATTTTTAAACTGTTTAAATTTCCTGAAACTTTATCCCTAAATACTTCCATGTATATTTCCTAAAAACTAACACATTATTTTTTATAACCCCAGTAAAATGATCAAAATAAGAAAATCCGCTTTGATGTAATGCTATTTTCTAATCTACAGATTTTATTCAGATTTCACCAAATGGCCCAATAATCTTTTCCAACAAAAGAAAATCCCAGTTTACTTGTTGCATTCATCCATCATGTATCTTTGTCTCCTTTAACTTGGAACAGTTCCTCAGCTTGTTTTTGTTTGCTAGGGGGTGAAGGGGGTGGGTTGTTTGCTTGTTTGTTTTGGTCTTTCTTAACGTTGGAGTTAAAAAACTCAAAGCAAGCCAGTGATTATTTAGAATGTCTGTAATTTGGTTTTTATCTATTTCTTCATGATTAGATTTAGGTTATAGGTATTTGTCAGGAATATTGCAGAAGTAATTTTGTGTTTTTTGGCCAGGTGCAGTGGCTCACACCTGTAATCCCAACATTTTGGGAGATCGAGGCAGGTGGATCACCTGAGGTCAGGAGTTCAAGACCAGCCTGGCCAACATGGTTAACCCCTGTCTCTACTAAAAACACAAAAAATTAGCCAGGTGTGGTAGCAGGTACCTGTAATCTCAGCTACTGGGGCGGCTGAGGCAGGAGAATCTCTTGAACCCTGGAGGTGGAGGATCAGTGAGCCAAGATCACGCTATTGCATTCCAGCCTGGGCAACAGGAGCATAACTCCATCCCCCCCCCCAAAAAAAAACTGTGTTTCTCTCAGTGCAACATTTCAGGAGGCACATGATGATTTGTCCTATTATTGTTAATGTTAATTTTGATCATTTAGTTACAGTGATGCTTGTCAGGTTTCTCCATTGTAAAATCACCATTTTTCCCCTTGTGCTTATTAACTTGGAGACATACTTTGAATGTACAGTAAGTTTCTTCTTCCTCCTTATATTAATACTTTTCATCTGCTATTTTGGAGATCTATTGACGATTTTTGCCTGAATCACTTTTTTACTTTGTTGGTTGACAAACGGATATTTTTGAATTCTGTCTTTTCTTCTCCATTTATTAGCTAACTATAACAGAATTGTTTTTTCTTTTCCATTCATATTCATTTATATATATAAGATGTATTCATGCATTATTTTATTCAGTGCGTTTAGAATGCTAAAATTGTTCTAAATTTTCCTTTCAAGCTGTATCACTTAACTTTTAACATATCCCCATTATTCTCTGAGCATTGTGAAACTCATCTTATATTTTCCCAGTTTTAGCCCTGGAAGCAATCATTTCTTTAAGGAACTTGGGGGTTTTTTAGTGGATATTGGTATGTAGAACCCACTGGAGTAATACAATTTTTAGGCCCTCTCAACTAACAGAACTAGGAAATATATGTATGTGTATGTATACACTCACCCACATCTATACATTTATCTATTTGTATTAAAAGCATAAGTGTACGCTGAGGCTTCCATTTCAGTCCATCCCCACAAGGGTTTATTCTAGCCTTTCTACTTTCCATGTTTATAACTCACTTTTCTGAAAGTATGAAATCTATCTGTCATTATCCGTAATATATGTATTTATTGCCGAATCTTTGACAGTCCACCATTTTGTCATAAAAGTGTTTTGGTTAAATATATTTTTGGAACTCTTACATGATAACAGGAAAAACATTTTAAGGGCAAATTCATATTTTTAATTCCAAATAAAAGTTATGATTTTTATTTTTAATTTTCTTACCTGGAAGCATTACAGTATTGGTCTCAGAGTCTTATTTGGAATAGAATATATTCTAAGACATATTCTAAAATATATTCAGTATGAAGTATTATTTCTCTTATTCTGAAAAAGACTGTTACTGCATCATATATCTGAAAAGTCCAGATATATTTGTGGTTTTGAGCACATTTGGTTCCAAAAGTTTAAATAATGTCATCCTGAGCCCCACCCAAGCCACATGGAGAAAAAATAAGGCAGAAGTAGTTCACCAAATAAATTTAAATGAATGGGTAGCAAAAGAGGGGATAGGCAAAAACAACAAAATGTTCAGTAGAGCATTGTATTTATTAACTCACTCACTTGTCAGGGAAAAAGAGGAAACTCCTTTAAGGAGAATATAAGAATCTATTAATAGTGATTGAGCCTAAAGGAAATATGAACACATTACTCCAAATAGTCTCTGCACAAATAGGTGCAGAATCTCTAAACAAATAGGTGCTCATTTAAAAAAAAAAAAAACACTAAAATAGAATATTTTTAATTTCATGTGGCATAGATAATGTCTTGATATTATCTTCCCTTATTTCTAGTAAACCAGTGCTTTTAACATAGTTTTAAACTACACAGTTGAAGAAAGGCACTTACCTAAATTGTTACAGATTATTTAACAAAATGAAAGCCCTCTAGTTACTTCTCTGCCTTCTACCACAGCACCACAGTCATGGGTATTGGGACTCAGGATATTTCAGAATATTTGGATTCTTATCACAGCTTTTGAGTGATCTGTCTAGATTAGCCAGACAATATGTATGGCTCTTAATTTTCTTCTCTGTCAAATAATAAGTTCTTTGAATTCTGTGTTTCTGACTTCCAGTTATCTAATTTTGCTTATCTTCTACATCTTCATTTTTACCTTTCATTTTATCTTGATGGATATTTGGTATGAAGTGTGGGGTAGAGTTAGAGGGAGGATTTAGGGATAAAAAGAAGGAAAGAGTTGAAGGTGATTTCAGCTCTTTGAATCCAGGTAGCTGGGAGAATGGGAATAACACAACTAAGCTAGGATCACAGGAAAATAAGCAGGTGTAGAGGTAGGCAGTGAGGTTTAGGGGCTTTGGTTTTTGGTTTTTGGAACGTTAAATTTGAAATATTTGTAGAACACCTTCGATTCTAACACAGTGCCTAATACATATTTCTATCCTTATACTTAACACATTTTAATTTAGATCTGTGATGTTCAACCTCAGCCAGGTCCTCATGGATGCTTTACCAGCAGTTTGTTTCACTCTTCCTTAGCTACTTTTCTTGCTCTCCTCAGTGCCTATTACAATTCTTTATTCTCATTGTGCACCTACATTATATTTGGCCCCTTCTCTATCAGCTAAAATTCTGTCATATTTTACAGAGGAGAAGAGACCATTAGACCCAAATTTCTTCTGATTCTACCCTTCACCTCCAATGTTACCAGACTTTAGTCACTCTTCTTCCTTGCCTCAGAAATAGAAATATTTTTTTTTCTTTTCAATGGCTAACAACACTTCTATTCTCTCTCACCCTTTTTTTTTTTTTTTTTTTTTTTTTNTCTTTTTTTTTTTGAGACAGAGTTTTGGTCTTGTCACCCAGGCTGGAGTGCAGTGGTACAATCTCAGCTCACTGCAACCTCTACCTCCCGGGTTCAAATGATTCTCTTGTCTCAACCCGCCGAGTAGCTAGGATTACAGGCACTGACCACCATGCCCAGCTAATTTTGGTATTCTTAGTAGAGATGAGGTTTCACCGTGTTGCCCAGGCTGGTCTCGAACTCCTGACCTCAGGTGATCCACCTGCCTCGGCCTTCCAAAGTGCTGGGATTATAGGCGTGAGCCGCCACACCGGGCCCTATCTATTGCCTTGATTCTACTTCTTGTTACTTCTTTGCATATCCTACACATTCACTCTTTCATATGAGTCTTTAGTCTATATCCGTTTCCATTGAGTGGAACTTTCCTCTAGTGCCATGCCGTGAACAAAATCCCAAGACAACCTGAAAGCCCTAGTTCACTACCCATCTAGAGTTGGGAGGGGTTACCAGTACAAAACTTCTCTCAACCCTTCCTCAGTCTCCAACTGCCATCCCGTGCCTCTCACACTTCCACTCCTTCACCACTTTCTACTAGATAATTAATGTCTTGGTCTTTCTGTCTTTTTCATCACCATGTGGCAATTAAGTGCCTGAAACATAACAGGTAATAAATGGGAGTTTATTGAATTTACTTCTCAACCCATTTCAATTCCCATTAAAGTCCTATTCTGAAGGTTATTAGTGACTTTCTACTCACCAACCAGACACAGCGACTTTTCTGTCCTCATCATATCTAACCTTTGAGATATTTGACTCCTTGGTTTTGTCTTCATATCTTTTCTTTTTTCAGTTTAATAATGTTTCTTTAGTTTTCCATATTTCTGTTACTTTTTTACTATTTACTTTTAGGTGCATCACAGAAAGGTAAAAAGCTTAAACCTGACAGGTTTCAAGAATAAACCCAGTTTAGATATTTTCTAGTCAATCTGCATCCACTACCTGCCTCTTAAAAATGTGGCTTGCTTGACTTTTTATATTTTTCCTGATTTTCTCATATCCAATTCTCTCTCTTTTTTTTTTTTTTTTTTTTTTTTTTGGAGATAGGGTCTTACTCTGTTGCCCAGGCTGGAGTGCAGTGGTACAGTCTCAGCTCACTGCAACCTTCACCTCCTGGGCTCAAGCAATCTTCCCACCTCAGCCTCCTGAGTAGCTTGGACTAGAGACACATGCCACCATGCTTGGCTAATTTTTTTTTGTTTTTTGTAAAGACAGGGTTTCACTATATTGTCCAGGCTGGTCTCAATCTCCTGGGTTCAAGCAATCCTCCCACCTCAGCCTCCCAAAGTTCTGGGATTATAGGTATGAGCCACCATGCCTGGTCTCCACCCATTCTTAATTAGCAATGTTTTCTAATTACATTTCTTGGCTGCTTTTTTTTTTTTTTTTTTTTTTTTTTTTTTTTTTTTTTTTTTTTTTTTTTTTTTTGTTTTAAAATTTTTTTTTTTTTTTTTTTTTTTTTTTTTTCCTTTTTTTTTTTCATTTTAATGCTACCATGTTGTTTCAACTATCAAAAATCTAGTTGAATCCTAGATCAAGTATCTTGCCCAACACAAAGTAGAAATCTATTCAGTTGAAGCTGTATCTTTAGTCCTGGTGTCGAATACTTTCTAGACCTACATTTTTAAAAGTTTGTTTATCATATATCCACTTCAGTGTCTACTGGTGCCTTCAAATCCAATAATCAGACATTTCCCCAAACCTGCCCCACTTCCTGAATTCCCAATGTATAAATGAGTAGCACCATCATCTACCCAGTGATGGGTAGATAAAAACCTAGTAATTATCTTAATTTCCTTTCTTTGTCTACCACACCCAGTTTGTCACCAAGCTCTGCCAAATACTTGGTGAAATGACCCTCAAATTATCCTACTCCTGCTTATTTTCATCAGCACTGCCTATCATTATTTGTCATCTCTTGCCTGGACTTTTTGCAGTGGTCTTCTAACTTGTATTCATATTCCATGATGTCTCTAGACTTATTTTTCTAAAACATAAATTTAGGGCCAGGTGAGGTGGCTCATGCCTGTAATCCCAGCACTTTAGGAAGCTGAGTCAGGAGGATAGCTTGAGGCCAAGGATTTGAGATCAGCTGGGACAACAAAGTGAGGCTCTGTCTGTACAAAACATTTAAAAATAAAAAATGATTTTAGAAACATACATTTGAACATGTCTCCATAAAACCCATGACTCTATTTTCTACAGCATAAATTCATCGTCTGACTGTGTAGCCTCACCCTTTACCACAACTCACTTTAAGCCGCACACCATAGCAGCTATATAACATAGCATAGTGTTTCCCAAATAAACCATGATTTCTTTTCTTTCTTTGTTTTTTTTTTTAATAGCAGTTCTTCTCTTTGTCTTTCTGATAGGGAGCTACTCTCTGTAAGTCCCAGCTCTCCAGCTCAGATATATCTTCTGTACCCAGATGGTACTTCTACCTATCTTACTACATTTTATGTCTTTCATAAAGATACCAGTCCTAGGGCCAAGAGCCCAAATGCTGATTTTTAATAAAGACATCAAAGACTATGAAGTAGAAACAGCGTAAGCCAAAATTAAAGAGCTTGACAGAAATTGAACAACTAGTAGAGATAACATTTTTTAAAGTATTTTTAAATGTTTATTATATTTAACTGTTTGGAGGAATCATGAAGAAAGGGAAATTAAAAATATAAAAGATAGCTGGGCCCAGTGGCTCACGCCTATCATCCCAACACTTTGGGAGGCCAAGGCGGGTAGATCACCTGAGGTCAGGAGTTCAAGACCAGCCTGGCCAACATGGTGAAACCCCGACTCTACTAAAAATATAAAAATCAGACAGGCGTGGTAGCAAGAGCCTATAATCCTAGCTACTTGGGAGGCTGAGGCAGGAGAATTGCTTGAACTCAGGAGGTGGAGATTGCAGTGAGCCCACATCGCACTGCTGCATGCCAGCCTGGGCAACAAGAGGGAAACTCTTGTTTTGAAAAATAAATAAATAATATAATATAATATAAAAGGAGCAAGGACTCACAAGAAGAATGAGATAGTTGGGAGGAGCTACCTTTGGAAACAAACTGTTTGTTTTGTCCTATCTGGAATGAATACATGAAAATTTAAATCTATAAATGATGGAATGTTGAGCTGAAAATGAATGTATAGCAAGAGCACGATTCCTTCAATGTATGACAGGAAGACAAAATATTTACTCAGGATGGATAATCACCATGAGCACTGGCTCACAAGAGTCCATTGTTAAATATTCAGGAATTTCACTAACTGTTTGTTAAACCACTGGTAGCTTGAAATCTGCCATGTGGGAATATTTACACCATAGTAACTGGCAAATACTGTAAATCTGGGCACTTTCTTCCCCATGAAGTTTACTGGGTTTACTGATACATCACCAGTAATCTTCAAGGCCTTCATAAAGGCTGAGCCAAAAATGCTTCCAGATATTAGTTAAGATGAAGTAGAAGTTGGAAAGCATGATTACATTTTGGATCTTATCAACCTTGTTTTTTTGTTTCCCTCCAGGAAATCTCTGCTTTAAAACAGAAAGGTTGGCTGGCTAGAGGGTGATCAAAGAAATGGAAGTTAACAAAGTAGGCTTTATGATAATGAATTAAGACATTGGAGAGAGAAATAAAATGTTGACAGTACCATTAAGGAGGGGCAGAGGCAATTTAGTCATAAACTAATAGAGAAGTAATGTAGTTTGTAAACATGGTGGAATTGTGATGTGAGAAAATTATGGTTGGAATATTGAGTAATTTTTCTAAGTGTCATGAGGAATAAGAAAGATGTCGGGCAAGGGAGTTAGTTGTTTAGTAAAGAGTTCTAGGATGTGACCAAACTCATAAATGGAGGAGAGGGGACTAATGTAAAGTAAAGGAAGGCAGTGAACTGTAAATTCCCATGATCTAAAGGTGATTTAGATTGTATCTTAAGGTTGCTTAAGAATGATGATAGGCAATATAGAGTGACAGAAAAGAACATGAGTCAAGTGCTAAAGACAGAGAGAGATGAAGTTGGTCCTAGAAGCCAGTAGATAAATTGGTGGTTCGGAAAGGGCAGGCTCACATTTAAATAAGAAGTAGGCCCAACATAGCAGCTCACGCCTATAATCCCAACACTTTGGGAGGTAATAAGACAGGTGGATTTTGAGACCAGCATAGGCAACATAGCAAAACTCCATCTCTACAAAAAATTAAAAATTAGCCAGGTGCAGTGATGCATGCCTTAGTCCCAGCTACTTGTGGGGATAAGGTAGGGGGATCTCTTGAGCCAAGGAGGTCGATGTTGCAGTGAGCCATGTTTGTGCCATTACACTCCAGCCTGGGTGACCAAGAAAGACCTTGTTCTCTCCAAAAAACTGAGAAACAGAGGATGGATGGTAGGTAGATCATGAACTGAAAGGGACCCAAGAGAGCAAAGTTGCATTCATTCATTAAGTCAAGTAAATGTTTGCTGCCATAAAAACATCTTAGTACTCAGCAGAAATAATTCTCATCCCTAGTGATGCTGGGCGTTCTAGCAGTGGTCATCTGCAGTGCTGAATTATCCACAGCGAGACCAAGCAGGTCTGTGATTAAGGCAAAGCGGGAATACCAAATAAGGAGGATAAAAGCTTTTCAAATAACTTATTATTAAATATTTCCCAAAAAATCAAAGAATTGTTTATCAAGAGGAAATCATAACTTTGTTAGACTTTCTTATACTTTATGGTTTTATATTATTTTTATGTTTAATTATATGGCAGGTATTGGGATAGAGAGAGGATTTAGAATAGTACAGGCACTAATCTTTCACTACTCTAAAGATCCTGTTCTGGCCTTGGCTGTCTGACTTGAGTAGAGAGTAATCTATTGGTGTTTTTCAGGATAAGACAAAAATATCTCTTATGGATGTACAGTATCTTCATGCAAGTGAGCTAGTGAGCTCGTGTGAAAAAAGAAAATATTTAGATTTAACTTTCCCTGTTAATATATACACTGTAGGGCTTTTAAACATAGGTTTTCCGGTTTTTCATTTCTTAAAGTATCATAGCAATGTGGTATTAGTACCTTCTAATCTCTAGAAAAGAGCTTGGTGAAGAGCTTGATTTGAAGAGAGAGAGTTTCTTACCCACATCTGATCCCCACAAATTAATAGTCTTTGGAGATTGTATTAACAAACTTTTTTGCATTTATTATATTGTTTTCTAGTAGCTAATTAGAAAGGGACAGGGAAGTAGTAAGGGCTATTTATCAAGTATTAACCCGTACTGCATGAACTTGTCTTAAAAAAAAAGTGCATAGCTTAGAAATTGCATGTGTAAAGACCACTAATTTGAAAAATTCTGGTTTCTCACTTTTTAGGTACACAAATATGTGTATTTCTACTTACAGAATAAGTAATTAGCATCATACAATGTGTATAACTTACCTGAAATCAATATAACTTAAAAGAAGTTATTCTCTTTAAAATCCTCTTGACTAAAATCTACCTTCTTTTGTGTAAATCCAAGGTATTATTATTCAGTTATCCAGCAATTAAACAGATATAAATTTCTTTATCCTTTACTATGCTTTGTGATACATTTTAAAATTTGACAAAAAAAATCATGAAATAAATTCATTTTAGGTCACTGTCCATATTGCTACGTGAATCAATATTTTTTTTTGTCCTATTCATGTTCCAGATACCATACTCCTCAGCATCTCCTGGGAATTATGTAGTAAGTACATTTGGGTTTGTTTGCTCATAAGAATTGATGTTACATTTTATTTGGGCAATGAAATAGTTGTCCAGATGTTAAGAAGAGCCCCTGTGTATTGGCCAAGAAGTGAACATCTTGAGTTGTTTCATCTGCCAACCTCAGTACATATGTTGATGTTCATTAGTGAAACAGTTATCAATCTGGCCAGAATTGCCCTGAGTACTGTGTTTTACTTCAGCATATGTTTCTGAAAACCAGTACAATACACTCTGTCCAATCATGAAGAGAGTAATCCCCAGTTACATGGTAATACGCTTGAATTTGCAGTTCTCCAGGAGAATAATCTCCACCCCCATCCAACCCTATGCTCCACACATAGCATCTAAGAAGACATTAACTTTCTTCCAATCACAAATGAATTAGATGGCAGAATAATGACCAATAATTTAGAGGGATTATTTCATTTTTTGGTCATTCTTTGAAATTGAGAAGATTTATTTTTATCATTCTTATTAATATTTAGTACACATTAAAATTTTCCAAAAATTCATATCAGTGTGAAGTCAAATTAACAAGTTTTATATGACCTCCTGAGCTTATAAATGACCTTTTAATCATCATCACATTATGATCATTGCTACATCAAAAGGTGAACAGAGAAGAAAATACATTACACCATTTAAAGGGAAATGCCTAACAGAGAAACAGGGATAAAATGGTAACAAGGGAAATCTTTCCTAAAGAAATGTTCAGAGGTGGTGGCTAGCTGGAAGGAAAAATTGAATGCATAAGAAGAAAATCAGTGAGCATTTCACTGTCCATGGAAATAGTGTATTATTAACATAGTGAAAGGCACACATTGCTTTGGATCTGTGAATTTAGTGTTCAATGTTCCTGTAACCTATAAAACTAAGCAAGTCTTGCTTTGCATTTTCTATGAAATAAAAATGAAAGTAAGAAAATTTGTATACTTATTTTTTCTTAAAGTCACTAATAAATAAGGCTGATACATCATTTTATGAAATTATAGATATTTAAAATAAATTTTAAGTTGTGCAAATACAGATATTATTTGAAATAACTGGCAGGTCTACAGCCATACCACCCTGAATGTGCCTGATCTCATCTGAAATAATTGGCAGGCCATATCTGTACATTCAGAATGAGGTTAAAATTTCACCATTTAAAAGTTAATTTGATCACTGTACATAGAGCATCTGAAAAGGCCTAAAACCCATTGCCTGAATTATCTATTTTGGTTATCTGAAATAATTGAATTAACTTTAGAATCACCTAATCTCCATTTCAGTTTGCTTGTGTAGCTGCAGCCTCAGTAACCCACAGCATTAGTCAACATTGCCTCTCATTTCTAACTGATGTGATAGTGGAAGGTACAGGGCTCCAGAAACGTTGAAATTGATGCTGAGAGAAGAAATGACAGCAATGCATTTTTAAAAAATATAAGTCAATAGGCAAATGTCTTTGTTTTTAAAGATATTCTTTAAGTGAATATCATTTTAGCTTTCTATGAAAATTAAAAATACAATGAATTATTTCTGTTTTATGGATTTGTAAAGGCCCTATTGAATGGTTTCTGCTTAACCTCATTATAACTGATATGATTAATTCATGAATAATGAATTAGTGTTGTTACAGGCTCCTTGTTTTTGGAAATTTGTCAAAACAATCTCAACATATTTAAGCTAAATTATGTTTTGTAGAATATTGAAATGATTGTGCATTCAAAGAAAATATAGAGAAAATACATTTCCACTCTTACTTTCAAATTGGATTATTGTAGATATGTCTAACTTTTCTTCTGTTTTATCTTATGCAATGCCTTATTTTTACTGAAATTTTGTATAATTATTTAGGGTCCTCCAGGAGGTGGAGGGCCACCAGGAACACCCATCATGCCTAGTCCAGCAGGTATTGTAATCAAACTAGCCACATGGGCATTTGATAATTAGAATAAAATCACAGAATATAGAAATTGTTCATGAAATAAAATCAGTAGTAGTCATTTTCTCATAATGGTTAAAGGAGTAGAGGCAACAGGGTAGGAAAAAATAGTGTTCTTAAATAACTATTATTCAATTAAGAATTTAGAAAATTCCTGTGTTGTGAGTATCAGATTTAATCAGGATGAACACTGTTGATCTGTATGAATTACCCAAAAATGTGTCTAACTTAAAGATTTATTGAGACTGAGAAAACTATCCAAATATTCTACAATTTAGAAAAATTCTGAATAAATAAAACATTAAATACATGGATCCATTAGGTTTAAAATGCCAAATCAGACTCACCACATCCATTATCTTACTAAGATAAATGAAGGATGGAGACCTACGTACAGTATTATTTACCCTACATGCCTATCAGTATGTATTAGTTAGCTAATAAATTCACTATGTAATAATAAAAGTGTTTTTAATCTTCTAAACTAAAACGTACTTCAGTATTTTCATAATCATTTTATATAATTAAATAGTTTTATCCTTTATTTTTGAGACTTTAATACAGACTATTAAATGTGTCTTGGGTTTGTTAACAGTGGAGGACGAAATTGACACACCCCTCATAGAAAGTTCTCTGATAAAATGTGTCAAGAGCCATGAAAAGGTTCATACTATGTGACTCTGTAATTCTAATACTAGAAATGATAGAGCTACAAAACCCAAGATTTATGTTGAAGAATGCTCATTTGTTATACTCAAGAGTAAAACTGTAGACACAAACTTCATGCCTAATTCAAGTTAGTGAAATTATTAAATTAATGTTTAAGGCATAAGATGGAATATAATAGAGCCATTAAAATTATTATCAAAGAATTTGTAATGGCATGGAAAAACAAAATCTCATGACTCAATGCAATATGATCACAGTTTCATTGGAAACTATATATAACACGAATCTAGAAAGTAAAAAGTAGAAAACAAAGAAATAGACTAAAAATTTATCAGTTATTACTTTGGGATGATTAAGTAGATGAGAAATTTTAGTAATTATAAAGTATTTTTGATTATGATGTTTTACTGTTCAACTCATATCGTTTTAACTGGCTTGTTGAAATTAAGATAGAAGTTTGAAATTCAGTATCATTGATCATATCAATAAAAAATTTTAATTTTGAACCCTTTTAATTTAGAAAAATTATAAGCTTGATAATTAATACAAAATTTTACTTTGCCTCACTGACTCCTTGGATATTTAATGGTCTGTGTCCCAAAGGCACCTTAATTGAAAATGAAACAATTCGTTGAAGATAGAATTACATCACCTGATCGTCTTGCCCGTATTTACATTCTTGTATGGTGAAGTTAATGTTTAATTTATGAGGGTAGCATGTGAATAGTAAGTGCTTTACTACAAGACTAAAAAAAGTGTTTTTGGGGAAACACTGAACTTTGCAGGCAATAAGTAATTTTATCACATCTTCCTTTCAAACCAGAAATTGCCTAAGTATATCTTCCTAGTTTCAAACCAGAAATTGCCATAAGTATATCTTCCTAGTCTTTTGGTATACTTTTATGTGTTCATCCTGTGTCACAGTCACTCCCCTAATACTCAGCCAACACCCCACCCACAAGACAAGAGGTCCCAGGAGATCCACTTTATTTTAAAGTTTTTCTGTACATAAAAAGAAGTCAGAAGTCAGACGTTTTCCAGTAAATACCAATCTTTTTTTATTCTATTTATTTATTTATTTATTTTGAGACAGAGTCTCTGTCGCCCACACCGGAGTACAGTAGCACAATCTCAGCTCACTGCAACCTCAGCCTCCCAGATTCAAACGATTCTCCTACCCTAGCCTCCTGAGAAGCTGAAATTACAGGCACCTGCCACCACACCCAGCTAATTTTTGTATTTTTAGTAGAGTTGGGGTTTCACTGTGTTGGCCAGGCTAGTCTGGAACTCTTAACCTCAAGTGATTCACCTACCTTGGCCTCCCAAAGTGCTGGGATTACAGACGTGAGCTACCGCGCCCAGCCATAAATAACAATGTTATCCCTCTCAAATTTTTTCTTAGCAGATAAAATTACATACTTGATTAGTCTTTAAAATGATAAATTTCTTTTCTTTCTACGTATTTAAAATATATAGCCCATCTTCCTTTCACCAAGAGTAAGGCTAATACATTTGAAAAACCGTTCGAAGATTTCCTATGTTTAAAAAGCAATCCAAGATTTAAGTTAGTTTTATGTGTGATTGAATTTATTCCAACAGTTAAATCTAAGTTAACAGTACCGATTGTCCTGAGTACACAAGATGAGTAGGACATGGTCCCTTTCCTTCTCTCCATGAGCTTATTATATCCTAGCTGGAAGCAGGAGGAGATAATAAAGCAGTAAAATATTACTGTAATGTAAGACAGAATCAGTGGTGGGGGAGCACTCATGCACTTGGAACTACCAGGAAGAAACCTCATAGAAGACATAACATTTGAGATAGCCCTTCAACAGTGAGTAGAATTTCTGTATGTAGAGATTGAGAAGATGTTTGGAGGAAGAAAGAACAAAAACTTGGAGGTGGAAAGGTTGGTCACATGCAGGAACAAAACAAGTAGCCTGGGTTGACAGGAGTATAGCATACATAAGGATGTAAAAACAGTTAAGGCCACAAAAGCAGGTTGGAACCTTCCTTAGAATAAACAAAGAGGGTCAGCTTGAGGTGGGCACTCCAACTTTTCAACATTATGATATATTCATCTAGAAGTAAAATACAGTATTTAGATTTATGGATCATTGTTGACAGTCAATAAATAAATGACATGAGACCTACTCTGTAAGTAGTACAAACTAAAATAATAAACTTATTAATGTCTAATGAGTAATCCCACAGTAAAAGGAAAGTAATTGACACTCTATGGTTACTGCCATGTGAAAGCAAATGATTTACCTTCTGTCTCAAATCAGTACAAAAATTTCGAAACACATTTTTTTTTAAATAGGCCTACTGGCCAGGCACAGTGGCTCACACCTGTAACCCCAGCAGTTTGGGAGGCCAAGATGGGTGGATCACGAGGTCAGGAGATTGAGATCATCCTGACCAGCATGGTGAAACCCTGTCTTTACTAAAAACACAAAAAATTAGCCAGATGTGGTGGCACATACCTGTAGTCCCAGCTACTCCAGAGGCGGAGGCAAGATAATCGCTTGAACCTGGGAGGCAGAGGTTGCAGTGAGCCAAGATTGCACCACTGCACTCCATGCTGGGTGACAGAGTGAGACTCCATCTCTAAATAAATAAATAAATACATACATACATACATACATACACACACAAGCAAGGAGGCAAGCCCTACTACATTATATTAAGAAAACTGTATAATGTGGAAAAATAGGAAACCATAATTCATCATTTATATTTTCTCAGTGTAAAATATTTAGCTTTCACTCTAGGTTTTGCATTCTAAAAACATGTATGCTCAGAGACTTAATTAGAATTAGCTAACAGACATGAAATACAAATTTTTTAAGTACTGCACAATGTTACATATATTTATATCAATATACAGTACAGATATTTTTATTATAATCAAAAATGAGTGAAAACATTTATCAAAAGTTGTGCTGGAGGATGCTGACTTTTAGTTCAAACAAGAGTATTATATTATTCTAATTATATAGTCTTTCTCTAATCTCTTTCTTTTGGAATTAAGCCAGGATAGTCCACCAGTTTTCACTAATTATTAACTAAAAAAACTTTTTAAAATTTGTATATAGGAAACTTAAGGAAATAATGAAAACTGAAAAGCTACTGAATCTGATTTTTAAGAGATATTATATATCTTATATATATACAGATACACACACAATTGCTTGAAAAAGTGAAAAGTATCTGTTTTTTAAAAAAGAAAAACTTCACTGTTATTTTTTAGATTTCTCATGTTCCTTTACCTGAATTATTGAATATTACCTGATTATTCCTTATACCTAATTTATAACCTCAGAATGATAATTTTGGGGTCAGAAAATTACTGTGGGTATTTGTTTTTGAATATTAGTAATGACAATTTCAAGTGTTGCAGGTTATATATAGAGAGGTATATGTAGGAAAACCGTCTTTGATCATTACTTTGTGATGAATTGGGTATAGATTCTAAAGAAATCTTTTAATTAAGTAATGTTTTGTTTCAGAAATCTTTTAATTAAGTAATATTTTGTTTCAGATTCAACGAACTCTGGCGATAACATGTATACTTTAATGAATGCAGTACCTCCTGGACCTAACAGACCTAATGTAAATATGAATTTTTTATTTTTGGAATGTATTTGAAGACTTTCAAACTCTGAGTGCATTCCATGTCCTGTATATTGTAGACTTTATATTTTATTGTCCAGGAGCTTATTAGATACTAGAAAAGTCAAATCCTTTCTCTGAGCTGGGTTAAAAAAACATAGTACACATGTGTAACAGAGATTTTA
Organism: Cebus imitator; assembly: GCF_001604975.1. Lineage (NCBI taxonomy): Eukaryota > Metazoa > Chordata > Mammalia > Primates > Cebidae > Cebus > Cebus imitator. The sequence goes on along the minus strand of NW_016107331.1, from coordinate 2,064,091 downwards.
TGTCAATATAATTTAAAAGTAAAACTGATCCTAATCAATTATTTAATGTTAGTTCATCTTATTTTGTTGTAAATAATTAATGACTTATACTGTTTGAAAATAACAGGTTATATATAATCATTTATATTAACCTCATTTTTGGCATCATTAAGTTTTTTCATTGTGATCCTTTTTTATCCTGATAAACTTGAAAATAAAGTAGGAAGTTGGCTATGTTTCTTTTTTTTAGAATATGAAATCTAGAGTTTAGATATGGAGCTAAAGCAGTTATTACAGGAAGAACTTGGGTGTTCTTAATAAAGCCTGTGGTCATGATTTTTCCACAGAAGCTCATAGGAAAACATTTTATTTATTTATTAGGCCTATATGTTTATAAAAATATTTATAACATAGTTAATACATTTATACATGTGTTGTATATATGGTAGCAGAAATCAAAGAAAAATCAGAAGATAAATATGTTATGTGCTAAACTGACCAAACATACATACCTATAGTTTTAGTGTCTTTTAAAACACTGTGGGGGCCAGATAGAAGTTCACAGGCTACTAGGCTTACCAGCACCAGTTTCTCAACCCATATCTAAACTATGCTTTTGGTAACAGCTGAATAACAGCAGTAAGTTTAAAGTCAATTTCTTTGACTTATATATGTCTTCTATCAGTGAGGCATATATATTCCAAGTTGTTTACTGAATACCAACCATCCTATGTGCTTTTAGGTACTCAATTTGACCAAGCAAAATTGGCATTCTCTTGGGGAATTTCATAAGCATGTGGTTGGTATGCTCACAGTGATAGAAGGCCATCTTATTCCCACACAGAGGTGGTGAAATACGGGGATTACCTGCTGAAGGCTGTTATTTCTCCCTAAAAGCCTCATGATTAGTAACCACCACCACTCCATCCACACATGCACACACCATAGTCAATATTCTTCACCATACAACATGGTAGAAATGCTTTTGGCATGGGAAATTTGAAGAAAGAGCATTTTCAGCAGTGTAAGGTACTTAGAAGTAGTAACTTGTCTTCGAACTGGGCCCTGGGTTTCCTCAGTGTACCAGGGAGATGAGAGGAAGACTGAGTGGGGTGGGCCATGGATTTTCTATCACCAAGCCCATCATGTCACACCTGTTTTGTACCAGGCTTCTAATGTAAGATTTCACCTGAAAAGAAAGGAAAGAAAAAAAGAATTTCACCTCTTTAAAAGAATTGCTATGCAATGTCTGAGTGTCATTGAAGTGACATGGTTGAGACTGCCAAGAAGAATTAGCTATATATCAGCCATCCCCAGGGAATGAAATGTATTTAACCTATAAGATGAAATTATTTATTATGTCCATTTGAACAAAGATAGATTGTCTGCTAAGAAAAACACTAACGTTGGCATATGACATTGAATTATGCTTCTTAATAAGCTAATACCATTAACAGCTTCTTAAGAACCACCTTTGGTTTTCAATAGAAAAATTTGTCAGTATCATAGAGGAAAATGTTTATCTTCTCATTTGTACTGGAATGTATATACTTTCTAACTGAGTATATCTGAAGAAGAAAACTTTGGCGATGAATGAGGATTAACCTAAAATTCTATTATCTGGAACACAGAGAAAACAATATGAGAGAGGTGAACAGTCCAGCTAGAGAATCTACAAGGCTGAAAAACAAAGATCTCCATAGCTTGAAAGTGAAAATAAGTTGTGGCAGTGTCTTGTAATGTTAAATATGTTATAAAATTGAGATAAGCCATTGTTTTCAGTATGATTACAGCGATTTTCTTCATTTTTAAAATAGTTTCCAATGGGCCCTGGGTCAGATGGTCCCATGGGTGGATTAGGAGGAATGGAGTCACATCACATGAATGGCTCTTTAGGTAAGGCTTTTCAGTTTGATGTTTAGAATAAATCCAGAACAAAACCTTAATTCTGCATAGTGGATATTATGGTTTCCAAAGTTCTTTCATAGCCAGCTACTCATTTTTAAATACTTCAACTTTTAACTCATACAGGTAGTTTAATCTACATTGTATTGGTTATTAGAACTGTAGATCACTTGAAGATCAGAAGTGTGAGAGTTGATCTAGTTCATATTCACAGTTATTTACTTTAACCTACCGAAATTTCATGTCTTACCATAAAAGGAGACATTGCTGCTGTGGGCATGTGTCATGCTTACCTAACCCGGAAGACTGCAGTATTCTTGTAGCTGTTTTTCTTTCTGTTGTTTGTTTGTTTGTTTGTCTCCAGAGTTCTGTGGACACAGCCTCAAAGAACTTCAGTTCTCTCCAAGCATTTCTTAATTTTGTTTTTGTATTTTTATGTTTGCCTCCTGTTTAACATAAAATTGTTAATCATATTCTGGATAATTTGAATGATTCTCTTAAAAGAGAACACTGCCTATATTGTCTTCATGATAAAGACCATTTCAAGTATGTGACTGATGGTTAAAAACATAACTTTATAGCCTGGGCACCATGGCTCATGTCTGTAATCCCAGAACTTTGGGAGGCCGAAGTGGGCAGATCACCTGAGGTTAGGAATTCAAGACCAGTCTGGCCAACATGGTGAAACCCCATCTCTACTAAAAAAAACAAAAATTAACTGGGCATGGTGGCGGGTGCCTGTAATCCCAGTTACTTGGGACGCTGAGATGGAGGAATCGCTTGAACCTGGGAGGCAGAGGTTGCAGTGAGCCGAGATTGCACCACTGCACTCAAACCTGGGTGACAAGAACAAAACTCTGTCTCAAAAAAAAAAAAAAGAAAAGAAAAGAAAAAGAAAACATACTTTATAAATGATGTCCTCTTACCATATGAAGCTAAATAGCTGCAAGGTGAATAAAAACTTGAACAATAGTGAGAAATAGAGATAAGTGTTGCAAAATTGACTAGGCCATACCGTAGTTATATTTGTTTTGCATTCACATAGGTTGAATGCAAAACAAAAAAAAAAAATCACTTTTTATGTTTGTATACGTTTAAGTAACATGACCATAAACTAATTTAAAAGTTGACAATGTGGGTGGGAGTTGTGATTTTTTTCTTTGGGGAAGGGTTCATCTTTTACTTAAGTTGGAAAAAGTATATTCGTGAGTAATTTAGGTTATATACAGATTTTACTCCCCCACCTAAGGTCAGGAAATGCCTCCCTCTGATACTTGGAAAATCTTTCAGTAATCCAGAAATTATTTGCAGTACACTAACAGACTTTTGAGCTTTTAAGGATTCATACTTATTTTGCCTAGATTTCAGAGTCTTGATTTGCACTGTCCAATTGCATTAGCCACAAGTCATATGTGACTATTTAATTTTAAATTAAGTAAATTTTAAAATTCAGTTCTTCAGTTGCACTGCCACATATCAGGTACACAGCAGCCACTTGTACCTAATGACTACCTTAATGAACATCACAGAGAAACATTTCCATTATTGCACAAAATTCTGTTGGACAGCACCATTCTAGAATTTTATTTTCCAATTTCTTGCAAAATAATTCACTTTCCACTATTGTTATTTTAGAACTATTCACAAAAAGATGATATTTGGTATAGTTAGAAGGCGCTCATTATCTTAGTCACTAGAATAGAATTTTCAGAAGATTTTCACCTATGCTTGGCAACTGGCTCATTGCTTTCTATAATTAACATTACTGTACGTATTATATATACACATATGTAAGATTGCGTATATGCATTCAGTATTTAATAATTTATTGTGCCTGTTTATTTGCAACTTATGTTAATAAGCCCTAGTTTTATTTGTAATTTTGACTGAATGCTGTGCTACTAAAATGTTATTTTTATGCTAGGAAAATTAATTGTCAGAAGTAAAATTGTTTAAAATAAAGTTAATATTGTGGCAAAGATCTGATTATTGTTCTATTACCTATGTATGATTCTATTTCTTTTTTCTTTTTTTATCTGAGACAGTCTTATTCTTGTCACCCATGCTAGAGTGCAGTGGCACCATCTCGACTCACTGCAACCTCCACCTCCCAGGTTCAAGTGATTTTCCTGCCTCAGCCTCCTGAGTAGCTGGGATTATGGGAGGCTGCCACCATGCCCAGCTAATTAGTAGAGGCAGGATTTCACCATGTTTGACCAGGCTAGTCTCAAACTCCAGACCTCAAATAACTCACCCACCTCAGCCTTCCAAAGTGCTGGGATTATAGGCGTTAGCCACTGTGCTTGACCTCTATTTCTTACATAAGAAAATAAATTAATATTGATTATTTCTTCCAAGGATCAAAATAAAAATATAATATTTAAAGACATTTTTAGTTTTGAAGGATTATCATGAATATTCATTGCTATCAACTTTTTAATATTATTAATACCTAGCTTTTGGTTATTATACTAAAGTATGGTTTAAAATATTGTCAAATATTGTTGCAAGTGTTCATTATATATTTTATCAGATTTACAGCATCATTTTTAAAAAAATACGTAGATATCTCTATATATGTTATATATATATATATATAACGTATATATATATAATATATATATATATAACGTATATATATATAATATATATATATATATAATATATATATATATATATATATATACGTTTTTAAATTTTTAATTGGTTAGGGTATGTAAATGGTCTTTCTAAACTTTCACGTTCAGGAATCTATGATAACAGTTTTCTTCATACTTCCATTTAAAAAAATGATCGGGAACTAGCGATAGAATTCCTTGGATTTTCCATCAGATGGTACTGATTCAACATACTGTATAAAAGAAAAGCAACTTTTTCAGATTAAAAAACTCAGGAGTTATACACTGGAAAATACATATAGTATACTTCACTTATTTAAATTAAAGGAGTATTTATAAATGGAATCTTACCTAATAAAGGCTTTCTTTTTATATTTTGTTTCAGGCTCGGGAGATATGGACAGTATTTCCAAGGTGAGTGCTGTGTATTCTGTGTTGCTTTTAATCAACTGTATTTAACATGGAACTCTCATTAAAATTATTAGAGTAAACTTATGAATATTGTTCTTGAACAAGAGTTTGAAAGTAGAAGACCAGGTATAATTAATTGGAAGTTAGGAATATTAATGTATATTATCTGTGGGAAAGGCTAAACTAAGTTTTTTAAGAATAAATATGCTAAGATTCATTAACAGGGCATACTATACGTTATTAATTGATACCCGAGTAATAACAGATTTAATCACATTACGATGTTGCTTATTTGTAAAGCAAACTTACAGAATTTAGTAATCTTTTGAAAATGTAAAGATATCTAAAGAAATGTTAGGAGAGGTGAATCTGAAAAAGTGGTTCTTATGTATCATAAGGGCATTGCCTTTACATATTCAATTCATCTTGCAGACCTTCATTAGGAAATGCCGATTTCCACAATAATTATTCTAGTCCCCAAAATAGAGTAAGAAAGTGATTAGAGGAAAATTATATTAGTACAAGTAGGAAAGAGAGCCTTTCATTAGTAAATAGTTGCATTTTCCCTCTTTCAATAGTTTGAATATCTAAAATGAATCCTTTAATAAAATGCCTTATATTTTTGAAGAATAATACCTAAATACTATTTAGGTCATGATGAAGTTAAAGTAGTTCTCGGTGAGTCAAATGTATTTAGAATTACTGATGAGAACTAATTATTCGCTACTACCAGAATGGCTGTCTTAGTAGTCTCCTCTATATCAATAAGCAGAGAAATTCATTAAGGGATGACTTTTTAAAAAATATTTACTTATTATACTTTAAGTTCTGGCATACATGTGCTAATTTATATTTATGTATAATAATGTAAAATTCCTGCTGCCAAGAAAAATAAAATAAAATTGATTGAGCTAAAAAACATTTTAAATTAATACTTCAAGTTTTAAAAAACATTTAATTAGAATTCTAGCATTATAACTCTACTGCTTGGCTGCTTTGCCTCACATTTCCACAGGTATTTTAGATGTCTATGTTTAGAAACAATTATGTTTAGAAACAGTCAAAAAGGTCTTTTTCATTTCTAAAAATAGATAAATATTTATAATGAGTACTAGCTTACCTCTGTGAGAAATGATATTTATGAAGCCTATTTCAAAACAAAATTCCCTATGTAACTTTATTAGCGCCTTCTCTCCAGGCCTTTGCAAGTCAGATGACCATGATTATGTTGGCTGTCTCAGGTATTTCTTTTTTTTTTTTTTGAAATGGAGCCTTGCTCTGTCACCCATGCTGGAGTGCAGTGGTGCAATCTCGGCTCACTGCAACCTCCCCCTCCCGGGTTCAAGCAATTCTGCTGTCTCAGCCTCCCAAGTAGCTGGGACTAAAGGTGCATACCACCACACCCAGCTAATTTTTGTATTTTTAGTAGAGACAGGGTTTCGCCATGTTGGTCAGTCTGGTCTCAAACTCCTGACCTCAGGTGATCCACACGCCTCGGCCTCCAAAAGTGCTGGGGTTACAGGCGTTTCCCACTGCACCCAGCGTCTCAGTTATTTCTAACAATTGAATCAACCAAATTGTGCTTTGCGGTCTCCAGTGAAACTTCTAGTGCCATATTTGAGAAGCATATTCTTTTACCTAGAGATGGATTCTTAATTACACAAAAGTAGGATCATCCAGATGATTTTAGGCCATCTTCCTAAAATTTTCACCACCTACTTACCTTTACATAAGATAGTTATAAACAAAATTCTATATGGGAAAGTACTTTATAATTTATAAAACAGTTTAAAATTTTTAAATAGTCATAATGATGAATTAAATGCCATCTTCTAATCTGCCCTCATATCAGATTGGTTGCTATTCCTTCTGTGCTTACTTTCCCTTGCCTGTTTTCAGATACAAGTTTTCCACCGTACTGTGCCCCCGCCTCGTAACATTCTCTTGCCTAATGATGCATTGCTTGTGCTCTAAGCAGTAACCAACCATCCAGTGTGTACTTTTGTGTGCTGGGTATTGCCTTCTGCACTGTGGGGACATAAAAAAGACTTCTTTAACAACGAACACAATCTCTGCCCTCAAGTGGTGTATTCTTAAGCAAGAGTTCCTTCATTCACTAAATGTTGATGCACTAAGTTATTATGCTGGGCTCTAAAAATCCAAAGATAAACAAGATACTTTGTCTGCCCTCAAGAAGTTCAGTTTAACAGAGGAGATCAAACAAATAGGATAAAAAACTTTTATAAAGCAAAATTAATATGCATTTAAGTTAATATAAGATTTATCCCCCGGTAATAAACATGCCACTTAACAATGTACTAGAATTGACTAGTTAAATCTGCCTTAAAATGAGTTCCCACGCAGCTCATTTCTATGCCGCCTCTGCTCCAAGTTCATTGGGTCTGCGCTGGCCGACCCTGGGTGATAGTACCACTAGTGTCTGTCTCACTATAGTCACTCATTCTCTTAAGAGCATCAGCAGCGTCATGCACATTGTATACCTCCTGCCCCAGATTCTTTCTCTTCCTGCTTCTTTCCACTCCCAGCCTAATTTTTTCAGTTTTTTACTCCAAGGTATGCACAGTCACTAACTCTGCTCTTCCTACATTTCTTCCTTTTCCAGCTCATGTTCAGCTATCTCAAGAAGCTTTCTCCTTCCGTTTGTTTTCCTGGAATCATTCACTATCATTCATTACCAATCCTGTTTTGTTTTTTTCTAGTAATTTTGTTTGTGAATCCAAAGACAGTCTTACCATTATTGCTTAGTAATTTTTAAAGTCCCTCTTAGGTCTCTAGCTACAGTGCTATATAGTTCTTCAGTTAAATAATCTGTATTTTGTCAAGTACCAGTATCACATATTAAAAAAAATTCTGCATTTTAAATGTGGATAAGTGCCACTTCAATTGTTTTCTACTTTTTATTGCATAGATACTCTATTTTATCCATTTTTATATATAAGATAAATAAAGAGTACTGAACTGAGATTCAGAAAGCCTGGTGCTACTACAGTACTTACAAGTTACAGTAGCATGTTACTTAATCTCTCATAGGCGTAGTTTGCTTAGCTGTACAAAAGCTTGTACTTCATTCCCTGCCTACTTCAGAAAATTGTTGAGAATCAAGTGTGAACATATGTTAAGGGCTATGAAGTGCTGTACAGACACTAAATATCTTCCTTCTCATTAGCTACACAATCTTTTGTGGACAAGGCTAGGAATTCACACTATCAAATGCACTTTGATGGCACTGTTTCAGTCAGCAAAATGAATTCAAAGCTTCCAATGAAGTTTCAAAATTATTTCTTGCTTAGTTGAGCATTACCTAGTAATGCTCTTGTGCCTCTTTTTCAAAATGCAGAATTTATCTTTAATTTAGAAGGGCTTTAAAGATGATATGTGAAATTCCTTTCATCCCTTTAATAACTGAGGGTTCACCCATTTAATTAATGGAACAAAAATATTTTTCCTTGGAGTTGTGTTAGGGGTTGGGGATAGAGAGAAGTATATGGTTTGTTTTTTGGGTTTTTTTGTGTTTTTTGTTTTTTTTGGGTTTTTTTGAGACAAAGTCTCACTGCAACCTCCACCTCCCAGGTAAAGCAGTTCTCCTGCCTGAGCCTCCTGAGTAGCTGGGACTACAGGCGCGTGCCACCACGCCCAGCTAATTTTTGTATTTTTACTACAGATGGGATTTCACCATGCTGGCCAGGCTGGTCTCAAACTCCTGACCTCATGATCTGCCTGCCTCAGCTTCCCAAAGTGCTGGGATTACAGGTGTGGGCCATCACACCCGGCCAGTTTGTTTTCTTAGAAGAAAAGAACCTAAAAATTCTACAGTTTACATTAACATAACTCACGTTTATGTTTTTGAGTTTGAAAAAATATGTATGTGACAAGCTCTGATCGTATCATGTTTAATAAATTATCAAGGATGTATTTTCAACCTGAAGCATTCTGACCTCAAGAACTTTCATTCCAGCTACAGATTCTACACTGTTCACAAGGGAGCTAGTAGATGACTAGAGATCTCCACCATCATCTCAGGTGTGCTGACCTGAGTTCTAGCTCAGCTATACCCACTGGGAGAATGATTTGACAGTTTGTAATTTGAGGGAGCTAGCAGAGTCAAAACAACACTCTATAAAACTCACTATTGGCAGCCTGTGAGAAAACAATTCAAAATCCACTACAGGTATTTATTGACTTACCACCTATGCAACTTACGACCATTCGACTTTACGACCACAATCGCTAGCCACGACTGCTCCGCGTCTGGCAGCGCAAACGTTGCCCAGCTGGGCCTACGACAGTGTGGACCAGCTTCCGGCAGCACTGCCATCTCCGCGTGCACCATTTCAACTGTACATATCGCCTACTCAACTTACAAGCAAATCGTATTACGACTGGTCCACAGTCCCGACCATGGTCATAAGTCGAGCACTAGCTGTACTTAGAATAATGTCATTAGTATTTTATTCTAATTATAGGCAGAACCACAGTTTCTACAAATGTTCACTTTTTAAAATCGAAAATGGAAAAAATTAGAATTTTTAAAAGTTTTAAAAGGTTTAGAACAGAGTTTGAGGATAGGAAAAGAGATAATAACTTACTAATTAAGAAAAAATATGGGCTGGGCACATTGGCCCACACCTGTTATCCCAGCACTTTGGGATGTCACGGTGGGAGGACTGCTTGAGTCCAGGAATTCATGACGAGCCTGAACAACATAGTGAGATCTTATCTTTACAAAGCATTTTTTAAATTAACCAGATGTGGTGGCACATATCTGTAGTCCTAGCTACTCAGGAGGCTGAGGCAGAAGCATCACTTGAGCCCAAGAGTCCAGGGCTGTAGTGAGCTATGATCTCACCACTGTATTCCAGCCTGGGTGACAGAGACCGTGTCCCAAAAAAAGAAAAAGAAAAGAAGCTATGGAATACCTGCTAAATGAAATCAGACCAGAGGGTCTAACAGTGTTAAACATGGCAGCCAGAGGAAATTGTGTTTGTGGTGTATTATGTGTGTGTATGCATATATATACATAAAACATTCATGTATGACATCATAGCTTAAGAGAAAGACTTTTCACCTTGAAGAAATAAGTGAGAATGTAATAAAATGTCTTGAAGATGGAATCAGTATAATCCTAACCATATTTTTTCAAGCTGACCTCTTAAAGTAGGGAATAAAGTACACATTAACTGAAATAACTGTAACCAATAGGCCTAATATAGTTAAAAGTAATCTTGTACTCTTTTGTGCTGAAGAAATTTGAGTGCCTTTTTGACCAACCTAAGTCCTTTTTGTACATCATATTCTTGCCTTGTTGGTGAAAGCTACTGGACATATTACACAAATACAGCTACAGTTAAATGAAGTATACACACAGTTCATTGCCACGCACCCTCCTAACCTGTTCTGGGATGGTTTTTGGTACCACTGTCTTAGCTGTCCCTCAGATGCCAATATTGAATGTGCCCTTTAGCCTATATCATCATGTCACTTTGATTATGGACAGCACAGTTTTCTTAAGATCTCGCATTGAGGAGCTTCTGTTGTTTTCAAATTTTTCAGAGATCAGTTAAACAAACAAAAACTTATTGTCCTATCATTTCAAGCTTTTTAAATATGGTCCAGTAGGCTGAATAGGAATAGGTTTCAGAGATCTGATTTTATCTCAGTTTTGTATATTGAATGTCTGCTTTTAATCTTCTTCTCAGTGTCCTTAAATACCCATCCCCACCACACACACACGAATATGATGCTGAGCCATCATGCTATGAAGAAGTTGCATGTGAAACAGAAATAATAACATTGAAATTATTTTGAAGGTATCTAAATATTAGCAATGCAATGTTACTTTTAAATTCTAAATATTTAAAAATCAACACTTTGAGTTAGGAATCAGGTTAGCTAAACTTTCCGAATTAGAAATCAAGAAGTGATATGTGGCCAAATGTGCAGCAAAGATTTAAAGCACTCCAACTGAATCTGAGATACACAGCTTCTCTCAAGGCACCTTATATACCACAGAGGGTATGAATGTTACACAAGAATGAGAGTTCATTTTGTTCTTTTGTTTGACTGTGTAAAATATGCAGCTTCCAACTGCATCCTTGAATTTTCTTATATATATGTATATATATATTAGATTGTGTTTTATCTAGTATTACCAATTTCTCCATTATATATAAAATGACAGAAATCTAAAAGATTTTATAAATTATGAGTAAATCTTATAATATTTTTTATCAATTCAGTTTCCTTTTTGAGCTAAGTTGGTAGTATCATTCCTGTTTTCAAGGGACAGTTTATTATTTAACTAATAACTGTAATAATTAATGAATTCTAAAATAATGCAGTTAGTTAAATTTTACTTAATTTTTTCCCCAGGAAATTGAGACATTCAGGTTCATTTCAAAGTATAGTTGCTTTTCTGTATACTTGGGTAACTAACATTTTCAGAGAAAAATTTATCAAAAAAAAATAGAATCCTCTTTATGCTATTAAAGTATGTTTCCCGAGTCCTTGGGGTTTCTTGACATATAGAGCTCCAGTGGACTTCAGAGGATTCGTGTTCTCAGATCCTCCCTGTGGGGTGCACAGCAAGACAAGACACAAGTGCATTTCCACCAGCTTGTCTACCTGTCACTGCTTTACATTGTAATCATATACTAAAAAAGCATGTTTTTCTTTTGGGAATAACTCATTCATGAAATGTTAATGTTTACAATAAAGTTGTCGTAGTTAAGACAAAACTCTGAGCAATTTTTTTTTAAAAAAAAAATCTAAAAACAAATTCCAAAAAGTTAATAAATTGGACCTTGAAAGAATTACAGTTGTACTACTGTATAAACCTGGTTTATAGTCTGGTGTCATTCTATATTTTCTGTTGATGTGGAATATCAGGTATCCTGCCACGGCTAAAATTGCATGGTAATAATAAGACTAGTAAATTTAAATAGAATATGAAGCAGTGCACTGCTAAGTTGGTGTTTGATTAGATTGCTAATAGCAGCCATTTGATCTTCAAGGAAAGTTTTAAAGTAAATCTACTCTTAAACTAATGATAGGAAAATGTTCTAAAGTAGTTTTCTTTTGAGCCCCCTTTTCCTCTAAAAGTACGTAATGAATTCTCAAGTCCTAAGGTGTCTGTCTTGTTCTTAACTACATTTGTTAGCTGTATTTCTTTTTTCCTTAAAGTTCATGTAAAAATGGTTGAAATAGTGTTATCTGTGTACTACAGGTAGAATTAAAAGGAAATGTTTATTAAAACAGTGACCTTTTAAAGTCTGGTTAATGAAATGACTAAGGGAGTTATTGTTCCATCTCTCCTTATCAGTGGGTCGCATCTCTTCATCATGCCCCTGCTGGGAATGTTTTAAACTCTGGAGTTTTAGGAACTCTGTAAGCTGAGGGTAGGAAATTGAATAAATATTGATTCAGAAACTAAAAAAAAAAATAGTTGTGGTAGGTTATTGGGCTTTTTTTGTTTGTTTTTTTAATTTTCATTTGGGAAGGCATTAGTACTTGTCAAAGCTGAAAGAATGAAATAGAATAGAAGTGGTAGAAGTCTGAGATTAAAATTCTAAGTATGGTTTGTCCTTAGAGATGCTGCTATAGATTCAGTATTTGAAACAGCACAATGTAAGAGGGAAATTAAAATCTTCAACAATGCCTTGTTTTCTAAATCTTGTTTACAGAATTCTCCCAATAACATGAGCCTGAGTAATCAACCGGGCACTCCAAGGGATGATGGCGAAATGGGGGGAAATTTCTTAAATCCTTTTCAGAGTGAGAGTGTAAGTATTCTCTTGACTATGTCATACCCAGATTTTATTTCTGAAGCTCTTCTGCTAGAATTAATGCATAAAGTCACTTTTACTGCTGTTTATCTAGAGTTCAATAGGTTGATCTGTTAGAAGTCAGATGAACCTTTAAATAGAATATCTTTGAAAATAATTTTGAAAACAAACTTTTTCTTTTTTACTCCTATTCTGTGTACATAGTTAGAAAAACTGTAATACTAATTTTCTCATTGAGAAACTCTACTGTAAATGAGCAAACTGGAAACAGGTTGCCTATTTGATAATTTTTATAAGTTTTCCTGCTACTAAAATGTTACAGATTGCTGCAAAACTAGGTCTGTTGCAGTGCTGCCCTCAAAATCTAAAGTCTGTTCTTACTTTATATAGTAGACCTTACTGGACTGAAGGCCAAATTGGCGGTCTGTTAACCTGAGCTAAACACCCAAGTCACTGTTTGCGTGTGATTGTACTGTTACACAGAAGTTCATTTCATATCTTCACAGAAGTAGACAGAACCAAAAAGAGAAGCAATAGAATTCATTCATTTAACAAGCAATTACTGAGTACTTGCCACATGCCAAGGCAATATGCTAGGTACTGGAAAAACCAAAACGACAAAATGGTGCCTTTTCTCAAGGAGTTCTACATAATGTAATGATTTTTTTTACATTAATATTTCACATTAGAAACCCCAGTGGAATTTTTTAAAATACAGTTTCCCAGAACTCTCCCTAGACCTAGTGAATCAGAATTTCCAGGAGTGGGGCTGGGCATACTTGAATGTGGAAAAGCTTTGTTAGTGAGGCTGGTATACATTCTCTGCTAAGAACCACTGAATTGAATTATAGCATAAAAGATTTCAAAACCCAAATGAATTTTATCTTCATAGGATTCATGCCATCATTAAAATTTATTATGGCGGACCTACCAAACTACAGTCAGAATCAGAAGAGAAACTGCCCTTCTTTTGCCTAATTCAGCATGTACCAGAGGTGACACCATCAGAATTTGAAGCACTGACTAATAGCACATCTACCTTTATACAGAGTGGCTGCTTCATACAGAGTTGGCTGTTCCATTCCCAAAACAGATCATAAGATTGAGTGCTCTGTGGATTCTTTTTGTTCTGATATCTACATAGGACCTTTGCAAGGGACAGGCTTCCCCTGCTTTAGACTTTATTTCTGTTAAAATTATGCTGATCCACAGTTTGTTTTACTTGCAGGCTACATATGATTACTGAGGACAAATAATTTTTTTATTTGTAAAAATTTACAGTAAAAAAAAAAACCTGTCAGTGATAAGGAAAAACATGAGAAGCTACATAATTTAAGTCATAATACTTTAGGATTATGGGAATTATTTTTTAGATCCTGGTTCTTTGAGCGGTTTGCTTCAAAACTATGGACAAATTAATTTTTCTTTGTTCACTTTTATCTAATTAAAGACATTTACTTCCTTTTCTGATAATTTTACCATCAATAAAATGGTATAATTCAGTGAGGTATTTGATAATTCAATTCAGTGTAACATTTATTGAGCCTATTATATGCAAAGCATCAGGTTAAGACCAAGGTGTTCTCAAATAAATATAACACCTACTCTCAAAGAATGCAAGCCAATTAGGAAAAACAGATGTTTATATAACTAAAACATGTCAGATTAATGAGTGCTATAATGTATATATAAGCCAGGTATTTTAAAAATCAGAGGAAATGATTAATTTGGAGTTGGAAAAAAACTTTTTTAAAAAGGTTCCATGTGACTTTTATTTTATGGGCAGTGACAAGAGGAACTGTCTCCTCTCCTTCCTTCCCAGATTTGTCATTAGTGACTACTGCCTTGTTTAACAGTTGGAAGAGGGGTACCAATTCAAAATTGGCATCAGAAAGCTCTTCAGTGGGGCAAAGAATCAGATATAACAGGATGTGGAGAACTTCCTTGCACAGAATCAGCTCCAGCCTCTCCCTTCAGTCCCTACTGGACTATGCACATGCCAAACAGCGGATTCTTCTGTGAACATGTGCATTTAGAAATAAGTGCAACTGAACAGGGCTTCTTCCACCCCTAACATCTGGCCCACGCTCCCTGCTCCTGAGCCTAAGCGGGTTCAGTGCTAGACTGCCAGCAGAGTTAGCAGCAAACAGAAGCTCCCTGCTTTCTCTTCCCTCCTTGTCTCCTGTCCCCACCAGAAAAGTTGTAAAAGGAAAAATAATTTGACAGTGTACTAAGAAACTGCACCACCACCCTGGATGGTAGTACAGCCTTGGAAGCAGGTCTGCACTGGCTTCTCCAGTCTTTTGTCTGCTGAGAAGGGAGTTGTTATGAATGATGTCATTGTCATCTATGTCTTTCTCTGTCATATTACCATATATTTTTGTTTAGACCTTTTTATAAAATCAAGCAATAAGAGGAGAGAGGAAGAAAGACAAAAGAGATTTGGTGCTGACAGATGTAAAGCTTTGAAGAAGTAAACAAGCTAGTTATTCCCAATAAGTTAGCTTTGTTTATAATCAAGAAAAAGCAGAACTCTTAATGAATTCAAAAAGAAAACATTTTTCAATAAATGAACATGCAAGTTCTAGTGTTTAATACACATAACTCTGAAAGCACATATTTTTGAGCAGTCTGCCTTTGAAGGATCTGTCAGTTTTTATCTTGAAGTTAAATCACAGGAGGCCTGGGAAGGGAGAACATATCTATTGAGTTCTCTTCATGTACTAGATACTATCCTAGTCTCTTCACACTCACACATGCTACTTCATTCAGTTAATATAGAAACAAAAATGCCCAACTTAAAATCATAAACCTTGCAGTGCCAACATGCTTGACAAAACAAAATGTGAATCAAAAAATGTTTCACTGCTTAGGTTATTTTTTAAGATCACAACCAAGACCCTTTATTTCAAGAAACAAAGATGCCCCCTAGTGTTCAAACTGTAAAATATTTGTTTTGGAAAGTACAGAATACAAAAAGGCTTAACTGAAAAAAATAGTTTTTCATGCTTTTCAGGTGAAGAAAGTAGCTGGTCTTATTTCCTGAATTAATTTAGCAAAATATTTTCTCATAGCACTGAAATGTAACCAATTTAGTGTATTGTATACACTAAAAATAAATGTAACATCATATTAAAATAATTACAACAAATAGGAATTACAAACAAGATGGTAGATGATCTCTCATTCCCTTACTCCCCTTTGTCATTTTTCAATATTGTAAAGAAATCACATCAGCCCCAGTTTTTTAATGTAATCATATAAACACTCAATGTATTTCACTTTAGTTAAGCGCAGGGTAGAGGAACTCTTCTTTACTTCATTAAGAAAATAAAGTATCATACAGATCTTAAACAGAAATATAGTGAGAATTAAAGTGTTCTTGACATGTATAAACAGAAATTTATATATATTGTTCAAAGATTTCATGGAAATCTCTGATGGATTTTTATGGTACATTACCTGGCATAATAAGGGAAAAAAAATCATAAGTTCATACCCAAAGCATGCTATCTCATTTCACATTAAAAGATAAAATAAGTTGGTATGCATTTAAAATAATATTTTTAAGGTTTATATTTTTAACCAAACCAAGCAGTAATGCTGTTGACTGCTTTGTAAAAGCCATTTTATCATCTGGTTCAGGAGAGCCAGACTCACAGAATAGTTTTGAAACAGGGCAACCCGATATCACAGCATTTTGGCATAAACATTACAACATGTCATCACATATTGATGCAGCACTTCAATAGAAACATTGAAGTGTGGTCTCAGAACAGTACACCATGAATATTTTATGTCTCTAAAAATGGTACTCCATTTAACACCTACTCTTCCTTTACTTCTGGAAAAGTGTAGGCCACTTCTCTACTACTTTGAAGAATAGTAATCTATAGCAAAATTCCTTTTTGCTTGCCTATTCTGTGAGTTTTCCTAGAAATTTTATTTCCCCTTATTTCATTTTTCAAAGTAGTTTCAGTAACAGCAGTCGAAGATGAGCAGTTTACAGTCTTAGAATTGTAAATAGCACATTGTGTATGTAGATACTTGGCATAAATACAAACTATTTTACTATACTAAATACATTTAGCATATCATCTTACGGTTATTTGTACTACTTAAAATTTAAACTTTATTAGATGCTTACTCCTTTTTCTGAGCTGTATTGTATTGCGTGGAGCTGATCCTGTCATTTGACTGAATTGGGCCTTTATTTTCTCTATTTTTTCACTCAGTTTCCTCCCTGGCTCAACCTCACTCTTTTAACTTCCCAACACATTAGTAACAAAGTATCATTTTTCTGTAAAATTTGCTTCAAACATTTGAAATATCACAGATAAAAAAATGTTAACAGTTGGAACTGTTGAGATGATAGCAACAAATAAAAATGCTTGATATATATAATGTGAGACGTGGAATCACATTATGTGCATGGGATCTTGTGATGAAATGGTAGTATGTTCCCCTCTGACACAGGGTCAGGGATCAGCTCCATGTCATCAGCGTTTGTCTATGACTGGGGATTTTGCTTTACTTTCCTTTTCTGCTGCTCTGATCAAGCGGAGAGGTTTGTCTAAACTGAATCCCCTTTCTTGTTTCTGGTAGTTGCCCTCTTTTTTTTTTTTTTTNTTTTTTTTTTTCTCCTATGGTCTTGTCTAAAAGTCTTCCCTTTTTATCATCATATACTCACTATAATCCTACATATAGGATCAGTTCAAGTATGTAACTTCACTTTCTATGCTGAAACACTGTAGGCTGTGAAGTGATTAACAAGTATTAATAGATTTTTCTTGATGTAATCCATGTTTAAAGGATTAAACGATCCTCTTCCTGTGGTCCAGGACCCTTTTCCAGGCCTAATCACCCACCTTTCCTCAGGAACAGTGCATGTTTTTGGTTTGAGCCCTAATGGTGTCGTATGTCAGCTGAGCCATTGCCCCCTGTGCTCTTCCCCGGGGAGTCCTGCTTTCACACTGTAATCTGTCCTTAAATCAGTACACACATATATGTCTTTTCTGGTTTCTGCAGTTTGTCTCAACTTGTCTAGAATTCACTTCATTCTTTTCTCTTTCTGCCAACTTTCTGAAAAGTTCATGCTCCCCTACCCAGGATTATCACAGCTTCTGGTTAGGTCCCTGGAGCCTGGGACCCATCCCTTTGACTTTATCTGCCTTTTTCCAGGTGGCGCAATTGTTATTTGCATGTTGAAAGAAATTGCTTTTTACCCTGGTCCTCACAGATTTCCAGTAAAACATTTAAAACATTTCAGGATCCACATTTACATTTTAATTTAGAAACTGTCTTCATCCAAGGAGTAGATTACCATGTGGGATTAGATGCCTCTCCCCACAACTCAGATAGTCTAGAGCTGTGATGTCCAAAATGGTAACCACTAGCTACATGTAGATACTTAAATACATTAACATTAAATAACATTAAACATTTAGTGTTTTGATTGCACTAATCACATGTCATGCGCTCAGTAGGCACATATGGCTAGTTACCTCCAGGTTGGACAGCACAGACCACAGAACAGGTATGTCATTGAAGAAAGTTCTCTTGCATGGTGCTGCTGTAGAACTTTTCTGTCACAGTCTATTCCCCAATAATATGAGGGTACAGTGGTACAATTAGCAATTGAAACCACTTTCTCCAAATCTCTAAAACCCTCACCTTTTATCATTTGTCAGCCTCATCAGACTGACAAGTCAGCATGTAACAGTGATGTTCCTACTCACACACACAAATGATTGTGGATTACAGTTAGAGTCACAGGCCAAAGCACAGTGGCTCATACCTGTAATCTCAGCACTTTAGGAGGCCAAGACAAGCAGATTGCTTGAGCCCAGGAATCAGCCTGGGCAACATGGTGAAACCCCATCTCTACAAAAAATACAAACTTTAGCCATGTGTGGTGGCATGCGCCTGTAGTCCAAGCTACCTGGGGGATCACCTGAGCCTGGAGAGATCAAGGTGGCAGTGAGCCAAGATCACACCACTATACTCCAGTGTGAGTGACAGAGCCAAACCCTGTTTCACACAAACAAAAAAGATTATAGAGTTGCAAATTATGAGCAAGATGCTTGAAACGCTAAAGTATATATTAGACTCTTAAGTATTTTAAATGCCTTAATCAGAGCTTCCCAGGGCCAGCTTGGAGTTGGTTTTTGTTGTTGTTGTTTCCCTACAATATTAACCTAACACCTGCTAAGCCCTTTCTGTGTATTCAACAAATTCATGGTTTAAGGGTTTTATATCTAATCTTCCCCAAATCCCTTTACAGATAGAGAAACTGAGTCAAGACAGGTTAGGCAGCCTCCTCAGTTTACAAGCTAGTAGATAGCAACGACTAGTCCTCATACTTACTTAATTATGGTACGGCCTTGGACTAAATTTACCCAAGTTTTTTACAAGTGCCTTGAAAACATCAATCTGTTTGGAGGGAGAAGGCAGGGGGTTGGGTAATGATCAGCCTTCAGGGTGCAGGGAGGGAACAGGACTTGATGCTTTCCAGGGGAAACATTTAAAATTTCGGTACTAAGTTAAGTCTGTATCAGTTTACTCTTTTTATACTTCTTATTTTATGTTGTATGAGATGAAAATCTTGCACATAAAAGATGATAAGAAATTAGAATTCATCATTTCTATTGTACCAAGAAGAACCTTAGTGATCTCTAAAAGAATTGTTGTTAAAATATGGATTCTTCTTTCCTTCTAGTACTCCCCTAGCATGACAATGAGCGTGTGATCCATTACCAAGTCTCCTCATGAAAACCGCAGTGAGTCAGCCCTTCACAGAACTACTACAGAAGAAAATTATTCATCACAGTGTACAGTTAAACAAAGGAATCTCAGTCACACCAAACCAACCTTTTTATTTCCTGCTCTCTCCCCTATTTTGTGAAGAAAGCGGGTCCAAACGTGATTCAAACAACTGTACGGAGTGGCATATTAGAATTGCCCTAAACTGAACTGCAAATAATTATGTGTGTATGTATATGTGTGGGAAAGAGAATGTACTGTATATGTGTATGTTATACGGACATAGACACATACATACATTGACCCACAGGACATTGTAAAATATTATCACATGACATCTTAAGTAGAAATAAGTAGGGACTTTTATTCCATCCTTTTTTTCACGTTTACATTTTAATTATTACAAGTTGCTCCTGCCCCCTCCCTGAACTATTTTGTGCTGTGTATATCACTGCTTTATATAAGTTATTTTTTAAGGTGAACTCAGATGTTATGGTTTTGTAAATGTCTGCAATCATGGATAGGAATAAAATCGCTTATTTGAGAGCTTTCATTAAATTGCGTCTGATGCAAGTTATCCTGTGAATCACAAAGTGTACTGTCTCAAAAAATAGAAGAAAATGTGTCTTCGTCTTTATGTTGAATCAAACAATTTCTCTGTTACCTTCAGTGGAAAATATTTTTTTACATTTTATTTCAGAAAAACACTTCAAATCAGAAAGGTTTAACTGGGGCCCCACACAGTATATTTCTGCAATAACAGCTTTAAATGGAGTTCTTGATTTGTTTGTCTTAGATGATACAGAAATCATTAAATAGCCCAAATTACTTAGACCATAGCAATAAAGTGACAGAGGTTCTCGTATTTTTACGACATCTTTTCTCTTTAACATGATGATGCCCAAAAGTGATAACAAAACCATTTGCTTGAATTTGTCACTTCTCACCAGGAATACTAGAGGTAAATTTTTAATAACATACTAATGTTAAATGGTATCTGGTTTTTATTCACATTTCTCGTGAGCATATTCATGTAGACATTGCAAGCAAATACACTGAATGAGACTTTGAGCACGAGGAGGAGAGAGTTATTAGCACTCCTGAGGCCTCTGGAGTGCTGCTTTTCTATCCAGGGATCTTGCTTGCTACCAGCAGAATTGACTGGTATTGGTTCTCACTGGCCAGGGAGCCCTGCTCTGTTCCCAGGATATAAGGCTTTTATTCTGTAGCCATTGACTTCAGCAGGCTAAAACTACATTGTGTAACTGACTGTTCAAAAAAGAATGAGTAAATGTTTAAAAAAAAAAAAATCCACTTCCCTTATTAAAGCACCCTGCTTTATGGCACTTTCCAGATCTTTGGGGTTTTGTACTTAATTATACCTACATAGACCAGAATCACAATAGAAAGGTATGAAGACTTTAATTTCGGACTATGAAAGATAACTGGGTTATCCTTTATGTTAAAATTGTGATACAAATAACCATTGGTAAATACCAACTATGAATCCAAACTCCAGAGACTTTGAAAAGCATTAATCTCAGGTAAGAGAAATCTTCTCTTTCCTTTAGGCTTATGGTCTCTAAAGTGAAAATTTAGCAGTATGCAGTCATGCAGCTCATAATGACATTTTAATGAACCACAGACTGCATATACAACAGTGGTTCTATAAGATTATAATACCATATTTTTACTGTAGCTTTTCTATGCTTAGATACACAAATACCATTGTATTACAGTTGCCTTCAGCATTCCGTACAGTAACATGCTGGACAGGTTTGTAGCTTGTGAGCAATAGTTTATATTATATGGCCTAGGCGTGTAGGAGGCCATACCATCTAGGTTTGTGGAAGTACACTCTGCAATGTTCGTACAAGGGCAATATTGCCTGACAATGCATTTCTCAGAATGTATACTTGTTATTAAGTAACACGTGACTGTGTTTGCTAGTTCCTGATGACTTATTTCTCTCAAATTCATAATGATTTAGTCCATGTCAAAATAAAGATTTTGCCTGTGCTTAACAGAGATACTAGGCAGAACTGTTGAGGGGGAAAAAAGCTGAATTAAATTGATGTTGCAGATTTAAACTATGATAAAATGAGTCTCAGTTAATCACACACAGCATTCAGGTGCCTAGGAGTACACACTGGAGAGCAGCCTCATGCTGTCAAGCTGCAGAAACCTTTCGTGCAAATTCAGATGAAAGGTCTTTACCTCAATCCAAGGCAACCTGCATGAAAATGACACTTTGTATAGACACCTGACTTTACCAAGAATAATTTTGACTTTCTTTTTTTATGACAATCATATAAAAATTGACAGTCCTGTGATTATTAAGCTTGATCTTACAATGCTAGAGTTTTCAAACTTTTTGTTGACTCTTCTCCATTGTTACTAATGTTGAAATTATTTTCTTTGCCTTCTGAGAAGGTATTATTTCTTATCACAAAGAATGATGAACCCTCTGTTACCCATAAATTAACAGGCAAAAAAAAAAAAGAATGATGAACCTGATTTTACTTGCCCTTATTTTGGGGATAATACTAGAATATGAATTACGTCATGATCCCCATTATTTCTAACCTATTTTTAGTCAAAAAAAAAAAAAAGTAAAATTTGTTCTGTTTTTCAAGGCAGAGCAGTCAATTCATTGTAAGTATTTATTTCTTTTTTCTTCTTGGAGCCCAGATTAAAAAGAGTTATTTTAGATTTTAAAATTTCCTGAAATAGTTGAAAAAAATAGTTTTAAGGAGGAAAATTGTATCCAAGAAACCCAGAATATAAGGATACTTAATTTTTATATCCAAATAATTCTTTCATGCACAGAATGGAGGACAGTATATCTGTATATATTCATTTTCGTTTAGGTTTTGAATCATTTACCTCTTACCCTTTTTTTCTTGTAATAAGACTACTTAATGTTTTTCTCTTGTGTTTTCCATCTTCATCAATGCATTCGTGTTGGTCTTGATGTATACAGTAATAATAGCAATTCTTGCTACATTGAACATATTAAATACATGTCAAATGCAAAAGTAAGCAGTAGGTAAAAACATTACCTCTTGTTACTCTGCTTTGCATTCTACCTAACTCATTGCATTTGAAAATACATGTCAAATTCTTTCCAAGGTATGTATGTCTAATACCTTAACTGCATGTATAGTGGCAAAGTTGCCCATGGAAACAAAGGTTATGAGGTGTCATTGATCTTATAATACACAACATATTTGATGGGTGAATCTTATTGGCACTCCTTTGAAAATGTTCCAGTGTGGACTCAGTTGCTGATGAAAAGGAAGTTCACAGCTAGGAATCTGAGGTTAAGATTTCTCAACTGTCGGCCAGGTGTGGTGGCTCACAACTGTAATCTCAGCACTTTGGGAGGCTGAGGCAGGAGGATCACAGGGTCAGGAGTTCAAGACCAGCCTGGTCAACAGGGTGAAACTCTGTCTCTGCTAAAAATACAAAAATTAGCCAATTGTGGTGGCACACATCTAATCTCAGGTATTTGGGAGGCTGAGGCAGGAGAATCACTTGAAACCAGGAGGTGGAGGTTGCAGTGAGCTGAGATCACACTACTGCACTCCAGCCTGGGCAACAGAGTGAGACTCTGTCTCAAAAAAAAAAAAGATTTCTCAGTTGCCAAAAGATTAACAAGTAAATCAATTCTGCTCCCCCAGCCGTGAAAATTGCCCAAAACACCCCTTTCTCTCCAGAATAAAATAAAATTTTCATTTCTATTTTTATGATTCTCTAAGATATCTGAACTCCATTGCATTTCAGAGGGTTATTCAGTTAGCACTCCTGTGGTTTAAAAAACAACAAATGAAAATAAGTAAGTTCAGTTTTGGGCATGAAGAAGTCCCACATCTGTCTATACCATTTCTTCATCATATTGTTCTGGGAATGTATAGCAGAGTGTTCAGAACTGCTCCTTTGGCTGGGAAAGTTTTCCACCATCCTTAATACCCTCAAGTCTTGATTACTTCCTCCATGGCTTTATCCTTGCCTCCCTCCCAATTCCTGCATCTTCCAGGAGAAATAAAATACCACCTGAACACTGTTACCCTCTCAGCCCTTACCATTTTCATCTGCATATAGTATATCATACTTAAAGTAGTTTTCTCAGAAGAAATAATTGCAATTTTCATTTCTTGATTATCACTGCTAATTAGAAGGAGTGCCACAAATCATAGCCACTTGATTTTGGAATGCATTTTAGTGTTTTGACACTGGCTTTACATTTTTTTTTTTTTTTTTTTTTTTCAGTCTTTCTCTGTTTCCCAGGCTGGAAGTGCAGTGGCGCAATCTTGGCTCACTGCAGTTTCCGCCTCCCAGGTTCAAGCAATTTTCGTGCCTCAGCCTCCAGAGTAGCTGGATTACAGGCATCTGTCACTATGCCTGGCAGGCTGATTTTTACATTCTTAGTAGAGACAGGGTTTTACCATGTTGGCCAGGCTGGTCCAGAACTCCTGATCTCAAGTGATCTGCCTGCCTCAGCCTCCTAAAGTGCTGGGATTACAGGTGTGAGCCACTATGCCTGATCAGGTTTTCCGTTTTTTGTTGTTGTTGTTTTCTTGTTTTTTTAGTTTTTGGGTTTTTTTTG
>NW_016107331.1:2011511-2039608 GCF_001604975.1 Cebus imitator | reverse complement strand
ATAATACAACAATAATACAAATAAAACAATACAACAACTATTTCCATGGCATTTGTAATACATTCTATTAGGTATTATAAGTAATCTAGACATTATTTAAAGTATATTGGAGTATATGCATAGGTTATGCTATTCTGTTTTATATAAGGGACATAAGTGTCTGTGGATTTTGGTATCTGCAGGGGTCCTGGAACCAATCTCCCTTGGATACCAAGGGACGACTATAGTTCTCTGTCTTTGAAAACACTAATCAATACAAGTGGCCGGTGAATGTATAGTATGGGAGGGAGACGTCCAATATGGGGGACAAGGTTGCCATATATTTTCCAAAAGTAGATTAATCTTTTATTTATATTTTTCCCTCCCAGTGGAATAAGTTTATCGTTTGCTATGAGGAGCCAGAGTCTGTGTTTGTTTAAAGTAATGGTACCCAATCTTAAGCATGTGTAAGGGTCTCCATGGGTCTGTGAACCATACCTTGAGAAATAACTAGAAAAGTCAAAGAATGGTGAACCACTATTAATAATACTTCCATTTGGCATACTAAATATGTTGTACGTACCTGTGTGTGTGTGTTGGGAATAGTAATATGAAGTTTGCTCACAAAACACTCCCACTGTGATTCACATTATTTTGTAGCACAACTAATAATGATTAAACAATTATTTCCTTTGACTACTTTTCTTTTCAGTGGTAAAACAGCTGGTAAAAGTTACTTGGGATGGAAAGGGTAATACAAGACATAAGCAGATGGAGTTTCCTATGCCTAGGTTTAGCACACCCATCTTAGCTTGTCCACATTAGGGCTTCTTTTGAAGGTACTGTATCTAAAGATAAGGGCATAATGCTCATTTAATTCTCAGCCACTTCACTGATACTACCAGGAGTTACACAGTAATGATAGTGGTTCGATATAGACATTTGTTTACAAGAATTGGCATTATTATTTCACACACACAAAAAAAAAATGTTAACTTTATCCATGAACTGTAATTCAGATTCATAAGGCGATCTACCCCGAGAAAAAGACACCTGAGACCTGCTTAATTACTTCTTTGAACTATGAAGTGAAATCTTCAGTTGAATAAGTGTCCCAAGGACAATTTCCTCTGTTAAGTTTTTCCTGTTAACTTAGTATAATTGGTTTTCTTGAGTAGAAGAATAATGATTTCTGTAAAATATTTTAATGTGAATATTTTTGCTGTCTTCATCTTTAAAAATTAAATACAGTACTATATATAGATATTAAAATTTTAAAGTGGGACTAGGTGTTTCTATGTATACAATTACAGTTTGTCTCTTCCCTCTTTGCAAATTTACTATTATCAGAATAAAGGTTGGACTCATTTTGATTATCCCAGTCATTGAAATGTTACGTTCTGTTTCTAACATATTTAGCATTTCATTTTTAAAATGAGATGTTGCCATTATCATAACAAAGGTAACTATTAATGTTCCTAGAAAAAATTATGCAAAGGACTTATTTCCAGTCATTATTAAATCTTAATCCCACTTTCTTTTTTGCACCAAATGGCCTCAGTACGTTGCCAAGAGAGTGAAATTTGGATTCCTCACAATATTCTCAGAACATGATATGACATTTGTCAGCTAACTTTCCGTCATGTCCTGGTAATATTGCTCACTTAAATGTAACTGGCCATCTGTTTATTTTTAAAAATTCAAATAATCTGTACAGTTACCATAATTTGACAACAAATTACTTTAAATTTAGCACTCCCTTAAAAAATTTTTAATATAAACTACTGATTGAAATGTATTTATACTTTCTATCATATTTCAAAATGTTTTACTTTCCTTGCATTAAGACAAATACACAAACTACATGTTAGAATGGATAAAGGACATACTGTCATTTCAACATAAAAAATGGAAAAGTATTTATAAATAGAATACTTGTGGTAGCCATCAACATATTGAATTAATTTACCTAATTGTGATTTTCCGAATTTAAGATGTTTTCTTACAACGTGTTAAATTGTTACTTAGAATATCTTCCTGGAAAAATAGAAGTATTTGTAAGGTTTTTATAAGTGCACAATTTATGTATAAATATAATTGGAATCTGGGATGACTCTTAGCAATATACTATTCTTAATTCAATGATGGCCACCAGCTACCTGACACACTTTTGTAAATTTAGCATCTGTGTATGTGTGTGTGTGTATGTGTGTGTTGGTGCATGTGCACATTACTGCATTTATTCTCAAGTGGATTTATAATTTAGTGTTTTTGTACAAGTACTTGAGCTATTCATATAATGGGATAAGTTGCCATAAAGATGTACATAAATGACCCTTTAATTTGGCACTTTTTCACATTTAATTTTTAAAAATACAGCTTTTCATATGCAGTTTCTACCATTTCATTTCTAGCCTGTATTTCATTACTTATTGAAAAAGTAAAGTTTGTATGAAGCGAGCATAATGTTTTCTGAATGACAAGTCAAAATATACCTAATGTGGATATTTGCTTATAGAATTGAATTAGACATTGTGTCTTATATAATATTCAGGAGGCTCTAATATCAAAGGATTTATATGCATTGAAGAAAAGACTTCAATGCATCTAATGTAGATATGAATGGCTGGTTCTGTGTGGTCAGATAACTAAACATTGAATGCCAAAAAAATAACTAATGTTATTAGTAAATAGATATCTGTTAATGAATTAAAATCGGTATTTCACTCCAAGTATGACTACACATAATGTGGAAATGGAAACAGTTATCCAGGTAGTTCATATAAAACTATGCTTCTCCTCAAGTACATTCACCTTTCTGATGAACTATACAGATGGTTGCCTCAGTCCACCATGAACATTTTGCCCAAATAAAGATTCCGAAGTAAGTGC
The DNA here is from genome assembly GCF_001604975.1 of Cebus imitator. Taxonomy (NCBI): domain Eukaryota; kingdom Metazoa; phylum Chordata; class Mammalia; order Primates; family Cebidae; genus Cebus; species Cebus imitator. The sequence continues at coordinate 2,036,737 of NW_016107331.1, read as the reverse complement.
TGCCTACTAGTATATAGATAAATGAGAATATAGGAGGAGTAGGGTCTGCAATTGAGGTGAGTGATTCATCCTTAGATATCGATGGAAACACATACATCATTTTTTCAATCCGTTTTTAAATCGTTCCGCATTATTTATTATGGCTTTGATCCAAATGGAATCTTCTAGTCCAATAATACAAACAGCATATTTCTACATAATGATTCGAAACAAAAATGTTATAAATTCCATTGGCCAGACAGTTTAAGCCAAAGAGTACCTCAAATAACTTGTCGGGCAATTTTAACAAGGTGTCTGGGATGACTGGGGTAACTGATAAGTCCCTGACTTTAAAGCAGGTAGAAATCATGTAACTAAGAACTTTGCTGGAACTTATTATTTAAATTATTTCTAATTGTCCAAAAATGACTCTTAGCGGTGCATTTTGTAGGTTCAGCGCAGGAGTGGCATTCATAAATAAAAGCCAACAGAATTGGTTTAATCCCTGTGAGCTCCTCTTGTTGAATGAGATAACAGTGAACGATTCCAAATCGAGGGGAAAAAGAGATGAGTGTGTCCGCATACCCAGCCAGCCCCCAAGCAATCTGAGTAATCAAGGATTTGTTCTCATAGCTCACTGTATCCTTAAAAGTAAAGAAACCCTTGATGTCAAAAAGTCATTAAAATTAAATGAAAGAAATTCTAGATGTTCTATTCTCTACACAAATTGCTGAGAATATGATGTAGCCTTGTAGAAAATTCTGTGTTGAGTCGACATTGTAAGTGTTTAGTTGTCACATTCAGTTTTGGAAGCTTCCCTTGAAGTAAATATTGGGCGCTGCTTGGCTGTAGCTGCATTTCTCGGTGAATAATAATCTCAAATTTTCTTCCCAAAATCGTCTTTGCATTTTAACAACCCACAGTTCTTGATGGGAATAGGGATGGAACTCTTGGTATTTAGTCATGTCCCATGGAAACAAATTACTTTTAAATGTGCTTTCAATAAAATATCAATAATCATGTATATTATGTAAATTAATATTTATTATATTAAAGAATTCAGCATTATGTAAATATTTGTTGCAGAGAAAGAAATGGTTTGTGAATTGAAAAGTCAGATGTATTCTTCAGGTAGTCTTTTATATTACAGTGCTACTGTTTTGTCATTAGGTTAGCCATTATTCACTTCTGGCTGAAGGGATATTATACAAACATGATGATCTCAAAATTGCTTTAACAGAACACACATATCACTGAAAGAGATATTAATTTTGAGAATTCAGCATAGTATTAAAGCAAGTAGTTACTAGCCACATTTTATACACAGTATTTACTTCATGTTTATTTGTGAACTACTTACCTAGGCACGTGTTTTTATTCACATGAAAAACCCACAGAGAGCTAAACTTTAATCCATTGCAAAAAGATAAATCAGTTAACACTTTTAAAAATATAAACGATGGCTAGGTGCAGTGGCTCACACCTGTAATCTCAGCACTTTGGAAGGCCAAGGCAGGATGATTGTTTGAAGCCAGGAGTTCAAGACAGGCTGGACAACATAGGGAGTTCCTGCCCTGGCCACATCCTGCTCCCCCAGTCAAAAAAGATTTTTTTTAAGCCAGGTATAGTGGCCAGTGCCTGCAGTAGTAGCTACTCGGGATGCTGAGGCAGGAAGATCACTTGAGCCCAGGAGTTCAAGGTTACAGTGAGCTATGATCATGCCACTGCACTCCAGCCTAGGTGACAGCGCAAGACCCTGTCTCATAAAAAAACGTGAACTTTTAATTAAAAACATATTTCCTAAAAAACTTAACACCTTTATATGTATAAAAGTACATATGTATGTATGTATGTATGTATATGCCACATATAAAAGTGTTAATGAAAACAGAAGCACTAGCTATTGCAAGAGACCCATCTCATATTAAAGTTTTCAAACTAATGCCCAAATTCAAAATTAAAATGCTCAGTATGACAGGTACTTATAAGAAGAAATCTACTGAACCAAATAACCGAAATCAAAACTAACATAAAAGCCATATCTAATTTACAACAAAGGTGGATTAGTAAATCCACTGCCAGTATCTCTAAGTTAATTATCTCTGAAAAAATCAGACTATAATTAAATTCTCAGTATTGCACCATCAGTTTAAAATTCCATCCATTTAGCAATACTATTTCAAATAGGCAGCACAATCATCTCAGGCTCTTCTCAGAAATTGTCATCTTGCTGGAAGATATCTGGTTGCAGAATTACATGGTCATAGGAGGCTCAGTGTAGAATGTAAAACATTGCAAGTCCAAATCTCTGTAGAAACTGAATGTCATGAGTATCTCTAAAATGAGCCTCTTAAATCATTTCAGATGGGAAGTGGTCCAGGGTGAATAGAAATCTGACAAGCTATCTCTGGTTACTTCACTTCCCAGATTATTTAATACCTTGTTTGGAAAGGTATTTACCTACTGTATTTTCAAGTTCTAAAAAGATTTGCCTGTTGTTTATGTGCAAAAGAGTTAGTGAACTATGCATTTGCAAAAATGAATAACTAATATGAAATTTTTTCCAAGTAACCGGAAGTATTTTGCTGTTTTGCTCTGGAAACAGGCACTTTAGAAAACATGAAATACAGATTGCAAAGGTATATATTCCAGAAAACTTTCACATTCATTTGACCATCTTCCTGGTTTATTTGGCAATATTGATTCTCATCAAGTTCACTATGACTTGGTCACTTACATTGGGCCTCAAAATATGAGGTTCTGTTCACCTCACTTGTAAATTAAAGTGGCGCTGGAAATATGTGAACTTATCCAATTGAAGAGGAGCTTTGGAGCAGACAAGTGATTAAATCAGAAATCACTGCCATTTGAATTGCAAAAATAGATGTCCTTACTCCTAATGAGTACAAATTGGCATTTAGCAAGCTTAATGATTAATCACTGAACTGCCACATAAATTTCCAGTTCAGAAGTTAAATGTATGTGGTAAATTCCTAACCTACTTTGGGGGATTTCTTCCACTGAAGAGAAAAATTTATGCTATTGGCTTTATATTATAGATCGCTTTGTGGTCATCTTGATTCTGCTTGCCAAAAATAAGCTACATGATTCCAGCCATTTTCAGATACAAATGACAACTAAAACACTTCAAATCCATTTCTGACAGAAAAACCTGTATGCAAAAGGTAAAAGAGTTGAGAAAGTAGGGGTTTCACCAAAAGAGTTGCAAAGAGAAAAAAATCTCTGTAACTTTGGCTTTGGAGAGTGTAAATGTGCACTGATTTATTAATATATTTCAATTTTCAAATCTTCAGTAAATATTTTCTTATTTTACAAATTGAATTTATATTTTCTCATTTGTTTAAATAATTAAATATACAGAATGTGCTTAGAGTTCAAGACATTCATTAGTTACTTGCTACAGATTTTTATTCTCAGTGATTGTATTAAAAGCATATTTAAAATTTTCAGACAATTGTAAGACAGATCAGAGACGTAAAAGAACAACTGGTTTCTGAGGATGTTTACATGTGTAACTGTTTCAACTGGAAAACAGTCTGTACATTTCTGGAATGCAAGCACAGAATTATAAAATTCCTTTCCCATTAGGATATCTTTATTCTCCTGAGACATTTAGCCAGGGCACTGAGATAGGAAAGTGGCTGTGTGAAGCTTCCTCTGACCTTTAAATTCAGAAAGGATGAGGCCAGAAGAGGAATCTTGCTGCAAAAGACCATTTATTTGCAGGGCTGGCTCCCCTGTCTTCCTTTGCAAGCATTCAATTTGCTTACCCAGTGTGGGCACCACACTCCTTTTCCTGCAGCTGTACGTTTGATAACCTGCATCACAACAAGGACTCATTTCTCAAGCCATGTTTAAGGCAAAAGAGTTTCAATTAATATGGAAAGACGGGATAGAAACTTCAAAAAAGGAACAGAAAGAAAGGCCTATTTTCCTTTCACAATGAAAAGAGTACCTAGAAAATACTCTTAAAAGTCAGTGAAGAAATTAGTCATCCAATTATGCCTTATCTTGATTAACTGAAACCTAATTTGCTAAATGAGAAATTCCCATAATTTTTGCAAGTACAAATTCATTCTTTTTCCCTCCTTCTCCTCTCTCTCTCTCTCTCTTTTTTTTTCTTTCTCTCTCTCTGACATGGTTCAGCTGTGTCTCCACCCAAATCTCATCTTGAATTGTAATCTTAATAATCCCCACGTGTCATGGGAGGGACCTGGTGGGAGGTGATTGGATCTTGGGTGCAGTTTCCCCCATGCTGTTCTCGTGATAGTGAGTGAGTTCTCACGAGATGTAATGGTTTTGTAAGCATCTATCATTTCCCCTGCTGGAACTCATTTTTCTGCCACCCTGTGAAGAGGTGCCTTCCATCATGATTGTAAGTTTCCTGAGGCCTCCCCAGCCATGAGAAACTGTGAGTCAATTAAGCCTCTTTTCTTCATAAATTACTCAGTCTCAGTATTTCCTTAATGTGAGAACAGACTAATATTCTCTCTGATAGTTATGGTACTATAGAGAATTATTGAAGAATTAATTCACCTTCATAAGCAGCTATTAGCTTAAAAAGAATTAATGTGGCTCTTGAAACACCTACTTTATTCCTTAAGGAGTAACTTAGGCACTGGTTAAGAACAGAGTCCAGTTGTCTTTGGAACATTATTAAGACAAAAGGACTCCAGGAAAACGTAGGTAACTAAAAGCCAAGTCAATACGTATCTTAAACTACTGTGGCAAGTGGTAATGGCATCTCACAATTACTGTAATCTTTCCTGTAATGAATAATTACACTTACTAAGAAAGAATTCCATTTTTCCATTAAACAGTCTTTTGAGTTGTTTTGCTTTAGAGCTAATCATATTCCTCATCTCTACCACAAGACCTAGTGTTCACATTCAAGCCAGTTGACAGCAATCTTCCTCAACCTCTTCCTTCTAGCGCTCCCCATTGGTCCCTGGGGTCCTTTTGCAGGAGCAATGTTGATAATCACTTATCACTGAATAGGCAGCAGGTGGTTCCTCGAGTCAATGTAGCACACACTAGCAGTTCCTTAGACTGAAAGAATGAACCACCACCGTGCCTCCCCTGCACCAATCCCCTTGAATCTGTTGGTTTCTATAGAGACCCATGAAACTTTTAGGTCTTGCAAATTTTACTTTCAACTTCTAATTCTTTCTTAATGTATTATTAGGAATTTTATAGTTTGTGTTCTCAGCTTTTCTTCAAAAATTTTCACTTGTCTATCTGGGCTTTAGCAGTTTTTAAAGGAAGAAACAAGAAAGAGTTCAATGACTAATAGAAAATGATCAACAAGCTTGTTATTTTTATTAAACTTGATAACTGGCTTCTATTGATAAATGTTGGGCATGTCATATTAGGTAGACATCTGATCATGGTAGATCTTGAGTTTGCTCAGCTTTTTTATACTACACAGCATATCGTAATACCATAACAAATGTCTGTTAATATTTTATATATTAGCTTTAATGGAATATTATAAATGTGTAGTGACATTTTTAGTCAAGTGCTTTTTAATATTTAATGTTTGGTAACAATAGGGGAAAGCAGGGGAGGAAGAGAGCATGCCCCTTCATCCTTAAGTACTGGTCCTTTACATGCAGGAAATATGACTTGATTGTTTCATTATCCACCTCTTCAATCAATAGTTCTTAAATATGGTGCATAGTAAATGTATCTAGGCTTCTAAGACTTGCACAAATCTGTAAACATAAGTAATATAAATCTATTTTAGCTTGCATGCTCATTTCATCTATTTTACCATTCATCTATTTCACCATTTCTGTGAACTGGATTCATCCAAACATGCTCCCACAGTATTTTTTCATCCAAACACATTTATCCCATTATTTCAACATCTGATGTGGGGGCTGGGAGTCATAGATTGGTGGAGAGGCACTCATACCCAGTTATAACTGGTTAATTGTATGACTTTCAAAAATAGCAAGAAATAATCATTCAGGAAAATAAATCATAGTCCAACATATTTCTGAAACCTATGTATTTGATGATCACTTACAATAATTAACAGCTTAGAGTTCTGAAATAAGACTTGCTTCTTTGCAAGAAGATGAAATTGACCAGTGAGTATGCTGATTAAATACTGTGACTTCATTCTGTGTCCCAAGTGATTTACGTGTACGTAAACACAAAGACTAAGACCAAAGAGTGAGGCAGAAGGTGAACCAGGTTAGCAGGCTGGGCTGCACTTGGGGCAGCAGAATGAATATACGCACATTGTTGTCTGGAGTGAGCCTTCCTTTCTCTGAATATGAGGGTGTGTGGGAGCCTAAGGGGCTCCATAAATCTCAGTCCTAGTATATTCCCAGAGGATGGTCAGCATCAGCATTAATCCTCCACATGCAAAAACTGAAACAAAGCATTAAAATGTGACTCCAAACAGAAAGATGGAAATTTATTCCTAATAAGAAATAAGTGTAACTTTTAGCAAAAAGAAAAAGTCCTCAGAGATTGGTTTTCAACATATTATTTCTGCTTAAGATATATTTTTACTACTAAAAATGAAGAAATACAAGGGCTTTTATTAGAAGCAGTGTAGTTTCACAGAATGACAAACCACAGTATCAGCAGACAGAAAACGTGGGTTCTAATCAGGCTTTCCCTACACAACTCTCAACTGGTTATTTAGGTTCTCAATAAACTAAAATGATGAAATGTCTCTTCTTAATGCTATTGTATTTTGTTAATATCTAACACTGTCTATATCAAGATGATATAAGTGGCTGGAAAACTATCAGTGTAGAGAAAGAATCTGAAAAAAAATTGTTAATCTATTTTTCTGCTGATATGAGAAAGTTAAGGGGTCTGATTTACTATTTTTGAGCTCACTTTCCTTTGTTAATAGTCTATTCTCATTGAAAATCCCAAAGAAATTGTCGAATAATGTCAGTCTTTTCAGACAACTCCACGACCTTAAAGAAAAAAGAAACTAAGGAATGATGACAGGAATAATGTGAAAAAATATGTCATCTGCCCTGTGGATTTATTCCATTCACGTACTAGCTAACAAGAATTTTTTTTTTATGGGAGGCTGAGGCAGGAGAATTGCTTGAACCCAGTAGGTAGAGGTTGCAGTGAGCCAAGGTTGCATCATTGCACTTCAGCCTGGGCAATACAGCGAGACTCTGTCTCAAAAATAAAGAAAAAAAAAGAATGTTTTTTAATGCCTAGTCTACAGGACTTTTGTCCCCTTAATTATACTCTGAGCTTTACTGTGTCTAAGCTCTAAGACTGACCTGATATGTTGCTAGTAGTATTTCAAGAACAGAAGTATTGAAATATCAAAACATATTCATATGAACTCATTCTTGTGTAGATTTTCTGCCATTCTTTTTCATTTCTTTGAAAAGAATTTTCAGTGTCCACTTAAAGGAATAAAGCTACCATAATAAGACCGTTGATGTAGTAATGAGGTTTTAGTTCCTGAAATGTTTAGAATATGAATTTAGAAAAAGAAGATGTCGCAGATAAGCAAATTTCACAAAAATATCTTCATTAAAATGCCCAAAGCCTAATAAGCCATTCTATGGTTCAGCATTGGGTTTCACAGAACCTGATTTATTTTGGAGGTAGGGAAAAAAGAGGACAAGGAGGCAGTTGCCAGGTCACATAGGAAATTTCGGAAATAAATCCTTTGAAGGTCGTTTTATAAAATCTTTGTTAGTCTATGGTTCATTATGGACATTTTCCCTTAATTGGTGGGCAAGAACTTGAAAAGGTAAGGCTTACTGGGAGCTGACCATCCTGCCTGATTTGAGGACACACTGATGAGTCGTAGCTTTCTGCGTCTTTAGCACAGTCATTTATAGTGCAGGATATATATGTGCTATAAATATGTATATATAGGTATATACGTGTATATACACACACATATATTTGAATTCAGTTTCAAATAGTTTTGTATTTTATATTAGGTATATTTGGGGAATTATGCTACAACTAATATATATTATATATAATATATAAATAAACAGAAATATCTTTAAATTGGGTTTAATTAACGAAAGCTCTTTAAAAAGAATAAAATTATATTCTTCGTGTTTCACCATTCTATATAATAAACCTTTATCCATTTCAGTGGTTCTTGTGTCTTGCAATTTTGGATACATTTTAGAATAAAGTTCCATTTTACAAAAAAAATTTTGATAAACGATGCTGAATTTCTACAGTTAGAATTACCTAAAAACAACTCTTAAGGATAAAACAAATTTCAAATTAATTATGAAAACAAGAATGTGTCAGGGCATGGTGGCTCACACACGTGATCCTAACACGTTAGGAGGCCGAGGTGGAAGGATTGCTTCAGCCCAGGAGTTCAGGACCAGCCTGGGCAACATAGTGAGATCTTGTCTCTACAAAAGCAATTTTAAAAATTAGCCACGTGTGGCAGTGCACACCTGTGGTCCCAGCTACTTGGGAGGCTGAGGTGGGAGGATTGCTTGAGCCCTGTAGTATGAGGCTGCAGTGAGCCATGATGGTGCCACTGCACTCCCTGCTGGGCAACAGAGTGAGACCTTGTCTAAAAACACGTAGAAACTGACCTGGACCCTGTTTGCTGCTGTGTTGTGTTCCCCACAGCCCTGGGCAGGGTCTTGAAAAGGTGAGGCATGTTGGTGGCTGACCAACCTGCTTGATTTGATGACACACTGATGAGTCTAGATTTCTGCATCTTTAGCACAGTCAACAGCATGGCTAAAAAACTGGTTTCAAAATTGCTATGAGAACAAATATATGTCCAATGTAATGTTCTCTTTGTTTATTAGGTATTAGATATTCTACATGGTACAAACATTGTAATAGTATACTATCTATCTGACATAAATGACTTGAAAATGTGATATTATCAGCTGGATCAGTCATCTGATATGAGCTATAAATTTGCAGCACAAATGTCACTTAGATGCTGAAAAATGAGTACAAATCAATAATTTCATAGGAAATGAAAATAAAAGGCTGCCTAAAATTTTATAAAAACATTCTAGGGGTCTATCTGTTAGAAATATTTTGGTTACACATGACAGATAATGAAACTTAAATGGGCTTGGAGCAAAAAATGGAGGGCATAGGGGACACTTATTTGTTTACAGAACTGGAAAGCTCCAAGGCCGGTTGGTTTCAGGTAAGGTTTGATCCAGCAGTTCAGCAATATTACCAAGGACTTGCCTTTACCCATATTCTTCCCCATGCCTGAATGTCCAGTTAAGAGCCATTGGTCATTTTAAAGATTTTTCCAGCTTCCATTATTCATTCCTAATCTGAGTTTTGGAGAACAACTCCCCAATGTGTTTAATCTTAGTAAGAAGGTAATTATTTCAGGCACCAGTGTCATCTCTACTGAGAGGGTAAGCAATAGATTTCACCTCTCCCTTTGCCCATCCCTTCCCTTCCCCATTCCTAAGCTCATCAGCAGACATACAACTTAAGCTTAGTCAGGTAGATGCTGTCTTCTGGACTTTGAATCTTGACAAAGTTCCACAGTATGGAAGGACCAGGGGCAGGCCTGCAGCATAGCCTTTGCTCCTGCCTGCTGTCCATATTTAGTCAATCCTGGAAGTCCTACAAGCATTTCCCTTTGCTTAGGTTGCCTATGTCCTGCTGTTTGATTGATAGAGCAACAGAGCCTTTCCAGGAAAGCCCGTGCAGAGGAGAGCCTCACCATCTTGTGTCCCGAGGGCACTGAGTACCATACCTTTTGATGTGCCCATATCGATAAACATTGTACTACTGACTTAGTAATCTGTATCCCCCACCCTACTGAGCTCTCTAAACACACAGTGCTTAGCTTATACTTAGCTCAGTGTCTGGTCAACATTAGATATTTAGAAAAATCTATGTGAATGAATGAATGAATGCATGCATGAATGAATGAATAGATAACTGAATCACTTTTGGGAGAAAGGACATGCATGTATTAAACAGTTCTTAAATTTAAGTCAGTACATTATCAAGCACAAATAATAGGGGCTCTTTACAAAGTATTGAACTGCCATAAGGAATATCTTTAGGCTGTTTTATGAGGCGTTATTCTTTGACGATCTATATAGCTGTCAGGATGAATCTTGCTTCATCCCTGAAATTCAACCTGAAGGCTTCTTCAGTGCAGTTTGCTCCCTGTCTAATAGGGGATAAATATCATCCATTATGCCACTAGGAAATGCCTCTGACGTTTAGATACCTGCCTCATCCTAAATGAAATGAAGGATCTCAATTCTCCCCGGTTTGCCTGCATCACCACTCCCAGGAGCCAAGCCCTGGCCTGGCCGATGATACCACATGTGTAGAAAGATGCACTGGGTTTTGCAGGCACGTTGCAACGCTCCAAGGAGGGGAGGGTAAGGCAGTGACATGCACTCCTGCCACTCTTTCATTGAGGCCTGAGCCCTGTACCGTGTGATCACACACAGGCTCAGCCTCCTGCAGGGGCACCTGCATTCCAGCCTAGCTCAGTATACACCTGGCATCTCCCAGGGGAGCAGGGCAGTGCCCCGAAGGTCGAGGTGCTCCAGCAAGGGCGGGCATAAAACCAGGGCTGGTCTTCCCCTACCTGTCTCCTTCCCTTACCCTCCGAGTAACATGTGTCTAGCCATTAGGTGAGACAGAGGATGTGGGTGTGTACCCAGAGCAGGACACTGCCCGGAGTCCGGTGGGGAGATTGAGAGGGAACTCCCTTAGGGGCAAGGGTGGTGGAGGAACTGGAAGCCTGCTGTCATATTGGGGACTGACCAAAGTCAATCTACTAAGCATCACAGAAGCCAGGTTTCTTGTCAGAAAACGGTTAAAAATGTGGGGAGGGAGAAAACTAGAATGACCCCCTCCAGGTGGAACTGGATCTGACTCATCCATCTGCACTGTTGGTTTTCCAGGTGGATAGTGTGTTCATTTCCTAGGGCTGTTGTAACAAATTACCACTAACTGGGGGGCTTAAAACAGAAATTGATTCTCCGACAGCTCTGGAGGCCAGATGTCTGAACTCAAGGTGTTGGCAGGGCCTTAATTCCCGAAAGCTCTAGGGAAGAATCCTTCTCTGCCCCTTTCAGCTTCTAGTGACTCTACAATACTGAGTCCTCACAGGGTGACCTCGAGAGAAAGGCAAAAAAAAAAAAAAAACCCCCAAAAAAAAAAAAAAAAAAAAAAAAAAAAAAAGAGAAACAAGGCAGAGGGCCCACCTAGCTAGTACTCTCCGGCCCTGTGACCAGGGCACTCACTCATCCATTCACGACAGCAGAGCCATCAGGACTTAAGCACTTCCCAAAAGGCCCCAACTCTTGATCACATTGGGTCTTAGGTTCCAACATAGGAATTATAGAGTGACACATGCGTTCAAGCCATAGCAGGGCCTGAGGATTCAGGTCAGCTTCCTCGTTTTGATGGTGTGTTATGGTTCAGTAGGAGAAAGTCCTGTTTACAGGAAATTCACACTAAAGTACTTGGGGGCAAGCATCAGGCTGGCAACTTACTTTCATATGGCTCGGAGAAAAATACATTCTTTATATAGGACTTCCAAATTTTCTGTAAGTTGGTGATGGTTTTGAAAAGCAGACACAAGTCAGCACTGATCTTAAATCTAGTAGACGTCAACTGCAGGTTGTAATTTGAGGAGCTGCGCATAGCCATCAGCCAGTTTTCATACGTGCTTATTCCATTTCATTCTCATTAGAATAATGGACGTTGTTTGTAGCCATTTCCCATTTTATCTTTAAACTATGAATTCTATAAAGTTCCAAGGACCAGTCTATTTTACTCACCAGCATTTATCCAATGACCAGAACAGTCCTTGTGACAAAGTAGGCACTCAATAAGTATGTGCTGATTGGATGAATGAAAAGGCAACTTGAAATACAGGCACCAGCATGGCCTTTGGAGCTAGAGCTGGGTACCACTCCCACCTCTCTCACTCCCCATCTGTGTCCTCTGCGCCACATGCATCAACTTCTTAACCCAGCTGAGACAAGAGCCAGACTTTCTAGGTTTGAATCCTGACTCTACTACTTCCTAGTTATGTGGTCATGGCCAAGTTCCTTCTGTTTCCTCATCTATAAAATGGGAATTGTAGTAGTCTGTATACTTCCTAGGGATGTGTGGCGTGTTATGAGTGTTTATGAATTATCGGGGCTTGATTTCCCAGCTCTTTAAAGAATATTACTTGCAAGGTTGTTGTGAGACTTAAAAGACCCTTTATAAATAGGGGTTATCATGATTACATTTGATAATAAATAATTTCTATGATCTAATTACAACTTTATGAAGTAGGAAAGCATCCTTGTTTTGTTTAAAAAGAACTACTGCATAAATCGGTTGAGTAATACATTCAAGTTCAACACTAGCAAGGAGAGGGTCTAACTCAGACACAAACATATCTCTCCAGACCCAAAACTGTGGCCCTTTTCCCCATCACAAATTCCTTTAGAGAGCTGAAAAGGTCCCCTGTTAAATTGAAAATGTTCTTGGGAAGGCCTTCACTGTAAGCGTTATTTCATTAATGAAAGACATCATGCCGCAGTAGTGTTTAACATAGTGAGCAGCAGAAGCTTTTAATGGAAGACTTGTTAAAATGCAGGTTATTGGTCTCACCCCCAGAATTTCAGATTCAGTTAGTACGGGTTGAGCTGGAAGATCCTGAGAAGGACTGTCCTAGGGGGAAGTAGCTGAAAGCCGGCTGCGAAAGCAGGAAATGGTACGAGCAGGAGGCAGGAGAGATCTGGGGAAAACCAGGGAAGCAGGAAGGGGCAGCTTTAAGAGCCCGTCAGAGAGGGGAGGGCTCTGCCAGATGGAAGAAAAACACCAGATCAGATTCTATTTCAATCCCTGTCTTTGGCAAATAACCTTTTCTGAGATAGAAAGGAGCAATTCTTTTTAAAACAGAAGCTACCACAACTCACCCTGTATGAAATAATTTACCCCTGCAACTGCTTTAAAATATGAATTCATGGCTGGGCGTGGTGGCTCACACCTGTAATCCCAGCACTCTGGGAGGCCAAGGTGGATGGTTCATGAGGTCAGGCGCTCGAGACCAGCCTGGCCGACATAGTGAAACCCTGCCTCTACTAAAAATACAAAAAATTAGCTGCTCGGGAGGCTGAGGCAGGAGAATCGCTTGAGCCCAGGAGGCAGAGGTTGTAGTGAGCCAAGACGGTGCCACTGCGCTCCAGCCTGGGTGACAGAGCAAGTCTCTGTCTCAAAAAAACAAAAAACAAACAAAACATTGAATTCATAATTTTAAAACTTCCAAAAAAAAATAAATCTTCAAGGCACAGATAGTTTCACTGGAGAACTCTACCAACAGTGTAAAGAATACTAAATCTATACGATCTTTCCCAGAATACACAGCGGGGGAACATTTCCCTCGTTTTATGAACCCTGACACCAAAACCAGACAAAGACAGTTTTAAAGAAAGAAAGAAAACTGCAGACCAACAAGTCTAAAAATATAGACATAGAAGTCCTTATTAAAATATCAGTAAATAGAAATCTGTAATATATAGAAATAATTGTGTACCATGACCAAGTGGGATGCAATATTTGAAAATAATGTGCCCCAGCATATTGACAGGTAGTGCTGCTGACCGCCAGGGGACTCTACTGAGCAGTGATCAGCGGCCTGGGATGAAAGTGAGGCCAAACAAATCTGGAGAAGCAGAAAAATTGAATTCTATACACTTGGCTTTTGTCCAAACAAAGCTTTGTACTCCACAGGAATGAGGTGGCTGTTAGGGTGCACACTTAATGCTTATCAGAGAGCAGGGGCCACCGGAAGTGCAGGGACAAACAGGAGCAAGGTTATCTTGAGGCTCCAGGTGCTATGAGGGATCGTCCAAGCAGCAAACCCATTCCCCAGAGTCACTGCCATCCCTAGAGCAGGTTGCAGGGGCAGAGAAGGACAGGAGACCCTCCAGTCAAGAAGCTGGCAGCCAAAGCCTAAGGAAACCCATCCTGGAATTTTTGCTTAGGGGCTCTATATTTAAATTTTGAACCACACCTTTATAAATTTATATTTGAATTTGAAAACACTGACCTGGCACCTTTTATAACCTATACCAAAGAGAATTTGATGGCTAATCAAGTTCATCTCTGTATGAAATACTTGAACTAGCAAACCCTCTGTCCGGGACACATCTTCCACAATGGAGAGGCTCTCGGCTGCCTCTGCTGTTCAGGACAGTAAGGATTTTGGCTATCTGTGCCTTTCCCACATGGCCATGGCACTCACCATTCTGGGTTCTAGGCCAAGCTGACAGCGTCTTCCTGTCCTACGGAGGTGAAGCGCCAGCTGAGAGTGTGCCCTTGCCCTGAAATCTGCAGACGTCCTGGGGAGTTCATCTTCTGGGACCAGCCCTTAGTCAGTGAAGGATGCCAGTCAGAGGATAAAAACCCCAGGGTTCGTGCCAGTGGGAGGGATGGTGGAGGCTGTTCTTCACAAACTGTAACGTGCCTGTGAATCACCTAGGAATCTTAATAAAATTTAGACTCTAATTCAGTAGACTGGAGTTGGAGCCTGAAATTCTGCATTTATAATTCTTTTTCTTTTTCTTTTCTTTTTTTTGAGACAGGGTCTCACTCTGCCACTCAGTCTGGAGTACAGTGGCCTGATCATGGCTTAGTGTAGCCTCGACCTCCTGGGCTCAAGCAATCCTCCTACCTCAGCCTCCCAAGTAGCTGGGAGTACAGGCATGTGCTACCTTTCTCAGCTAATTTTTAAATGTTTTTAATAGAGACAAGGTCTCTCTATTGTTGCTCAGGCTGGTCTCAAACTCAAGAGGATGAAGTGATCCTCCTGCCTCAGCCTCCCAAAGTGCTAGGATGACAAGCATGAGCCAACACCTCCGGCCCGAGATTCTGCATTTCTAACAGGTCCCAGGCGAGGCTGAGGCTCCTTACCTGGGGACTGTGCTTTGATGCCCCTACTGGTGCCTTCTGCAGTTTCCTCCCAAATAAGCTGCCTGCTCTCAAATTCTTGTCAGAGGTTCTGTTTTTAGAGGAAGCATTTTTTTTTTCTACCTCTCTACTTTTATTCCAGGCTCCTTGTTCTTAGTTTTCACAAAGCCCAACCACTACTTTTCAATGTGACCCAAGAAAAATACTTCATTTCCTCATCTCTAGAATAAGAGTTTAGACTGTCCGGTTCCCCTTCCCACTCCAACATTTTAAAGATTTTCTCGTTATTCTAGTGATTATGGAATTCCCACACTTTTTCTGATCAGCTTTCCTGCTTTTGTGTACAACCTTTTAAAATCAGGCTGGCTTCACGTTCTGATCATCTTCAGAAAATGTCTCTAAACACAAATGAAATGTGAAGATCTTTTATTCCACCATAATAGTAAAAATCCTTGACATCAGAGAGAAATGGAGATGACAAATATTCATGCGTGCAGATGACATTTTCATTGTATGAGGAAGAAAGGCCATTCAGAAAAACACAAGAATAGGAGTTCCAGGACAAGGCTATTAAAATGAAAATTAGTGTGAAACTAACAAAAGATATGAAACCATAATCTAAAGATGTCTAAACAGGAGATAAACCTAAACTCAAGTCCAAACACAACAGTGAATTTTTATACCACATCTACTTTTTAAGCAAACATCTCTAGACATAGAAACCCATGCTGTCCCCTTCCAGAAAATCATTTTGGAAAGCCACCCTCTTACACTTATGCTTAAACATTTTTGAAATTCTTTGTTTGCTTGTTTGTTTGTTTGCTTGAGACTCAGCTCACTGCAACCTCCACCTTGTTGGCTCAAGTGATCCTCCCACCTCAGCCTCCCGAGTAGCTGGCACCACAAGTACACACCACTATACTCAACTAATTTTTTCTATATTTGGTAGAAAGAGGGTTTCACCATGTTGCTCAGGCTGGTCTTGAACCTTGAGCTCAAGCAATTTACCTAAACTCAACATCCCAAAGTGCTGGGATTATAGGCGTGAGCCACCACACCTGGCCTGAAATGTATTTAGTTTATAAGAAACCAAGTATACAAGCATACATGTAATTCAATATCACCACTTGAGTCACCACTTTTTACCCAAAATAATGCAACCCAGCCTAAATGCAAACTTTATTTTCAGTAACTTAATAAACCTCCCAAATATTAATAAATACAGCTCACTCATGTAACTGTCAGCTATTGCTGCATAACAGACAACCCCCAAAATCACAGTGGCACACAACAATAAGTAGTTATGTCTCATTCAAGAGTCTTCATGTCTGCTGGGTTGCTCTGCTTCAGGCTGTGAGTCCTCAGGTTTGCTGAGATGCCTTGGCAATCTGTGAATTCAGTCTGGTACCCAGATGCTAATGGGAAACTGCTTGGGCATAATCTCCTCATGACAGAGGTCAGATGTTCCTGAGAACAGAAACACATGGTACTTCTAAAGGCAAGACTGGTACCCTGCTATCTCTCCACATTCCATTCTAAATCAGGTCAAATGGCCAAGACCAAGCTCAATAAATGGCTCTGACAGAGTTATTGGTAGATGCAGTGAATATATGCTGAATAATAATCTCATCTATCAATTCCTAAATTATGATGAACCGTCAATACAGAAGACATTTCTTAAAAGGCATTCAGAATTTCTTAGGCATTTTCCAAGGAGGAGGGCCAAAAGTGATGACAGTAATAACGTTATCACTGAAATAAGCACATAGCTACATAATGGGACCATGTTGGATACACAAGTTTTTGTTTGTTTTTAGAAGTTATTTTAATGCCTTTTATATAAGTTAAACTTCATGCTTGCCTCAATGAAAGCATTCAATTCCTATTTGTGCTTGAATTGTCCTGAAACCTATACACAGAGGCTCCTAAAAGCTAGCAAGTCAACATTTCCTTACTTTCCCTCTTTCATTAAAAAAGAAAAAAAAATTTTAAAAAGGAAACAAAAATACCAGATCTCCACTCTGATGTCCCCATGCTGGGGCTTGGCACACCAAAGGTATAAGGATGAAAAGGTACACCAATTCGTGAGAGTCGGCTAGGTTTCTTGGTGCTATTCTGGACAGTCAAGAGCCCTGGGTTCCGGCTTGTGATCCGGGTCGCTTAGCAGCTCCCATCTCCTCAGCTGCTTGCTCCACTTCTCCTGGACGCTGCTCCATGTCTCCAGCTTTCCAGTTCTCCGTCGAAAATGTGCTTCCTGGTGCAGCCTCCCCTGACGGTCTATAGTCACTGATAGCAGCTCTAGAAAGTGTAACAGCTTTAGTATGTCAAAAGCTGAGTACAAAACCTCTCATTGAATGTCGTAGATTTTTTAAAGATAGAAATGGGCTCTCTCAGTGTTGTGCAGGCTCTTGAACTCCTGGCCTTAAGCGATCCTTCCACCTCTGCTGCCCAAAGTGCAGGGATTACAGGCGTGAGCCCCTGTGCCTGCCGAATGTCGAATGTTCTAGATTTTGTTTCCTGTTAAGACAAGATTATTTTGGGATTTGTGGGGACCATTAGTAACAAGGTGACCGGTTTTTTGTTTGTTTGTTAAGACGGGGGTCTCGCTCTGTCGTCCAGGCTGCAGTGCAATGGCGCGATCTCCGCTCCCTGCAACCTCCGTCTCACGGGTTGAAGCCAATCTCCTGCCTCAAGGGTGACAGTTTCTAATCTGAAATTCACTAGATAAAAATAAAAATGTTAACTTTCTCTTGTTGCGTGACTGATGCACCTAAATACATCATCTTCTGTAAGGTTTGTGCGGCAGTGGGAGCAATTTCGTAACAAAATGATCTTTGGAGCCATTATAATTTCCCAAGAATCAGACGGTGGATTTTGAACTAGGGCTCGTGTAGGGAGTGCCTGCTCTGCCTGACAGTCAACAGCCAGGAAGCAAATGCCACAAACATCAAATACTCTAAAATCAATTTCTAAAGGAAATGCTCTACATTCTCCACAGGCCATGAACTCTCTTCGTTCTTGCCGCCCCCTGCCGCCAAGTTCCCCAGGCGGATGATAAGCGTTTCCCCAACCCCTCGGCCAGGGCGGTGCCCGGCCGCGTCTCGTTTCCTCTCTACCCGGGAGCACCCCCCACCCCTGCGCGCTTCCAGGGCTTCTCCCGAGACCCGAGAGCTCTGGCCTTCGCCCCCCTCGCCATAGTCCTGGGGCGACACTGCGGGCACCCGGCAGTGTGAGGGCCAGGGGTTCGCGGCCCGGGCGGGCTTGCCGGCGCCCTTTGGAGCGGGGCGGGCGGGGCGGGGCGGGTGGAGCGGGCATGGCCGGGCTTCGGGGGCCGAGGGCTTCGCGCTCTTGTCCTGGCCATGGAGCGGCCGGCGCCGGGCGAGGTGCTCATGAGCCAGGCCATCCAGCCTGCGCACGCCACTGCCCGCGGCGAGCTGAGCGCCGGGCAGCTGCTCAAGTGGATCGACGCCACCGCCTGCCTGGCGGGTAAGCGGGCGCCGGGGCTGCGGGGAGGTGCGGGGCGGAGGAGGAAGGCGAGGAAGGGACTTGCAGAGCTGAGCCCAGAGCAACCAGAGGCAGGGGGGATGCGACAGTGCACCCGCGCGGGGCATGGCCGAGACCGCCGGTTCCCAAATGTGTGGGTCTCAGGACTCCTTCATCTCATTAAATAAATGGGGAGCCCAGAGAGCGTTTGCAGAGTTTTTTGTTTAGTTGTTGCGGTTGTTGTTGTTGAGACAAGGCCTCACTGTCGCCCAGGCTGGAATGCAGTGGCGCCATCAGGGCTCGCTGCAGCCTCGACCTCCTGGGCTAAAGCGATCCTCCTACCTCAGCCTCCAGAGTAACTGGTACCACAGGCACATACCACCAGGACCAGCTCATTTTTCGGGTGTTTTTGTTTCGTTTTGTTTTTGTAGACATGGGGCCGCTATGTTGCCCAGGCTGGTCTCAAACTGGTGAACTCAAGTGATCCTCCCACCCCAGCCTCCCAAAGTGTTGGGATTACAGGCGTGAGCCACAGCACCCGGCCAGCTTTTGTTTAGGTTATTTATATCATATTTACCATAACGGAAATTTAATATTTTAAATTTATTTTTAAAAAAGAAATGGACTACACATTAACATAACCTTTTTAATTAAAAAATAACTATTTTCGACAAGAGCGAAAGCGTAGTGAGAGGAGTGTCTATAGATTACATCCTGGTAAGTCTCTCTAAGGCCTGGTTAGTGGAGGATTGCTGACTTCTCAGACCTGGTTCTGCATTCACCGTGTTGCTATCACACCCTTATGTAGTCTCTGGGAAACACAGTGTTCTTGTGAGAGAATGACAGTGAAAATGGCAAGAACATGTATTATGGACTGAATTATGCCCCCACGCTACCCACCAAAATTTATATGTTGAAGTCCTAACCCCTGGTGTGGTTGTATTTTTTGGAGTGAAGATTTACGGCTAACGAGGTCGTAAGAGTGGAATCCTGGTTCTATACAATTAATGTCCTTATAAGAAGAACACCAGAGAGCTTCATCTCTCTGCTATGTGAGGCCACAGCAGGAAGACACCATCCACAGGAAGATGCCATCCACAGGCCAGGAAAAGAGCCCTCGCTAGGACCTACATAGGCAAGCACCTCCATCTGCAACTTCCCTGCCTCCACAACTGTGAGAAATCAATGACTTGTTTAAGCCTGATTTTTTTGTTTTTTTGTTTTTGTTTTTGTTTTTTGAGACGGAGTCTTGCTCTGTCACCCAGGCTGGAGTGCAATGGTACAGTCTTGGCTCACTGCAACCTCCGCCTCCCAGGTTCAAGGGATTCCCCTGCCTCAGCCTCCCGAGTAGCTGGAACTATAGCGGCGCACCACCTTTGTATTTTATTAGAGACGGGGTTTCACCATGTTGGTCAGGTCTCGATCTCCTGACGTCATGATCCCAAAGTGCTGAGATTACTGGCGTGAGTCACAGAGCCCAGTCCGTTTTTGTTTTGTTTTTGTTTTGAAACAGGATTTGACATTGATTATATTAATGTAATAATGGAAACATGAATACAAAATTAATCCACACATAGGAAAAAGAAACAATACAGAAACCATTGCGGTTGCTAATAGTAATATGCCTATTTCCAAGGCAACTGAATGCATTATGAGACTACTGAAGTGACTTTTATTTACCTTGCTTAGTGCCTCTGTCTTGTGATGGAAAAACAGTGGCCCACCTGCGGTTGTCATCATTTCTATGGCCTGACATCTTTGGAAAACCGGACCATGGAAAGATCCAACTGACAATCAATTACTCTATACCTTAGTAGTTAGGTTACTATTAGTAGTATAATATTAATAATTAACAATATCAATATTTCTAATATTAAGAAAACCTGTATGAAAAATTTGGTTTGGGAAGCATGAATAATGCCCGTGTTAAACACTCTATGGTGATCAGAGGCACCACATCAGCCGGGGACATTATTTAGCCAATGTGTAACTGAATCTGTGTAGTAATACAAGACTGATTTCTCTGGTATTTTCTTAGAGTTTTTTATAGGCTGGCATTTCTCTTCAGCCACATTACTGCGATCCCAGTCATGGCCCCAAGGCATTGCTATGACCCCTAGGCACTGCTGGATTCCAAAATGTCTTCTCAATATTTAAAGGAGATGAAATATTCTCACTATCCTCACTTCTGTCAGTGGCCCCATTATTTTTCCAGTCCCTGAAGTCTAAAGGCTTGAAGCCGTCTGAGTAATCCTCTGTCCCACACGTCCATTTATTATTTTGGAACATTTCATGCAGACATTTTTCTCTCTATTTGTGAATCTTTTCCAGGGTTTACTGTCTCTGGAGTGCCACCCAACTCATCTAGTTGAGCAAGTCAAAAGTCTAGGAGTCATCCTTGATATTTCTCTCTCCACTTTACTTCTGCCTTCATATACTCTATGCATGGACCAAATTCTATTACTGTTACCCCTAAAGGAATCTGCGAAATCCAGCCGCTTTGCTGCATCCTCAAAGCAACCATCTTATCCAAGCTGTCATCATCTTTCTTGCGGACTTCAGCAGTGATTTCCAAAGTCTCTCCATTCATTCTGGTCTTCTCTCCACACTGCTTCTAAAGTATTCTTTGAAGATGCTAATCTGATCTTGTCATATGTTTTGTTCATTTTTCTTTCTTTTCTTCACCAAGGGCTGTAAGGATTTTTCTAACATGTTAATCTCCCACAGATAATAATTATTAACTCTGGGCAAGACACTAAATAAAAAAGACTTAAGGCAAGTGAAAAGTGAACAAAAGTAGGCTTAGAATGCTTGAAAGCTCACACATGAAAGAACAGAATGGTGTTGGCTCTTTCTGTTTTTGTTTTTTAAATGACTTTAAGCCTGAAAGGAAATGCCAGTCTGCCCCCAGCTATAGTTCTGATGGAAAACCCACGGGCTTGCTGGTTTGGAGAGCCCAAAGACAGGGTTTGGGAAAAGCACAGCTACTGAACTATGAAAGGGAAAGTTCCAGAAAGGAAGGAGCCAGAGAGACAGAGCCCTAAAATCTATCTCCAATCTTTGCCCAGGTATCTGGCAAATCTTGAATCATGTATACATAGGACAGACTCCAAACCTCCTAGTTGAGGTCAAAATAACTGAAAATAGTTGTGCCCATCTCTAGGTAGACAGAATTATAGTTTCAGTTTGGTCAAGTTAACTGCTTGCTTTAAAAAACAAAAACAAAACCAACACTTTTCAGAGGAACAGTTTCTATAATGGATCACTCACAATGGCTAGGATATTATCGAAAATTACTTGACATACAAAGGGAAACATGATTCATTATTAAGAGAAAAGACACATCAATGGAGATTCATCGCTAGATAACCCTCAAGCTGGAATTAAGCTTCAGGAATTTTAAAGCAGCTAGCATAACTGTGCTCAAGAATGTAACGAAAAATATGATAATAAACATTGCTGTAATCCCAGTACTTTGGGAGGCTGGAGATGCTGTGGATCACTTTAGGTCAGGAGTTTGAGACATGGTGAAACCCTGTTTCTACTCAAAATACAAAAATTAGCCGGGTGTGGTGGCGGGCGTCTGTAATCCCAGCTACTCGGGAGGCTAAGGCAGGAAAATTGCTTGAATCTGGAAGGTGGAGATTGCAGTGAGCCAAGATTGTACCACTGGACTCCAGCCAGGGCAAAAGAATGAGACTCTGTCTCAAAAGAAAAATAAAAAAAAAAGGTTGAAAGGTAGTACATTTCTGCAAAGTAATAGAAACTTTTTTTTTAAGCCAAATGGAAATTCCAGAACTGAAAAATATAGTGTCTAAAATAATAAAGTCTATGGACAGGCTTACCAGCAGAATGGACGTGGCTGAAAAAAAAGCAAATGCAAAAATACATCAACAGAAATTATCCAATCTAAGAACAGAAAAACAAATGAATTTTAAAAATAATTTATGCATACTGAATTTGGCATAAATTTGGTAATAATAAAATAAATATTGACTATCTACTATGTGCCCATCTCTCTCTTCTCCGATACCCAGAGAAGGTCCTCATTGATTTGGGATTACTAAGGGCTTCCCATACTGCTCAGTGCTTACAGTGGTTAAATCATTTAAACAGATTCTGCTGCTGGTTATGTGGGCAAGTGGATACACCTGTGATGCTTTGATTTGAAAACAAGGATAGTACCTGATAAAATATTTAAAGTCATCACCAACTTGCTAAAATTGCTATTTCAATAGCAAGATTTGCTGGATATTGGTATTGAATTTCAACTACAAGATCATGTAAGTTAAAAATTAGGATAAAGTGCCGTAATTACCATGCAGTAGAAACATAACTTACAGAGCAGAGAAGCTCGTGAAAGTGTGGGCACAGTGGTACTATGATGAATGAGGGATGGGTGACTAAAATCAATGCACATACATTTCATTCCTTTCCCTTATACTGAAATATTCTAATGTCACCACTAAAGCAGCACCTTTTTCTGTATTTCTTGAAGCTGAGAAACACGCTGGAGTTTCCTGTGTTACAGCCTCGGTGGATGACATACAGTTTGAGGAGACAGCTAGGTAAGTGACACTGCTTCGTCGCTCCTTTCTCCTGGGTTTGTTGGTTCATTTGGGACATGTACTGGTGGCACCTGAGCTTATTCATGCAGCGTTAGTGATCTTGTTTCTTAATTAAATAACATGTGACCCAATTTAAGTAAGTAAAAAAAAAATAATCACAGGGCCTACTTATAATAAACACGCTAAGTATAACTTCACAGTCTTAATTTTGTGGAGAAATAGCTCTCAGCCTTAGATGCATTGTGGTGTAAGGCATAACCCCTAGCTGCAGCAATAATCAACCCGCAGACACTCTTGCTTTATCAATACCTCTCTACACTCCTGCAGATGCCTGGATTGTTTTGAGGAAAATCCCAAGCATCATCTATAACTATATATATATCTATATTTTTTTTTTTTTTTAATTGTCTCACTCTGTTTCCCACACTGGAGTGCAGCGGTGTGATCTCAGCTCACTGCAACCTATTCCTCCTGGGCTCAAGTGACCCTTCTGCCACAGCCTCCTAGGTAGCTGGGACTATAGGCCTGCACCGCCATGCCCACGTGGCTAATTTTTTTTGGATATATATTTTTTCATCATTTTGTCCAGGCTGATCTCGAACTCCTGGGCTCAAGCAATCTGCCCACTGACCTCCCAACGTGCTGAGATTACACGCTTGAGTCACCATGCCTGGCCAGTATAAGCTAATTATTAAAGTCTCCTTCCTCTACTAGAAGAATTATTAAAGATAATGAGTATCTTTATGATGATGGTGAATTTCATCATTAGGTTGTTAGGTAAACACTAATTCATCTGAGTAGAGAGAGTAAATTATGAAAAACATTTTATGTGTGAAAGTGCTTGTATGCTTTACCATCTCTTATTGCAGAAAATCTCAAGATACACAAACATTTCGAACATGCACATTTAGGCTGGTAATTGCAAAAACTACCATTACTTTTGCACCAACCTATAAAACAAGAGAGGATAGTACCGTGTATCCCAAGGACCCTTCACCCCCAGCTGCAGCAATAATCAACCCACAGACACTCCTGCTTTATCAATACCTCTCTACACTCCTCCACATGCCTGGATTGTTTTGAAGACAATCTCAAGCATCATCTATAAATATTTCAGTCTATACAGCACGCATCGCTTAATGATGGGCTACGTTCTGAGACATGCATCACTAATGATTTCATCCTATGCGAACGTCACAGAGTGTGCTTACACAAACCTCCACAATGCAGCCTCTTAGGCACCTAGGCCACGTGGTATAGCCTGCTGCTCCTATGCTGCAAACCTGTGCAGCCTGTTGCTGTACTGCAAACTATAGGCAATTATAACACAATGGTAAGTATTTGTATATCTAAACGTAGCTAAACAGAAAAAAGATACAGTAAGATACAGTATAAAAGAAAAAAAAATGGTACATCTGTATAGGGCACTTACCATGAATGGGGCTTGCAAGGCTGGAAGTTACTTTGCATGAGTCAGTGAGTGAGTGCTGAGCAATGTGGAGGGCCGAGACCCTACTTAACGCTACCATAGACTTTACAAATACCCCGCATTTAGGTTACATTTATGAAAATAGTTTTCTTTAATTATAATTAACCTTAGCTTACTGTAACGTTTTTACTTTATAAACTTAAAAAAATCTTTTTGGCTCTTTTGTAGTAATACTGAGCTTAAAACACAAGCCTTTTGTAGAGATGTACAAAAATATTTTTCTTTGGCCGGGCGCAGTGGCTCACGCCTGTAATTCCAGCACTTCGGGAGGCTGAGGTGGGTGGATCACGTGGTCAGGAGATTGCGACCATTCTGGCCAACATGGTGAAACCCCGTCTCTACTAAAAATCCAAAAAAAAGCTGGGTGTGGTGGCATGCACCTATAGTCCCAGCTACTCGGGAGGCTGAGGCAGGAGAATTGCTTGAACCCGGGAGGCAGAAGCTGCAGTGAGCCGAGATCGCACCACTGCACTCCACTCCAGCCTGGCGACAGAGTGAGACTCCATCTCAAAAAAAAAAAAATTTCTTTAAGTCCTTACCTTATTCTATAAGCTATTTTCTATTTTAAAAATTCATTGTTGTTTTTTTCACTTTTTAAGCTTTTTTTATTAAAAACTATGACACAAACACATACACTAGCTTAGGCCTGCACAGGGTCAGAATCACCAGTCTCACTGTTCTGCTTCCACATGCTGTCCCACCAGAAGGTCTTACAGGATTTAGTAAACCAGGATTCCATTTAGGCGATATGTTTCTTTTTTTTTTTTTTTTTTTTTTTTTTT
>NW_016107331.1:1984355-2011440 GCF_001604975.1 Cebus imitator | reverse complement strand
TTGCATTTTTAGTAGAGACGGGGTTTCACCATGTTGACCAGGATGGTCTCGATCTCTTGACCTCGTGATCCACCCGCCTCGGCCTCCCAAAGTGCTGGGATTACAGGCTTGAGCCACTGCCCCCGGCCTAGGCGATATGTTTCTTAAGTGTGCTTTAACATATAACTTTCCCTTCCTTCTATCTTGCAATTTATTTTTTAAAGAAACCTGGTCATTTGTCTTATAGAATTTACACATTCTGTATTTGCTCACTATAGCCATGATAAATGTGTTCTCCTGTCTTTTGTATTTCTTGCAATCTGACAGTTACCTCTAAAAACTGAATATGATGACGTTTTGATTTTTTTTTCTTTGAGATGGAGTCTTGCTCTGTTGCCCAGGCTGGAGTGCAGTGGCACTGTGATCTTGACTCACTGCAACCTTCGCCTTCCAGGTTCAAGCGATTCTCTTGCCACAGTTGAGAGGCAGTAGCTGGGGCTACAGGCACATGCCACCACGCCCAGAGAATTTTTGTATTTTTAGTAGAGGTGAGGTTTCGCAATGTTGGCCAGACTGGTCTCAAACTCCTGACCTCAGGTGATCTACCCACCTCAGCCTCTCAGTGTTGGGATTATAGGCTTGAGCCACCATGCCCGGCTGATGAAGTGATATTTTGGTAAAAACATCTCATGTCAAGAGCACATAACATCTAATGATCATAGGCCACAACCATTCTGTCATTAGACATTGGAAACATGGTAATATACTAATTCTTTCATTTCTTCTTCATGTATTTTCTGAAATGCTTCTCTAGAGGGAAACACTGACTAATGACCTGAGCACCCTGAGGAAAAGTGTGTCCAGGAAAGACAGGCTTGACTCTTTCCCTTTACTCATTAGGAACCTATGGATGTTCATGTATTTGATGTGTTACAATTCACCAATGTTGTTAGTCTTTTTTGTTTATTTATTTATTTATTTATTTTGAGAGACAGTTTTGTTCTTGTTGCCCAGGCTGGTGTGATCTCGGCTCACTGCAACCTCCACCTCCCAGTTCAAGCAATTCTCCTGGCTCAGCCTCCCGAAGTAGCTGGGATTGTAGGTGCCCGCCACCACACCCAGATAATTATTTTGTATTTTTAGTAGAGATGGAGTTTCACCATGTTGGCCAGGCTGGTGTTGAACTCCTGACCTCAGGTGATCCACCTGCCTCAGCCTCCCACAGTGCTGGGATTACAGGCGTGAGCCACCGTGCCTGGCCTATGTTGTTATTCTTACAGGAGCTCAGACTGCCCCCTCTTTGAGCAGTAGGAGCTTCTTCAGTTTAATTCCTAAGTCCCTTGAACAAAAGCTCAGAGTTAATAATTCCTTGGCCTTCTGATATGACATATTTCCAGCTCATCTTTTACCTTTGCCCCCACAAACTTGGAATCCATTATTTCTCCAAGAGTCCTGATTCCTTGCAGTAGAAATGAGAAGTAGAGACCACAGCCTGGGCAGGCAAAGTGCTCACTCACATCAGCATGGGCATTAGTTCTTGGCCTTTTCAGCAGATGGAATTAGGAATTATATGTTTTTAAAGCATTTATATTAATAAACTGTAATAATATAGGATATGGTTTTACTTAATTGATTTTTATGTCCATAACTCTGATTTTTTATTTTATGCTGAGTATCTTGACATTTAAAGACATAAACTTATTTGATTCAAATTAATATGTATATACACACATACACATTAATTAGATTCAGAATAACAGTACCGATATTGTCACTAATGAATAGGAAAGGTCATTTCAGATTATTTATGCAGTTTCCTTCTCAAACTATATCTCATCCTGTACAGTCAAGTCACGCTAATTTTAAGTCACTTGAAATAATCCTTTTCCATGTGGTTAAGCTACTGACTTCATACATTAAGTTCGCTTGTTTAATTTGCTTTTTGTTTTGTAGGAATGACTTTTATTTTTATTTAATTTTGTTTTATGGTTTAAAATATCTGCAGGTACCAGAGTCAAATCTGGAAAACAGACCTATTTCATTCTGGGGAATCTAGCTCCTCTCTACCTTCCATCTAGGTCCCTCCCTCTCTGTATAACCATTTTATTTATTTTGTGGCTTATTCTTTTTTTAATGTAAAGAAACATTTATACGTATCCATATTATTTTAAAAATAAATTTCAACACACTATGCTCTTCTCCACTTCCCTTTTTTCACTTAAAATAAAAATGAGGTGGGGAAAAGTATATGTGGTGTATAAAGTATGCACTATAAAATATACAGTATTCCTATCTAGAAAATCACTCCATACCCATATGCAGTCATGTGCTGCATAGCGGCATTTTGGTCAGTGACAATGGTCCCATAAGATTTTAATGTTGGCCTGGTGTGGTGGCTCATGCCTATAATCCCTGCACTTTGGAAGGCTGAGGTGGATGGATCACCTGAAGTCAGGAGTTCAAGACCAGTCTAGCCAACATGATGAAACCTCATCTCTACTAAAAATACAAAAAACTATCTGGGGTTGGTGGTGCATGCCTGTAGTCCCAGCTACCCAGGAGGCTGAGGCAGGAGAATTGCTTGAACCCTAGAGGTGGAGGTTGCTGTGAGCCGAGATCACGCCACTGCATTCCAGCCTGGGCAACAAAAGCAAAACTCTGTCTCCAAAAAAAAAAAAAAAGATTTTAATACTGCATTTTTATTGAACATTTTCTAAGTTTAGCTATATTTAGACACACGAATACTTACCATTGTGTTATGGTTGCCCACAGTATTCTGCATAGCAACATCCTCTACAGGTTTGTAGCCTAGGAGCAATAGGGTATACCACATAGCTTAGGTGTGTAGGAGGCTACACCATCCAAGTTAGGGTGGGCACACTCGATGATGTTTGCATAACAACACAATCACCTAATGAAGCCTTTCTCAGAACACATCCCCGTCATTAAACTAGGCATAACTGTACGTAGATATTCTAGATATTCATCATTCCTTTTCATAGCTACCTAGTACTCCATTGTGGAGTGCGCTGCATTATTCAACTGGTCCTCCACTGATGAACACTGAGATTGTTTCCAGTCTTTTGCTATTACAAATCATATTTCAATATGTAGTCTTGTGCAGATGTATGTTTGTATTTTTGCCAGTATGTTTGTGAGATCTTTCTTTCTTTCTTTTTTTATTCCTTCCTTCCTTCCTTTCATTTTTTTTGTTTTTTTTTTAATTTTTTTTTGTTCTTTTTGAGACAGAGTCTTGGTCTGTTACCCAGGCTGGAGTGCAGTGGCATGACCTTGGCTCACTGCAACCTCTGCCTCCTGGGTTCAAGCAATTCTCCTGCCTCAGCCTCCTGAGTAACTGAATCTATAGGCACATGCCACCCGGCTACTTTTTGAATTTTTAGTAGAGATGGGATTTTGCCATATTGGCCAGGCTGGTCTCGAACTCCTGACCTTAGGTGATTTACCCGCCTTGGCCTCCCAAAGGCTGTGATTACAGGTATGAGCCACCATGCCTGGCCATTGTGGGACAGATTTCTAGAAATAGGATTGCTGAGTCAAAGAGTAAATGCATTATGTCATCTTATTAGATATTGCCAAATTTCTCTTCAGAGCAGTTGTTATGTAGGTTTTATCAGTTTTCAAACTAGTAAAATTAAGGGTTAATAAAACTGTGCCAGAAATTTAAATTTGTTCAGATTTCTAGTTGTAGAAATTATTTGCTTCAATAAATATGCATATATATGTATTATTAAACTCTTCCAGTTTTTCTGCCAAGAATGCTACAGATTATGACAGATACATGGAGTAACAATATGTGAGCAAAGCCATTGACCAGATGTGGTCGCTCTTCTAGGTAAACCCAACTGGTTCATCTTGTAGACTGTCTTTCATATATCTGGGCCGAGTGAAGTGGCTTATGCTGTATCCCAGCACTTTGAGAGGCCAATGCAGGAAGATCGCTTGAGCCCAGGAATTCAAGGCTCCAGTGAGCCATGATTGAACCACTGCACTCCAGCCTGGGTGATAGAGTGATATACGTATATCTGAACAAGCCTCTTTACTATGATTAAAATAGTATAAATTCCAATTATTTACCAGAAGCCTGAGTAGGGTAATGTTGTCAAGGCTTTGGAGCCAGATAAGACTAGGGTTTGAACTCCAGCCCTACCAGTCACTGACTATGTCACTTCTAAGCCCATTTCCTGATGGGAATGAAATGAGAATGATAATGCCCACCTCATGGGGTTACTGCTCAGTGAATGACGTGTTGTTAGATTACGATACAAAGCATTTAGCATGTTGCCTGATTTACACACAACATTCAATAGAGAGTAGTCACTGTTATTAGTATGGTCACACTGAGAAACATTACACTTCATTTAATTCGTGACAAGCGTTTTTATTGTTAAAGAATTATCAATAATTCCTTTGTAATCTTTTGGA
The DNA here is from genome assembly GCF_001604975.1 of Cebus imitator. Classification (NCBI taxonomy): domain Eukaryota; kingdom Metazoa; phylum Chordata; class Mammalia; order Primates; family Cebidae; genus Cebus; species Cebus imitator. The sequence goes on along the minus strand of NW_016107331.1, from coordinate 2,007,018 downwards.
CTTTATCTGTTCATATCCCAGTATCCCAAAGAATGATTGGTCTCCTTGAAGTCAGCAGTTTTGTCTTGTTCATCACTGTATCCTTAGACCTGGCTTAATGCCAGGACTAGCCATAACTCAGTAAACATTAGTGAAATGTGTAAGTTAGAAAAAGAAATGATGCTTTTAAGAAGTTTGAGTATGAAGAAAAGAAAAACGTCTTGAGATAGAATAGGTTTGAGAGAAAGATTTTAGGAAGGAGAAGCCTTGAGCATTCTCCTGATGGAGAATCGAGAAAGGGGCAGAGATTGAAAGCGGAGAAGAGGGCTGGGTGCTGCAGTGGCTCACGCCTGTAATCCCAGCACTTTGAGAGGCCAAGGTGGGCAGATCACTAGGTCAGGAGTTCAAGACCAACCTGACCAACACGGTGAAACCCCGTCTCTACTAAAAATATGAAATTGAGTTGGGCGTGGTGGCGTGTGCTTGTAATCCCAGCTACTTGGGAGGCTGAGGCAGGAGAATCGCTTGAACTCGGGAGTCAGAGGTTGCAGTGAGCTGAGATCGCTCCACTGCACTCCAGCCTGGGTGACAGAGTGAGACTCTATCTAAAAAAAAAGCAGATAAGAACAGAGTTGATGACACAGAGCCAATAAGGGAGGGGACAGGGCCACGAGAGGATGGGACCAAGGGCACTGGTAAAGATAGAGATTAGGCCTTGAGAGATCCTCTTCCCCTGAAACAGAACAGCAAAGAGAAAGGTGCATGCAGTTCAACCCTGAAGCTAAGGGAAAATAATCAAGGGGGCTTCTACTGGGTAACCTCTCACCTTCTTCTAAGGTGAAGGGATTAGAGCTGACTGATGAGCCTTAACACAGAAGATCTGGAACAACTTCAGATTACATGATTGAAGTTTCAGTAATAGCAGGGAGTAAGTAGACCACCTGTCATCACTGAGGGCCCATACAAACCTGTTGAAGCTGATGGGGTTGCTTGCTTGCTTTTTCGTACGTTTGTCCATTTTTGTATTAACTAACATTTAAGAATATCAGCTGTGGCCGGGTGCAGTGGCTCACGCCTATAATCCCAGCACTTTGGGAGGCTGAGGCGGGTGGATCACGAGGTCAAGAGATCGAGACCATCCTGGTCAACAAGATGAAACCCCGTCTCTACTAAAAATACAACAATTAGCTGGGCATGGTGGTGTGCGCCTGTAGTCCCAGCTACTCAGGAGGCTGAGGCAGGAGAATTGCTTGAACCCAGGAGGCGGAGGTTGCGGTGAGCCAAGATAGTGCCGTTGCACTCCAGCCTTGGTAACAAGAGCGAAAACTCTGTCTCAAAAAAAAAAAAAGAATATCAGCTGTATAGATGTGCTGGTGTGTTTGTGTTAACTTCTCCTGGGGAAACAGCTGCTGCATAGTCAGTATGTGTTGGTTGCAGATTTGGAGCCAGGTCGCACACTACCTTTGCAGAGGCTCTTTTCTGTTTCAATACTGGTGGTCCACTAACACAATAAGTGTGGTTTACAGTGATTGGCCTTTGCTTTTAAGGATTGTCTTTTTCCATTATCATTAACCTGAATTTCCCATGCGTGAACATTATCAGCATGATAAGGTAGAACTGCTTTATGGCATGCATGTAAGTAATCTTTAAGTCTGATCTAAAATGAAATGTGCTTGAACTACTGAGGTTTTTTTGTTTGTTTTCCCCTAGAATTGGACAAGTTATAACCATCAAAGCAAAAGTTACTAGAGCATTCAGCACAAGCATGGAGGTAAGAGGCACCTTTTCAAACGTCTGCCTGTTGGTGCTCACTTCTTCATTGTTTACAAAGGGCAGAGCAGGAGGCCTAGAGTAATATTTGGAGTTAATGAGATTCTGAGTTTCAGAAGACCCTGGAATGTGTAGTCAGGTCACAGGTAAATAATATGCAGCAGATGTTTTCACTGTTTCCCAGCTAAAATTCAACCAGGCACAGTGGCTCACACCTATAATCCCTAGCACTTTGGGAGTCTGAGGCAGGAGGATCACTTGAGGCCAGGAGTGAGGCCAGCCTGGGCAACATAGCAAGACCCAATCTCTAAGAAGAAAAAAGCAGTTACCCAGCACAGTGGTAAGTGCCTGCAGTCCTGGCTACTCAGGAGACTGAGTTGGGAGGATTGCTTGAGCCCAGGAGTTTGAGGCTACGGTGAGCTGTGATCGTACCACTGCACTCCAGCCTGGGTGACACAGCAACGCTTTGTCTCCAGAAAAAAAAACCACCACACACATTTCAACATGATACGATACACTATTTCTACATAGAAGGATATACAGGAAGTAAACCTGCAAGAGAAAAGGACACTCTTAATTCTTTATAAAGTATCGATTTTATTTCTCAGTTATTCTGACTCTACCATTATTCTAACTCTATCACTCTCTGATAGAAACAAGTTCCATAATTAACTAGCTTTTGAAAAGCAAGATAACTGGACTTTAGGAAGAAGGTGAATTTAGAAGATTTTTCTTTTGCATCCCTTGGTTTTCTTTTCTCTACTATTGTGAATACCTCATTCTTGGGGGGCTCTTGAGATCTCTATTCAGGTTACGTTGGCAGGAAAGGAGTTGCTGGATCTCATATTGCACCCTCCAGGTTGCTCAGTGGCAGTCCCTTTGATCTCTAGCCATGAAGACACGGAAGAGCTTGTATTTGTTTGCTAGGGCCGCCATAACAAAGCACCACAGACTGGGTGGCCTAATCACAGAAATGCATTGTCCCCTGGTTCTGGGGACTAGAAATCCTACATCAAGATATGGGCAGGGCTGCTTTCCCTGAGGACTGGAGGGAGAGTCAGGTCAAGCCATTCTCCTAGCCCCTCGTGGTTTTCTGTAGCCTTTGGTGTTTCTTGGCTTCTACTGCATCATTGGATCTCTGCCTTCATCTTCACATGTGTTCTCCCTGTGCGGGTATCTGCTTCCAAATTTCCCCTTTTTATAAAGATATCATTCATATTGGATTAGAGGCCTGCTCCACTGTAGTCTGGCCTCATGTTAATTAATTACATCTGCAATGGCACTATTTCCACATTTACATTCTAAGGTACTGGGAATTAGGACTTAAGAATTTGGAAGGAGGAGGCTGGGCAAGGTGGCTCATGCCTGTAATCACAGCACTTTGGGAGGTCAGGGCGGGTGGATCAGGAGGTCAGGAGATTGAGACCATCCTGGCCAACATGGTGAAACCCCATCTCTACTAAAATACAAAATATTAGCCAGGCGTGTTGGCATGCGCCTGTAGTCCCAGCTACTTGGGAGGCTGAGGCAAGAGAATAGTTTGAACCTGGGAGGTGGAGCTTGCAGTGAGCCAAGATCATGCCACGGCACTCCAGGCTGGTGACAGAGCGAGACTCCGTCTCAAAAAGAAAAAAGAATTTAGAAGGAGAAACACAGTTCAACTATAACAACTGTTTTGACCGTAACTATGCCCTTGATGATGGCGTTAACCTGATGTGGTCACTTTCTACCATTATCCAAACAAACAGGAAACAAAGCACTTGAAGAAAGCAGAAAGGAAATGCTCATGAAAAAAACAAGCTCTGTCAGTGAATGGTGTTTCTGGACACTGTTTATTTATTCAACTGCGGGGCTCTTAGCCTTTGCACATAGGAGCCCCTGGCGTGGTCTGTCTCCTGAAGGCCACACACTCTCCTGATAGACAGTCCAAATATAGATAAAAGCTCCTTTACATTTCTCCTTTACCTCCTCTTCCCTGAGACAGCCTAGAATTTCTAAAGGAGGCTTATCTAAAAGCTAAGAAAAGAAAAATAAAACCCAGTGAGTTTGAAACCACAGATTTCTGATGCTAGAGAAAGTAAACCCTCGTGTCTACTGACTTTCCAGGCCTGATCCACTGTGCAGAATTTTGTTCTCTTTCTTCCTCTGCAAATCATGACTAGGCAGCCACTAGATTTTGTCTTACTTTCTACCACCTGATAGAAATTTCTTGAATTTTTTTTCCCCTAAATCTAGATACCAACTAAACATATTTATTTTTACTTTTTCAAACTGGACATGTCCTTTAGGGTCATCCTGTTCAATTTCACTTTCCTGCCACAACTGAGGCCAGCCCTCTGCTAATTTGCTGAGTAGAAATAAATGACTGACTTCCCCTGAATCCAAAGCAAGCAGGAACCCTGCTCTGTACCAACCCCACCTCCAGGGGATTCTCGGACTGTATTGATCAGTCCCTTCCGTCCTCTGGAGGGTGTGTGATGTGTTACTATTGATAGGTGATATTGGCCCATTTGCACTAAGAGCGCATTATGTGAGAGTGGGTTTTTTATTTATACTTTTTTTTGTCCTTTGAATATGTCTTTAAAAACCAGTTTCATTATTAGCTGGGCATGGTGGCATACACCTGCAGTCCCAGCTACTCAGGAGGCTGAGGTAGGAGAACTGCTTGAACCCAGGAGGCAGAGGTTGCAGTGAGCCAAAATTGCACCATTGCACTCCAGCCTGAAGAGAGAGCAAGACTCCATCTCAAAAAAAAAAAAAAAAGTCATGACCGGGTGTGGTGGCTCATACCTGTAATCCCAGCACTTTGGGAGGCCGAGACATGTGGATCATGAGGTCAAGAGATCAAGACCATTCTGGCCAACATGGTGAAACCCTACCTCTACTAAAAATACAAAAATTAGTTGGGTATGGCAGCTTGCTGCCTGTAATCCCAGCTACTTAGGAGGCTGAGGCAGGAGAATGACTTGAACCCAGGAGGTGGAGGTTGCAGTGAGCAGGGATTATACCCCTGCACTCCAGCCTGGTGACAGAGTGAGACTCTGTCTCTAAAAATAAAAAAAAATAATAAAAAAAATCAGTTTTACTGAGATATATTTACATTAAAAACTCCCATTTTAATTATACATTTTGCTGGGCTTTGACAAAGTTATATAATTAGAACACCACCACTGTAATACACAACATTCCCATCACTACACAAAACCCCCTCATTCCCCTCTGCAATCAGCTCCCTCAGGCCTCAGCTTGTGGAAATCACTCATTTACTTTAGGTCGGTACCCTTTTTTTTTGGCCCTTTACTGAATTTTGTATAAATGGAATAATATATATAATCATTTGTATCTAGTTTATTTCACTTAGCATGATATATTTGATTTCTACTATTTGTTATTACATTATTCTCATTCTATTAGTTTTAGTGTTTAATTTGCCTTTCTTTTTCTAGTGTCTTAAGGTAGAATCTTGGGAGATTGATTAAATTTTTCTTTTTTTCAAATGTAAGCATTTAAGATCATAAAATTTTCTTCAATGTATTGCTTTACCTGCATCTTTTTTCTTGTAAATTCTTCCCTAAACTCTAATCTGTCTAGATGTGTGTTGTCTCATTTCCAAGTCTCTGATAATATTTCCAAACATATCTTTATGTTTTTATATCTAATTTAATTCCTTTGTAGAGATAGAACATAATTTGTATAATTTCAATTATTTTAAATTTACTTAAACTTTTTTAATGACCCAAAATATGGACAATTTTGGTGAATGTTCTATATGTACTAGAAAACAATGTGGTGCTTACAGTCCTTATAGTCAGTGAAGTGTTCTGCAGATGTCAATAAGACTAACTTCGTTCATAGCATTGTTCAAGTCTTCTATATTCTTTTATTTTATTTTATTTTATTTTTGAGATGGAGTCCCAGACTGAAGTGCAGTGGTGTGATCTCCGCTCACTGCAACCTCCGCCTCCAGGGTTCAAGCAATTCTCCTACCTCAGCCTCTGGAACAGTTGGGATTACAGGCATGCACCACCAGCTAATTTTTGTATTTTTAATAGAGACGGGCTTTCACCATGTTGGCCAGGCTGGTCTTGAGCTCCTGACCTCAGGTGATCCACCACCTTGGCCTCCCAAAACGCTGAGATTACAGGCATGAGCCACTGCACCCCGCCAGGATTCTTAACTCTTCCTGATGTTGTGAGGCTTTTATCATTATGAAGTTTACCTTTTTATCTCTGGTTTTTGTTTGGAAATCTACTTGGTTCAATATTAGTTTAGCCAGGCAAGCTTTCTTTGGAATAGTGGGGTTTTTTTTTTCCTTTCATTTTTCTTTTAACCTGTCTTTTATTTGTATATGTAAGTGGGTTTCTTATCAACAGAATATATTTAGATGCTATTTTTTAATTTAGTCTAACAATCTCTGCCTTCTACCTAAAGTATTTAAACTATTTACATTTGATTATCTATATGATAGAGTTGAAATCTATCATCTGGCTGTTTGTCTTCTATCTCTTCCCATCTGTTCTTTGTTTCTCCCTGTCCCCATCTTTTCCTGCGTTTTTTAGAGTAATGTTTAGTACTCCATTTTATCTCCACTATTGATGCTTTAGTCATACATATTTGTTTCAGTTTTAGTGTTTTGTTCGTCAGATTTACAATATGACGACTTAACTTATCTGAGGCTACCTTCAAATAATATAACATCCCTTTGAGTCTGGTGTAATAACCTTATAACAGTGCACACTTCCCTTCCCATGTCCCAGCCTTTGTGCTGTTATTTTCATATCTTCTACATGCACGTATGTAGGAGGTAAACCCTAAACTTCATAGTTATTACCTATGTTTTAGACGGTCAGTCATCTTTTAAAGAGAATAAAAATGAAAAGAATATATTTTATATATATACCCACATAGTTGCCGTTTCTGGTGTTCTTTATTCTTTTGTGTATTGTATAACTCCAAACTTCTCCCTAGTGTCATTTCCCCTCTGTCTGAAGATACTCTTTTTGCATTTCTTTTTTCAGCTTTGTTTGATCTTTGTATTTAAAAGATGTTCATATTCAGCAGATATAGAATTCTAGCCTGGCTGCATTTCCCACCTCTCAGTACCCTACTGAGATCTCTCCATTGTCTTTTGGCATGTATAGTTTTCTCTGAGAAGTCTGCTGTTATCCTTATCTTTGCTCTTCTTACATGCTATGTTTTCTTTTTCTTTGACTGTTTTTAAATATTTTCTTGTCACTGGTTTTCAGCAAGTAAATTATTATATACCTTGGGCTTTTTTTCACACTTATTCTGCTGTGGTTTTTTTTTTTTTGAGCTACTGGATCTATGGATTTACCATTTCTAAGAAATGTGGATTTTTTTTCAGCTGTTACATCTTCTTTTTTTGTTTCTTGTCTTTTGTACTGTCCCTCCTTTTGGACTTTAGAATTTTAGACTTCTCATTAGTGTTCCACAGGTCACTGATACTGTTCTTTTTCTCTTTCAGTCTTCCTCTCTCTCCATGGTACATTCTGTGTAGCTTCTTTTGTTGTCTTCAGCTTCACTGACTTTTTCCCCTGCATTGTCTAAACTGCTATTAATCTTACCTGGTTTTCTTTTATTTCAGATGTTATATATTTTTTTATCTTAGAAAGTCCCACTTAAGTATTTTTTATATTTTCCATTCTTTCCTCATTATTTTCATCTTTTTCTTTATATTAGGAGTCAGCAAACTATGGCCTATGGACCTGTTTTTATGAGTTTTTTTTTTTCTTTTTTTTTTTTTTTTTTTTTTTTTTTTTTTTTTTTTTTTTGAGATGGAGTTTCACCCTTGTTGCCCAGGCTGCAGTGCAATGGCACAATCTCAGCTCACTGAAACCTCTGCTTCCCAGATTCAAGCAGTTCTCCTGCCTTGGCTTCCTGAATAGCTAGGATTACAGGCACATGCCAACACACCCGACTAATTTTGGTATTTTTGGTAGAGACAGGATTTCACCATGTTCATCAGGCTGGTCTCAAACTCCTCACCTCATGATCCACCCATCTTGACCTCCCAAAGTGCAGGATTGCAGGTGTGAGCCACTGTGCGTGGCTGAACAAAGTTTTTTTGGAGCACAGCTATATTCGTTCATTTCTGTTTTGTCCATGTTGCTATCACAGTACACTGACAGAGCTGAGTAGTTGCGATAGAGTCCATGTGGCTACAATACTTAAAATATTTACCATCTGGCCTTATCCATTAAGAAGATGTTGCTGACTCCTGTTTCACATCTCTGAGTTCATGGTGCCTGTATTTAATTGCTGTTTTAATATCCTTTGTTGTTGATTCCATTATTTCTGTTATCTGTTGTTTTATTTGTATTACCTTTCACCTAATAATTTTCTAATTTTCTTGCATCTAGCAATTTCTATTGGATGCTGAACATTGTGAATTTTACATTGTTTAGTGCTGGCTTTTGTTACATTTCTTTAAAAAGAGTGTCAAACTTTTCCTGGCAGGAAGATGTTGTTACTTGCAGATTGGTTTGAGCCTTTAAAGATCTATTTTAAGCTCTTCTATGGAAGATCTACAATACTCTTCTCTAGGGTTACTTTAGCCCGTCTTTGAAGTTCTGTTATCTCTGTGAAGGTGTTGTATATTGTATATGTTTATGTACTGCACATGCATATGAAGATGTTGGAAATCTGGCCGGAGAGTACTCAAAAGATTCCCAGCTGTGTGCGAGTTCTTGGAATTGTTCATGTTACACTTTCCCAGGAATTGTTTGTTTCTCAGAAGCTGTTCTTGTCTGGCCTTGTGAGGTTTCACTCTGCATATGCTCTAGTTAGTATCAACCCAAAGATTCACATGCATATTTCTGGAATTCTTTGCTTTTTAGCTTCCTTCTCTGGTACTCTACCTCACAAATTTTCGCTCTGTTCAATTTAGCAGAGTTAGGTTTTCCTTCCCTAACCCTAACTGTAAATTCCCTTTAGCCTGAAAACCTGGGAACACAGTGCTCTTGTCATTGTTTTTCCCTATTTGGCGATCACAGTCCTGTGTTGTCTGTTTTTATAGGTGTGAAAAGAGATGCTTCCTATCAGGTTTCTAGTTGTTTTCACAGGATGTAATTCCAGTCTTACCTAATGTCTTATAACACAATGGAATTTTTTCTAGCATATGTTTCTGAAACATTTGGTTATCACATATAACCAAGTTAACTGTTCTAGTAGAAGATAGTGTTTAGAACTTATTTTAACACTCCAGAATTGTTGCTTTGTTTTTACTGTTAGATTTTTATATTTTATTTTTCATTTGCCCATTTTTCTAAAAGTAGAAAGCTGATTGAGTGTTGAAAGTTGGGAATAGATAGTTTAATTTTGGCTAATCACTGTCAAGTTAATTTAGGATTTACCATGTAAATACTAATTTGCATTTATGAGTTGAGTGACTTAAAATGAGTCATAGATTATTGATTATTCTTTTTACATGGTGTACATGGTAAAGATATAGATAGAGATATTCTTTATTGTTGATAACACAGTGCTGAGCTGTGCCTGAGATTGCTCATTAGTTTCAGAAGATAATATTACTCATCTGAGATATGTAGGGAAAAGGTTTATTAGCCAGACTCCACAGACAAGTCCTTGAGTTTACCAACACTTCTGCAAAGTGCCATCTTGAGGACCAAGCTTCAGAGCTCTTTACACAGGGGAAATCTAGCCCATTTTAGTAACAACATAAAGTGTCTCAGCTACCTTCTTATTACTCCTGAAAAATTAATCACAGAAACAAAGCTGTAAATACATGATGCAATTCCATCCATGTTATCTTGGTTATGAAACTCTGAGACTATGCTGCCTAGAGAGATTGGAAAAAAACAAAAAAACTCTGAGAGTAAAGCCTAAAAGAAGTTACAGTACATCTCTCTGATAGGTTTATAAGGCAGTCACTAAGATCTTGTTTTCAAAAGTATATTTACTAATTAGGAAATTTAAAAGGGCTTGTCACATAATGCCAAATTTTAAAAAATGAGAACATAAAATTGTAAATACATTATAATAATTTTATATACACTTGCATATATACACACATATATTTCATGTCATATGTATGGAATATGTTATGAAATATATATATTATGTGATATGATAGAATTATGTGTATATATTATATGACATTATGTATATGTATATATTATATATGATATACATATCACATATGATATATAAAATGAAAAGCTAGAAGAAAATTTACCTAAAATTTAGAATTTTTATCTCCAGGTGATGGGATTACTGATAATGTATACTCTGGATAGTCAGAGTCCATAAATTTTACATGGTAAATAAATAATTTTTATAATCAGAAAAAGTTATTAGTCCAATGTTATATAACATTATTAAAATAATTCTATTGCTTAGAAATAAGTTAAAATTCTGGTTTCATTTTTAAAAAGAAAGAAAATAATGATGCATACATGTGATTAAAGTTTGAATGCTGAAATCTGAACTGTTTCTGGATGGCCAAGACTGTATTTGTTTATCTTTTTTTCATTTTAGATCGGTATCAAAGTCATGGTACAGGACGTGCTCACTGGCATTGAGAAGCTTGTTAGTGTGGCTTTCTCAACATTTGTAGCCAAAGCAGTTGGAAAAGAAAAGGTAAATTTTCTAGGCAAATATGTACCTGGCATGTAATTCAGGGACATAGTAACAATTGCATCTGAATTATTATAGAAAAAAAATTACATTTCTTCTGACCATCAGATATACTTTCCCAAGGTTTGTTATTCACCAATATTTATTGTAAAAGTTCCCATTCTTTGGTAACATCAGAAGAATAGGGGCTTTAGAGAAAAGTACCTTAGAGGAAAGAAAATATAGACAGTTTGTAAAATACAAAAAAAAAATGCACGTTGTTTTAAATGATCTGAAGGTCATACTAGTTTCTTTAAAATACTACCTACTGGTCTAGTGCTTTGCATTTGTGGCCATATAACTCAAAACTGAGTTAAAATCTTTTTTAAAAAGCAAGAGCAATTTAGCAAGCAGTTGCGGGTTATGGATTAATATTAATCACTGTTTAATATCTGAAGGAAAATTGTCAACATTGCTGAGTTATTGAAGTTTAAAAATAAGCTTTCGGCATCTAGGGTGAAAACACCTTCCAAAGCGATCCTTTGGTCTGATGAGTGTGCTTAGACAGCTGTGCTCCCCGCCCCCCCCTTGCCCCAGGCCAGTGCTGGGAATTTGCTCCTTATAATTTCTTGGCATTTTTTTTTCAGTGTCTGGGTGCCTTGAGGAGGGTCCCCATGTAGTCTAAACACTGTGATAATTCAATCTGGAATTTGAGTCTTTCACTCCAACAATCATCCCAGAGACACGGTGGCTTCTCCTAGCTCCACTCCACAGCAAGGAGAAGTACCTCTCTGTCTCTCTGTCCGAAGCCTTCTTCACACTGCCTCCCACTTTAAAGCCAGGCAAAGCAATGTTTCCACTGTACCCAGGAGAGGTGGCAGCAGAACCGCACTCACCAACCCCTCCTCCTCACCTGAGCCAGGAGGCACAGAGATGGGCTAGCGCTGAGTTGGACCATCATGATGCCAGCGGCAGGTGTCCCTGCAGAGCTTTGTACCCTGGGGCATTTCTCCCATTCTCTCTTTTTTTTTTTTTTTAATCGGAGTCTCGCTCTGTCATCCAAGCCGGAGTGCAGTGGCATGATCTCAGCTCACTGCAACCTCTGCCTCCTAGGTTCAAGTGAGTCTCCTGCCTCAGCCTCCCAGCTAGCTGGGATTACAGGCTCCCACCACACCTGGCTACTTTTTTTTTTTTTTTTAAGTATTTTTTAGTAGAGACGGGGTTTCACCATGTTGGTCAGACTGGTCTCAAACTCCTGACCACAAGTGACCTGCCTGCCTTGGCCTCCCAAAGTGTCGAAAGTATAGGCATGAGCCACCACACCTGGCCTCCACTCTCAGCCTAACATTAAACATGCTGCAAGGCAAATTCATATTGCCCAAGGGTGTTGTTTTTCAAATGGAAGTTCATATCAGCTAATTCTGTTATTAAAAATGCAGTTTTCTGGGTCATGTCTTGGACCTACTAAATTATAATCACTAGTGTGGAATCTTGGAATCTGTATACTTCCCCAAGCATCCCACAAAGCCTGTGTCCACTAAAATCTGAAACACTGAGGTAGTCTTCCCAACCATTCTGTTTTTCCTGGCATCCCCACAAATCTACAGACTCTTGGAAATGAGAGAATATGGAATGGGTGCAGGTACCCGTATCTGAAAGCAAATAACAAAGGAATGCACCTTGCCATCCCATTCTTTCACATGGGACAGCAGAGGAGGGCTGTCATTTTCCCCCTCTAGCCTCAGACTTCTCACTCTAACTTCACAGATACGTGGAATAAGAGTCCACCAGGCGTGATGGCTCACACCTGTAATCCAGCACTTTGGGAGGCCGAAGCAGGCAGATCACCTGAGGTCAAGAGTTCAAGACCAGCCTGACCAACATTGAGAAACCCTGTCTCTACTAAAAATACAAAAATTAGCCAGGTGTGGTGGTGCATACCTGTAATCCCAGCTGCTTAGGAAGCTGAGGCAGGAGAATCGCTTGAACCCAGGAGGTGGAAGTTACAGTGAGCCCAGATCCCGCCATTGCACTCCAGCCTGAGCAACAAGAACAAAACTCCGTCTCAAAAAAATAAAAGAATATAATAGTCACACTTCAGTCCAATCTCTCTTGAGACTGAAGAACTGGTTTCTGAAAGTGGAAAGTCAGATCCGTTATGGTGCTAGCATAATTGGTTGGTCCACATAACCTTAATTAAAGCACCTTTACAGACTAACTTATTTCCCAGTTGCTAGTATGCTGGTTTAGTAGCTCCTCACAAAGAGATCCATTGAAAAATTAGTGGTTTGGTTTGAACCCATAGTAATACTTGAATCTCTGTTCAAAGTGAGTTTATTCCAGGATGAAATTGGTTCACAGCATAATGTAGGCTGATTAAAAACCAAAAAGAAATTGGCAATGATTAACCAGACTTAGTTCAACAACTGCACTGGCCAGATTGTTGAAAGGACTTGCAAGACTCCACAGGGTACAGTCATGCAAGGCCTTACTAAGCTAAAGTGGATGGTGCAGTGGGAGAAAGCAGGCACAGGCCAGCCTCAGAGAGGGTCGAGGCCTCCAGGCACAGCCTGCTTCAGGGGCCTTAGTCACACAAGGTGTACTTCTGCAGAACAGGAATCAGCAAAACACATGTGAGGTATATTGGTTTCAGGAGAACCAGTGCACAAGTTTACCAAGCAGTATTATATACCCTGCTAGTCACACGACTAAAACAACGCTACAAAAATTGTTAAATTGGGCTGGGTGCCGTGGCTAACACCTATCCCAGTGCTTTGGGAGACTGAGAAGGAAGGATTGCTTGAGGCCAGGAGTTTGAGACCAGCCTGGGCAACATAGTGAGCCCTTATCTCTACAAAAAAATAAAAATAAAAAAAAAAATAAATAGCTAGGCATGGTGATGCTTGCCTGCAGTCCCAGTGGGAGGATCCCTTGAGTCCAGGAATTTGAGGTCATAGGAAGCTATGATTGCACCACTGTGCTCCAGCCTGGGCAACAGAGTGAGACCCCGTTTCAAAGGAAAAAAAAAAAAAAGTTAAACCAGTGCATGCCATTGATCTACTCATTCCTAACCAAATTACACAAGGTAGTCCAGGGGAGTTTTGGACTATCACCAGCTTATTTCTTTTTTCTTTCTTTCTTTTTTTCTTTTTTTGAGATGCAGTCTCACTCTGTAACCGAGGCTGGAGTGCAGCGGCATGATCTCAGCTCACTGCAAACACTTCCTCCTGGGTTCAGGTGATTATTGTGCCTCAGCCTCCTAAGTAGCTGGGATCACAGGTGTGCTCCACCATACCTGGTTATTTTTTGTATATTTAGTAGACATGGGGTTTCACCATATTGGCCAGGCTGGTCTTGAACTGTTGACCTCAAATGATTCACCCACCTCAGCCTCCCTGAGTGCTGGGATTACAGGTTTGAGCCACCACACCCAGTGATCACTTATGTCATCCTTATCTTGGTCAAGGATCAGTATCAGACTTTGAGTATCTTGGACATAAGCATGGGGCTACATTAGTCCAGCTTCAAGGTGATCCCTCCTTTTACACACAGGGTCAGCAGAGGGCATTTATGTAAGAATTTGAGCTCTTGGTTCTGTTGCCTCATATTTCCAGGTTTCTGGAGGTTAGTGAAAGCTTTATTCCCACATATTGATTCTTTTAGTTTGCTTATTAGATAATGTTTTCACCATGTAATGAAATTTCCAAATTGGGAATGCCTCATGGTAAAAGATAGCTTTCTCTAGAACATCTTTATTCCCTCTGCTTGCTATTTTAATTTTGCAAAAGATAGAAAATGTTTCTTGATAAGAATTCAGTGGAGTCAAAGTCCCTTTCCTCATTCATCGATTTGAATAATTTCTTATTTTGTAGTTCTGCTGAAAAATTTCAAAGTCAGGGGAAATTAATAGAGAGAACTTTTTAAAGCACAAACCTTATTGCATGAAGAAATAAGCCTATATTAATTTTTTTAGTTTAAAAATAAGAAAAAAATTTAGTCATAACACGTTTAGTGAAAACACTCATAAAAGCTCTATTTACTTGAGTTAGAAAACCATGCAGCATATCATTTGTTTTTGCAAAATCCATGCCGTGCTTTTATAATTTAACAAGGCAATAAAAGATGAATGCTTTTCTTTTCTAGATTCATTTAAAGCCAGTCACGCTTCTGACTGAACAAGATCATGTGGAACACAATCTGGCTGCCGAGAGAAGGAAAGTTCGACTACAACATGAAGAAACCTTTAACAATTTAATGAAGGAAAGTAGCAAGCTTGACGGTCAGTAAATCCACTTCTAAGATCTTTAATTCTATGACTGTGACAGGCAAAGGAATCTTTTCTTAGAGCACACTTATTTTCACATTATTACCATTCAGTCCTGGTGATGCTAGGTATCTTTTAATTTTTTTTTTTTTTTTTTTTTTGAGACGAAGTCTCACTCTGTCAACTAGGCTGGAGTGCAGTGGCCCGATCTCGACTCACTGCAACCTCCACCTCCCAAGATCAAGCGATTCTCCTGCCTCAGCCTCTCAAGTAGCTAGGATCACAGGCGTGTGCTACCATGCCCAGCCAATTTCTGTATTTTTGGTAGAGATGGGATTTGACCATCTTGGTCAGGCTGGTCTCAAAATCCTGATCTCTAGTGATCCACCCACCTCAGCCTCCTAAAGTTCTGGGACCACAGGCATGAACCACCACGCCTGGCCGACACTAGGTATCTTTTCCAACAAACCCGATGGCTGGAGGAGAAAGGGACTGGCCATTGAGAATGTAACTGCTGGCACCTAAGGCCTCTTTAAATTGGAAGATCTCCAGGAGAGGAGATGGGGAAAAAGAGTGACAGGGACCAGGCAGTTATTAGTAAGTATGTGTTCACTAATGATGGCTGAATGAAGGGTTGATGACAATGCCATGCATTGACACGGTGCTCATGGCTTACCAAGCAGTTTCTTATCCACAGTTTCATAGGAGCGGCATGTAATCTCAAAAGAGCAGGAAGCTGCAACTCTGAGCAGGAAAGAAACTTGCTGAAGAACATATGGGATGTGAGCGGAGGCTGTAAGATCCTGCTCCTGTTGCCTGGTGCTTTCCACAGTCACGCTGTGTTTTATGAGCCACACTTCCTTAGTTCTCTGGCAGTGATTTCCTGGGCTCTTTGACGCCTCCTGGAGCCAGAATGGTGGGGGAAGGCAGAGCCCCTCCCTTGCCTCTCCTCTGCCCTTTCTTTATGTCTGACCCCATCTTCTGAAGCCCCAGGGGATGACAGTGGAGACCACAGTGAGGGAGGGGAGGAAGTGGAGTGAGCCTGCCCAGGCCCCACAAGCTCACCACTGCCAGGAGGGCAGAAGGTTCAACACCCCTTGGCTCCAAAGGAAGGCACAGGAAGAAGAGGCAGGAAAGGAGAGGACAAGCACATATCAGGATAAGGATGCCAAAAGAGAAGAGAAAGAGTGCATGGAAAGGCCAGAGGAAAGAGAGAGGTAGCAGCCAGGGTGGCGGAAGTGCAGAGCCTTTATTCTGCCCCAGGTGATATTCTGGGACCACCCCACAGAAGAGTTCTGGGGTGAAAAAGAGATTTTTCAAAGGTTTCTACTCATTGCTGACCTTTTGAAGGGCAATACCTATTACCAAGAGATTTTTTTTTTTTTGAAATAGAGTTTCATTCTTGTTGCCCAGGCTGGAGTACAATAGCGTGATCTCAGCTCACTGCAACCTCTGCCTCCCAGGTTTAAGCAATTCTCCTGCCTCAGCCTCCCAAGTAGCTGGGATTACAGGTGCACGCCACCACGCGCAGCTAACTTTGTACTTTTAGTAGAGATGGCGTTTCACCATGTTGGTCAGGCTGGCCTCAAATTCCTGACCTCAAGTGATCTGCCCACCTTAGCCTCCAAACGTGCTGAGTTACAGCTGTGAGCCACCGTGCCTGGCCCAGACCAAGTTATTTTTAAGGAAATAAAGACTTCATTATTAAATGGCGGTGTTAACAAGAGCCGCCAGGCTCCTTTTGTAAAGCTGGTCACAGCACCAAAATATATTTCAAATGCATTTTGCTCAAGTAATGAAATAGCTGAACCAAGAGAACAGCCCTGAGGCAGATGAGACAACCGTTAATAAAAAACAAACCCTGCTGTCTCCTCATCCCTAAAATCCCGAAAAAGAAATGAAAGGGCAGATAAAACACTTACTAATACGCAAACCTTTACTATGTATGACAAGTAAATCTCTTAGGACGTCTTAGGAAAACTCAAGCATTTAACACACTTTTTAGTAAGTATATGCAGTTCCCCTGGTTTCACTGTCTTCCTTTCTGCAGTTATGTCTTTAAAAAAGCTTTTTGTTCTCATTGAAATTACGCCACCTGAATTTGTAAGGAGAAAGTAGAAATAAGCCACTAAACAACCAGAAATCTGATTGACAATGTCAAAAAACAGGTTTTTTTTTGTTTTTTGTTTTTTTTCTGAGACAGGATCTCACTCTGTTACCCAGGCTGGAGTGCTGTGGCTCGATCTCTGCTCACTGCAATCTCTGCCTCCCAGGTTCAGGTGATTCTCCTGCCTCAGTCTCTGGAATAGCTGGGAATACAGGCACATACCACTATGTCCAGCTAATTTTTGTATTTTTAGTAGAAACAGGGTTTCACCATGTTGGCCAGGCTGGCCTTGAACTCTTGACCTCAGGTGATCCTCCTGCTGTGGCCTCCCAAAGTGTTGGGATAGCAGGTGTGAGTCACCACGCCTGGCAAAAAACAGTTCTTTTGAAATCTGTGGATATTCATTCAGAGAGTCTTGCAAGAACTGCTTCCATCCTCTCCAGGTCATCTGTCATGTGAATCACCTGTCTGAAGGTCATCCTCCACCCTTTTACCTGGAACTCTCTAGAGCAAGCCTCTGCCCATGAGAAAGAGGGGGACCCTGTGATGTGTGAGGTGCTGGCCAGGTGGAAGGACTTCTTCCCTCTCAGCAGAGAGAAAGGACAGACCACCACACTGGCTGGCAGTGCCATCCAACAATTATGTATGAAATGCCTGTCGTGTGCCAGGAGCCTGTTTGCCACTAGAGGTATAAAGATGAAAAATGCAGGGTCTTTGCTCTTGAGAAACTTGTGGTTTAGTGCTGGAGACAGACACATTAATAGTTTCTAAATAATATAGAGAGTGAACAGAGAGGTGTAGATGCTATGTAATGTGGGAGCCCAGAGGAAGGGCCCTTAGGGGGTTCACAAGAGACTCGCTGGACGAGGGGCTACGAGAAGAAAGTTGGGAAGGCGAGGAAGCACGTAGCAGCGAGAGTGAAGGCACAGAGGCATGAACCTGTGCACTGGGAAGCCACCAACACCAGAGTATTGCTGGAGAGAAAATGCAAGGGAGAGGGAGGCGGGAGAGGAACAAGGTAGGACTATGTCATGGAGGCTCCCTGGGGCATGCTGAGAAGCTTGGCCTTTCTTCTATTCTTGATGGGAGCCATTGAAGGATTTGGAGCAGGGTTGGGGCACGACTGGGTTTGCACTTAATATGGTCACTCTGGGTAGAGGGAGAGAGACCAGGGGAGAGGTGAGGAGCTCCTAAACCAGGAAGTGATAGTGAGGAGAGACAGGAGGGAGAGAGTTTAAAAATATACACGAGGCCACGCACAGTGGCTCATGCCTATAATCCCAGCACTTTAAGAGGCCAAGACAGGTGGATCATAAGGTCAGGAGTTTGAGACCAGCCTGGCCAACATAGTGAAACCCCATCTCAACTAAATACAAATACAAAAAAAAATTTTAGCTGGGTGTGGTGGTGGGCACCTGTAATCCCAGCTACTTGGGAGGCTGAGGCAGAATTGCTTGAACCCAGATGGTGGAGGTTGTAGTGAGTTGAGATCATACCACTGCACTCCAGCCCATGCAACAGTGGGAGACTGTGTCTCAAAAAAAAAAAAAAAAAAAAAATATATATATATATATATATATATATATATATATATGAGGTTACACCAACAGAATAGGGTCACTGATTGGCTGTGGGGAGAAGGGCAAGGACAAAGGAGCATAGGCTGACTCCAGGGTTGTCTGCCTAGAGCAGCCGGTTAGCAGTTGTGCTATGAACTGAGACCATGGATCTGAGGGGCAGGGAAGGGCAATTTTCAGGAGGTAGATGATGAGTTCAGTTTTAAGGATATGGAATCTGACTTGCCTGTGGACATCCAAAAGGAAGAGACCACGGCTGGGGAGATACCACCTGAGAGACAACCGCTTAGAGATGCGGTTATGAAGCTCAAATGAAGACAGTACCTGCACCGCACAGGGTGCTGGGCCAAGAACAGAACCTGCAGAGCACAGGCATCTAAGAGAGGATCCAGGAAGACGAACCTATGAAGGACACATGGAGGGACTCATCAGAGGGGTGCAGGGAGAGCTGGAGAGAGCAGTGTCACACGCCAAGGGAGTAGACTTAAAAGAAGAAACAATAATTGGTCAACTGCATTCCAGGAAGTCAGTAATAAAACCTGTCTACTGGACTGGGAATCAGGAAGGCACTGGTGACGTCGGCAAGTGTGGGGTTAGAAGTTTGGGTGGCATTTGGATGACCTCAGTTACTTAGAGGAATAATGGGATAGGGGACAGTTTACCATAACCTTTATGCCATATGCACAGGCCAAATTAAACACTCTTGTCACCAGGCTGGCTTGACGCACGTGTACAAGGATGCAGGGGGTGGGGAGGGAGGCAGAGCTGCAGCCTCCTCGCCCTGACAGCCCGACTGTCATCCGTTGTGGGACATGTGGACAGTGAGGGCCGCAGTGGCCATCGCAGCTCTTAGAGCAGCTTGGCTAGTTCAGAGCCTTTGCTTTTGTGGAAAACAAGTGTATTGTGTCCCACAGCAGTACTAGCATTTGGCAGGAACTCACTTCTCTCAAGGTGTTTTCCTTCACTCCAGCCATCGGAGGTGGAGCTTGCTCCTTTCTGGTCTCTGGAGGCAGCCCCACAGGAAGCAGGAGGCTTCCATCGGCCCACTCACCACTAAACCATCCACCTGGGGAGAGCCACCTCCTCCCACTGGACTTACTCCTAAAGGCCAATTGCTAGGAGCCAGGCCTATGCATTGGCTCATCTTTCTCTCATAGTCACTGGTTGCCCCAGCATTAAGCTGCTCTTTGTATTTTCTCACCCAATACTTTCTTACCCAGGTCTGTAACTAAGTCCTCTGATTTTGCAAAACCATCCTTCTATCTCTGTGAGTTCAATTGTTTTGATTTTTAGATTCCACAAATAGGTGAGAACACGCGATGTTTGTCTTTCTGTGCCTCACTTATTTTGCTTGACATAATGACCTCAGTTCCATCCATGTTGTTGTAAATGACAGGATCTCCTTCTGTATTATGCTGAATAGTACTGTAATAGGTCTATCACCAAAACCTCTGACTTTGCTTTTCTCAGCTTGCTGAGGCAAGGTAAAAAACAAACAAAACAAGAGCCGGGCCTGGTGGCTCACACCTGTAAAATAACCCAGAACTTTGTGAGGCCGAGGCGTGTGGATCACAAGGTCAGGAGATCGAAACCATCCTGGCTAGCACGGTGAAACGCTGTCTCTACTGAAAATACAAAAAATTAGCCAGGCTTGGTGGCGTGCTCCTGTAGTCCCAGCTACTCAGGAGGCTGAGGCAGGAGAATGGCTTGAACCAGGGAGGTGGAGGTTGCAGTGAGCCAAGATTGCACCACTGCACTCCAGCCTGGGCGACAGAGCAAGACTCCGTCTCAAAAAATAATAATAAAATTTTTAAAAAAACAAAACAAGAACTGTAAAATGAGAATAATAAAGGTACTTACATCATGGCTTTATGGGATCATTAAATGAGTTAATATAGAAAGTGTCAGGCATACAGAAAGTGCTGTCATTTCTATTATAGTTTGACAGGTCCCCACCACAGGAGGAATTAGAGCCAACAGTTAAAGACAGATACTTCAAAGGAACTTCGCTGTGAAGGGTGAAAGAAATAGCGTGGAGCTAGAGGAGACCCTCAAAATCAAGGGACATTGTTTTTCGGGGTAGGAGAAATATGATCATGGTTCCAGGTTGATCAAGATAATTGATGAGGCCCGGCGGTGGCTCACACCTGTAATCCCAGCACTTTGGGAGACTGAGACAGGTGGATCATTTGAGATTAGGAGTTCGAGACCATGGTGAAACACTGACTCTACTAAAAATACAAAAAATTAGCTGGTGTAGTGGTACACTCCTGTAATTCCAGCTACTTGGGAGGCTGAGGCAAGAGAATTGCTTGAACCCAAGAGGGAAGCCAAGATTGCACCACTGAGGTCCAGACTGGGCCACAGAGCCAGATTCAGTCTCAAAAAAAATAATAAATAATAAAAAGATAATTGATAAAAGTATTGAGGAAGTAGTTGATTATAAAAGAAAGATATAATTCATGTCAAATCTGTACTTCAGACCCTGGGAAATTGTTGTTAAGTATTTGTCTGGGAGGAATGAGGATCTCTGCTACCCTGAGCTCCTTTGCGAGGGTTTGTCTATTGGGAAGGGTTGCTAGGACGGTGACTCAAGCTGTCTTCACACCCCACTCAAGGTCACATGAGCCAGGTAAACGTGGGTGGCTGCACTGGCTTCTTCTGGTGTTGTACAAGTTGCACTAATAAACGAAATCAGCAGGAGACAATTTGCCTGCACAACACTAACAGCACTTTGAGTACTGGAGACAGTCTAAATTAATTAGTAACAGACACACACGACAGTCACTCAATTACAGAGATGAAACGATTACAATTGACTTGAGTTTCAGTTTTTTAGAAAGTTATCCAGATTAGATCTACATGTCTGGTTCAATTTAGAATTACAGATTTTTTAAAAAGTCTGCTTTTATCATCTGCTTTGTTTAATCTGCCCTAACATAGATTATTCTACATTCTTTCACACAAAACAACTTTTAACCTAATTCCATTGATCTGATTTTATTTTTGGAAATTTTACTAACTTCCATGCCAGCAAAGGTGCCAGAGAACTTAAAAGCAATTTCTCTTAAAGAACATAAGAGTCAGACTCTGACATTTAAAGTTGCTGTGTAGTGTGCAATTTCTCCACCCTTAGATCTGACGGAGTTGGTTTTTGACAGGACAGTGTGTGATCTAAAAGAAGAGAACCAGATCATCATCTCTGTTCTTGAACCATGTTTTTAGAAAACCAGGGGTTTGCATTGGTTATAAATATCAAACATAAAAGATCGGAATATTTTTTGACATGTTGTATGATAGAAATGCGTATTATTGTAACAGTGAGAACGTTGAATCGAGATCATATCCTTTCAGAAGGAAAGAAAAAAGAGATGAGATTAGTTTTGTAAAAGCAGGATATTTCTGGGATGTGTATATAAGCACACACATCCCATAAATACTACTGGGTCATTATTTGCAAGTTTGACATATAGGGGAGAAACTTATGATTTGAAGCATTTTCATTCTCATTTTTCAGTAAGAAAATTAGATCTTAAGAGCATTATCTTGGTTAAGTTTCTGGATATGCAGAAAGAAGACTAGGTCTAGCATGACCTCAATTCAGGTCAGATTTCCTGATCTACAAATATAGAGTGAATGTAAAGTTGTCTAAGCAGGACGATGACACGGTAAGAACATCCAAAGTACAAGAATTGAACCTGATCACTGAAAGCCAGCAGAAAGGATCAGGTCTGTTTACTTAACCCAAACCAGAACTGTGGGCCTGAATTGCTCTCTGAACCTGAGAAAACCCTGTTTTTTCATTGGTTGTAAATTAGCTGCAAATAAGCAAACTCCTGCACCAAAGTCATTTAACCCAATATATTTCTGCATACGTACCATAGCTGATGCTGGTACACGTAAAACCTTATCTAGCACATCCCTCTACAGGTTCCAATGTATACTGTATGTGTCTTCATAGGAAGCATGTGGTTTCTCTTTAAAGTTATCCCTCAGAAAAGAAGGAGCTGCTTTATATTTGAGTCTTTATGATGTCTCTTATATCATGAGGCCTTCTCTTAATTTTTTTTTATTTTATAAAAACTATTTTTAAAGAGGTAGTACATGCACAAGGTAAAACATGCAAAATGCATAAAAGAGCATATAAACAGTGAGTCTGCCCACCATTTCACTTGCCACCTTCAGAGACAATCACTATCACACACACTTTAATTTTTGCGGTTACATAGTAGGTATATATATTTATGGGCTATATGAAATATTGTTATACAAGCATGCAAATGTGTAATAATCACATCATGTAAAATGGGGTATCCATTCCTTCAAGTGTGACAAAGAATCCAGTGCTACTTGTTATTTTTTTTTTTTTTT
>NW_016107331.1:1927814-1982970 GCF_001604975.1 Cebus imitator | reverse complement strand
TTTTGAGACGGAGTTTCGCTCTTGTTACCCAGGCTGGAGTGCTATGGCACAATCTCAGCTCACCGCAACCTCCGCCTCCTGGGTTCAGGCAATTCTCCTGCCTCAGCCTTCTGAGTAGTTGGGATTACAGGCACGCGCCACCATGCCCAGCTAATTTTTTGTAGCTTTAGTAGAGGCGGGGTTTCACCGTGTTGACCAGGATGGTCTCGATCCCTTGACCTTGTGATCCACCCGCCTTGGCCTCCCAAAGTGCTGGGATTACAGGCGTGAGCCTTAAAGAGCTGTTTAAGCTCCTTATTATATATTCTGGTTATTAATTGCTTATCAGATGTATTGCTTTCAAATATTTTCTCCCATTGTGTGGGTTGTCTCTTCACTTTGTTGATTGTTTTCTTTGTTGTGCAGGAGCTTTTAAACTTGATGTGATTCTGTTTGTTGATTTTTGCTTTGCTTGCCTGTGCTTGTGGGGTATTGCTAAAGAAATTGTTTCCCAGACCAATGTCTTGGAGAGTTTCCCCGTTGTTCTCCTGTAGCAGTTTCGTAGTTTGAGGTTTTAGATTTAAGCCTTGAATCCATTTTGATTTTATTTTTGTGTATGGTGAGAGATAGTGGTTTAGTTTCATTCTTCTGCATATGAGTATCCAATTTTCCCAGCACCATTTGTTGAAGAGATTGTTTTTTCCCCAATGTATGTTCTTGGCACTTTTGTTGAATGTGAATTCATTGTGGTTGTGTGAATTTGTCTCTGGGTTCTCAATTCTATTCCATTGGACTATGTGTCTGTTTTTATGCCGGCGCCATGCCGTTTTGGTTACTAAAGCTCTGTAGCATAATTTGAAGTCAGGTACTTGTGTTAATTTATTTTAAACAAAAAATGTACCATTTTAGTAAGCAATGTTAGCCTGAAAACAACCTCAATCGATACTAGTTTGTGATATGTATAAAACATCTTCTAATAAAATCAGTTTTAGAGAGAGAAGTTGAAAGGGATTAAGATTTTATATTTCTTTTAAAAATCACTTTAGAAAGAATTCAATTTTGATTTCAGCAATATAGTGAATTCATTGTTGGGAAAAAACAAAAATTTCTGGAAAAATATTTACAAACATCTTTGCAAACACATCTCAGCAGACAGAAAAATAAGAGGAAACCCTGAAGTCCCAAAATGGTGAGAAAACACAAATGCAGCAGTGCAAGGAAGCATTGGGGCTGGCATTTGTTCTGGAGGACACAGCAAGTGCCTGAAGACATAGAGCTTGTATGTAATGAGCTTCCTGGGCTCAGGAGACAAAGTCAGGGGCCCATGTGAGGGAGAAGTTTGGATCAGGGACCCTTCCATGGTGCTTCAGCCTCCAAAAGGTGATTCCCCCAGTGAGTCAACTAGAAAAATCCCACCCTCCAGAGAGCCTTAGCCCTAAGTGGAATGGGAAAAAAGTTCTTCCCCTTTGAGAATTCAATCACAAGTGCATCCTCATGCAGATTTGGATCCTCAGAAGTTACATGACCTGTCTGGGCTAAAACAGAACACGTAAACTTTACCGTAAAGCAGCGCTGTGTTGTAGGACCCCAGGTGATCTGCCACTGTAAATGCAGATTCTCTGTGAAAAAAATGACTTTAAAGCCAGCTCTCAAGAATTTCCATAGAAAAAGATCCAAGCAGTATGAGATCCTAGCCAAAAATTATAAAAGATAGAAATAAACAAGGCACCAAGATCCAGCTGTGACACCAGGTCCCACAAAGTCTGACAGGCCCGCAAAGACAGAAGATAATGAATTTATCAAGTAAGATGAAGTAAGAATCTTAATATATTTTAAGAAATAAAAGAGTATCAAGAGTATGATGCAAGAACAAAAAAAAAGAGATGACCTAGAAGGTTTAATAAAGAAACAAAGGCAATTTCTATAAAAAGAATACATAATAATTAAAATGTAAAACTCAGTGAATGAATGAAATAGCAGGTAAGACAGGGAACTAGAAGATAGATTTGAAAGAGTTACTTAGAACACAGCCAGACAAAGAAATGGGAAATATGCAAGGTAGGTTAGGAGACGTGGGGAATGGAGTGAAATATCTAACATTCAAAAAAAGCTTCAGAAATGGGACGAGCAAGATTTCATGCAAATGATATAAATAGACATTTCATTAAGAGGTAACAAGAATGTTTAATATACAGGTAAAAAAGATGTTGGACCTCATTAGTAATCAAGGAAATGCAAATTATAACCAACATGAGATACTCTTGCACCCCCACCAAACTGGAAATAGTTGAGTGTCTGATACTAAGCAAAAATGGGGACCAGTGGGGACTCTCATAAATAGAAGACAGAAGTGTTAGTACAACTATTCTATTACCTAAAAATATTCTATTGCAAGTAAGGCCTATGAACGCGAAGGAAATCAGCCAAGTTAAGTTCATTCATTCATTTCATTTAACAAATATTTATTGAGCACCTATGTTCAGGAATTATATTAGAATTTTAAAAATTCATAGTCCCTGCACCAAAAAGCTTAGACTCACGTGGGTCACATAATAAAAGGTCACACAAATAAAATAAAACTATAGCCATGAAAGAAAGGTCCTTCGAGAGACCCTGAAGATGGGACTGAGCTGTGGAGGTCAGAGAAGGCTCCTCTGAGGAATGATGACCAAGCTGGGCCACAGAATATGAGTGAAATGGAATACACAGGTGGTGGTGGCCAGGGTGTTTGCTGTAGACAGCTGGGGTGTGATAAATGCTCTGTTGTTGAAAGTAACACGTCCTCAGAGGAAGTGAAAAAAGACCCGTGTGACTGGACCAAAGGAGGGAAAGTGAGGCCAGACCAGGAAGGTAGGGCTTGCAGGCCTGGGAAGGATTTGGGGTTTTATACGTTATCAGTGGGAAGCTACTGACTTGTTTTAAGCTGGGGACAGAAATATGAATGGAAATCAGAAAAAAATAAAAGAGGAAGACCATCAATTAATTATAAATCTAAAATTGCATTGGGAAGTGGAGTTCAGGGTTTCTGTGACTACACTTCTTGATCACCAGCTGTGACTGTGCCCTGAACACCAACAGCTGCTGAGTGCATCTTCCCTCTCACACTGTAAGCTCAGCTCTGCCTCTGACAGTACAACCAGGATGGTGCCCCAGTTTGTATATCCTTTCCCCCTCCTCCCCAAAATAGCAAGTGAGATGGAAACCTAGCTGGTGGTTCAGTTTGTGATGCAAGAAGCATAACATTTTACTGTTTTGCAGCCAGAGTAAATGATTTCTCCATTGTTGAGAGTAAAAACCAATTTGTCAGTAAATGAGGCAGATATGATTCAAAAGAAGCAGAAAGACCAGGCGTGGTGACTCATGCCTGTACTCTCAGCACTTTGGGAGGCCGAGGCGGGGATATCACCTGAGGTCAGGAGTTCAAGACGAGCCTGGTCAACATGGCAAAATTCCGTCTCTACTAAAAACACAAAAATTAGTCATGTTTGGTGGCCCACGCCTGAAATCCCAGTTACTCGGGAGGCTGAGGCAGGAGAATCGCTTGAACCTGGGAGCCTGAGGTTGCAGTGAGCCAAGATCTCCCCAATGTGCTCCAGCATGGACGACAAAGCAAGACTCTGTCTTTAAAAAAAAAAAAATAGTAGAAGGACATGGAGAAGTGTAACAGATTGTGTCTTTCCTGCTTGTGACTGCACTCATTACAAACAGTTTCACAGGAGGCCACTTTCCTATTCTGAAGTTTTAGTCTTTCAGGCCTCTCAGTGTCTCTGGTCCTTTGTAGCTCAGATTCCTTTATTTTTAACAACTTTATTGTAGTATAATTGACAAACAATGAATGGCCCATATGTAAAGCATACAATTTGATAAGTTTTGACGTAAGTATCCACTTGTGAGAACATCACCACAATCAAGATAATGACATATTCGTCACCCCCAACATTTCTGCCCCTCTCTGTCCTGATCTGTCCCTACCCTACCACAAACAACTCAAGTTTCAATGTAACCATTCTTTTAATCAAAATTCCGATAGGCTAGAATACAATCTCTAAAAGGCCCTTTCTGATGTTATCTTAACCCAATTCACTGCAAATATTCACCACTCAGATGAGGGTCACTCTGTAGAACCTGTCAAGTTTGGCTCAGTTTTTAAGCTTTTGAGAACACTTTAATTTTTCTATAAATCTGAGTTGAATGTACTGCCAGGAAGGAAAAGCTTAGCCCCAGGGCCTATGATTCACTCTACCATCATTAATGTTTACCTCCACCTTTCAGATCTCATTTTTGATGAAGAGGAAGGAGCGGTTTCCACAAGGGGCACCTCTGTTCAGAGCATTGAACTGGTCCTCCCACCCCACGCAAACCATCATGGAAATACGTTTGGTGGCCAGATTATGGCTTGGATGGAGACAGTGGCTACTATTTCTGCAAGGTTCTTGGTTTTGACCTTCGAGATATGATTTTGGGACTAGTGAGGAGAAAATAGAAAGGGTCTGAGATCTAGTTCTTGGGCTAGTCAAGAAGTCAAGGAAAGGACTGAGGAAAATGTTGCCTTTTATAATGCTTTGTAAATCATTTACTTGTTTACTTTAGGATTAACCTGTCCTTTTGTTTGAAGGTGAATGTTTATTTGGTTCAAAAATAAAAATAAGATGATAGTTTTAATACTTTATTCTGAATTATGAATATTGATCTTGTGAAACTGCAACTCATTGTCTTGATAGCTTATGACAAAGTAAATGCAGAATAGAAATGGAAGACAGGCTTCACATTTTAAAAAAGTCAGTCTAGGTTGGATGTGGGAGTTCACACCTATACTCCCAGCACTTTGGGAAGTCAAGGCAGGAGGATTGCTTGATGCCAGGAGTTCAAGACCAGCTTGGGCAGCATAGTAAGATAAGACAGTGGCTCTACAAAAAAAATTTTAGCTGGTGTGGTGGTGTGCACATGAAGTCCCAGCTTGTTGGGAGGCTGAAGTGGGAGGATCACTTGGGCCCAGGGATTCAAGGCTACAATGAGCTGTGATCATGCCACTGCTCTCCAGCCTCTCTATAAGCAAGTAAGTAAATAAATAAATAAAGTCAGTTAGATACAAACCTTTTTAAAGACAATTTACAGTTAGATCTGACCTTTAAAGGTGCTGGTTAAAAATCATTATGGCCAAAGAATTAACTGAAACATAGAGAAAGTAAAAAGAGAATAAGAATACTTTTTAAGACTACTCAATTTCAAAAGGTTATTTTATTCTTAATGGGAAAGATGTAGGTAATTGAGCAGCTTTAGGGAACACTCTGTACCCTGGAAATGCATTTGAATTCTATCTGCCCTCCTGACAATTTTCATAACCACTGAAAATGGTTAAAGTTATTTTTCCCTCAAATTAAAATAATTTTATTATTAATATGTCTGTAGTAATGACTACAGTTAGAAACCTGTAGTTATTCTTTCTAAAAATTATGCACAAATAAGCAAGCTTGTTTTTAAAATGAGATTGTCATTCTTCATGACAGTAAAGCAACTGAACATGTTCTATTGTAAAGGCTTACAATATAACTATGGCAGCGTCTGTTCACGTGGTGTTGGCACAATTCTTTAGAGTAATCGAATGATGACAGTGGGAATCCAAAATGTGGAAAATTATAGAAGTAACTTTCTGAAATTCAATATTATATATAACTATTTTCAAATTTCACACACACAAAAATTATAAAATGTGTATCTCCTAGCCTTTCAGGCTTTATGTAGCAAGCCAGGTAATTTTTCTGTGGGGAAAAAACTTGTCTTTTAATCTATGGGTGAAATCTGATTAACTGTGAAGCTGAGGGATTGTGTGAGGACACCTGCCTTCACTTGGACCCCACTCCAACCTGGATCACAACTTCTTGGGACTGCAGTCATGAGCTATCAGGATGACTGTAATTCAAATTAGAACACAAGGCCCTAGTTTGATGTTCCAAGGGACTTCCATAGGAAACAAGACAAGAGTAGGACTGTTACCAGAGGAGCAGAAGTGTCACCATCTGAGTAACGATCCCACTGCTGGGGACATGGGATTTCCCAAGATGTTGGCAGGTAGCGTGCAGACCCACTCTCAACCCACACAATCCAGTTGTTTATTTGAGTCAAGTTTAAAGAAATGCTAATTTGGAAAATAGGTTGAAGACTTGTCTGTGCATCTGTTCAAAGAATGAATGAGTGATTGTGTTCTTCTCTCTCCCTCCCTCCGTCTTCCCAGCCGCCTGTGTCGGGCGCATCTCTTTCTGAAGTCCGTAGATATGTTTAAGTTCCGGGGACCGTCTACGGTTGGAGATCGTCTTGTCTTCACTGCCATTGTCAACAACACATTTCAGACCTGGTAAAGTGAGCTCTTAGGCTGCTATGAAGAAATTTAAACTTGCACAAATGTAATTTTTAATTTCAACCTGGAGGTGAGTATAGGAACTACTTTAGTGAAATTCCATTTTTTCCATGCAATTTTCAAAATCCATGAACACATTTTTTAACCCTTTGTTTTGCTTAGGGCCTTCTCACACTGAGTAAATTGTGATGGACTGGTTTTTGTCTTATAAGGGTAGCCCTATGCCCCATTGGCCCAAGATGGACCTGGTTTATACCTGTCATCCCTGTATAATTATTAACTTTTCCATTCAGTCCCAGTGACTAGATGGTCAATCAACTCATAATGGACCTTGTATTACCACCATGAAATCCAAACCACTTCCCAGTTATTTTTATTATTCTTGATACACAATGAAAAGATTTGATTTAGTATTTCTTTCTTTTTAAATGTAAAAAAGAATATCTATTTCCTGTCTAATTTCAAGGTTTATTTTTTAATTACAGACTTACTGTTTTGGGGGAAGAAAACTTGACTTTGGCACAATTTAAGCCCTCCCCCACATTGCCAAAATATGTTCATGAATGTATTTAAAGCCCTTCCTAGCCTTTTTCCCATTTGAAAGTGGGGAAGTCAAATGGAAGTGCCCTTAGGCAGTCCATTGACCTGAAAATGGATTTTAATAGTTACACAGATTTACTGGTAACAAAGAAGAAAACCCAGGCCCTTATCCTCCCGTTGCTTGGAGGAGGTGGCAGCAGTTGGCAAGGAGGCCTAACAGGCTGAGATCCTCTTTGCCCACCGCCCTGCATCACCCCTCACAGTGTTGAAGTTGGAGTTCGTGTGGAGGCCTTTGACTGTCAGGAATGGGCTGAGGGCCGAGGGCGTCACATCAACAGTGCTTTTCTCATCTACAATGCTGCTGATAAGGAAAATCTCATCACATTTCCCAGAATCCAACCCATTTCAAAGGTCAGTTATTATCATGCAAGGTTCAATAGGCAGACCTGTGGGTAGAGAGCTCTACCCAGAATCTCCTCCCACCAGCAACAACATTTCTGGCTCTTTCCCTCTGTTAGAATTTCTCTCTTTTCAGCATCACAAAGTGAAGTGGGCTTTTTTCTTTTCCTTTTCCCCCCAATCACTCTGATCATTTGTTCAGATGATGGAAGGCCTGAAGACCTAACCTCGACTGGGCCACATGCTGCTATGGGTAGGATGTCACCTTCAGTGTCTTGTTTCTGGGTCTCTTCTCTCACTTCCTTAACTCCAGCTCTTGATACTGTGCCAAGGTCATGGGAACCATGTCTTTCCCTCATCCTGAAATTACCTGATTGCCAGTGTTAATTTTTTCTAAAAACTCTGTAGTGAGAATTGAGTATAATTCTGGTAACAGGTAAGAAAATCATCTTCACTTTTGAAAAAAGGAAGAAAACAGCTAGGAGGATTGCTCCTGTGTCAGTGCAGCTGCCCTGTGTGGAGTCAGCAGAGGCTCTGACTTGACGAAGTCAGTTCACGGAGAGTTACTGCATCCCAGTTAGCCCTTTTGACTGATTTAAGAGAATACTTAAGGATTATAGCACTAAGATAGTAGAGATTTGATTTTTTTTTACTGATTTTCCTTTTTCTTGATTAAAGGATGATTTTAGACGCTATTGGGGAGCTATTGCACGCAAAAGAATTCGCCTAGGCAGGTAAGGAACGTAAGGTGTAATGATTTTATGGAGTCTTCTCTAGTCTCACAAGTTCTATAACAAAAAGCCCCTCTCTGGGTCTCTATTCCCACATAATGGAAAAAGAGAAGGTCTGATGTTTCCTGGCTGTGAAGGCTGATTACTGACTTATGAAAGTAGTTCTTCCATGTTGTTCCACTGATATCCACTCCTGATGGAAGTTCAAGAAAGTATTATGATTATTGTTGTGGCTAAATGCAGAGGAAAAAAACTGTCATTTAACATTTTACTGTTTTTTTCCCCAGGAAATATGTTATTTCCCACAAAAAAGAGGTTCCACTTTCCATACACTGGGATATCAGCAAGCAGGTGACGTTTTATTACTTGGAGCTCTTCATATAAAATTCTCATCTTTACAAAAATGGAAATCCCCTTGCCTAACTGGCTTAGGCTGTGCCTACAAGGTTATGTGAAAAGGTGGATTATATCAGCCAGTCATGTCAAAATGAAGCAAAACCAGGCTATCAGTTACTGCTTACCAGTCAGCAGCTTAGCCTTGTTTGACTTCTTACAGTTCGACCCAGGATGCTCTGCCATCAGATATGTTCCAGAAGCATGGCACAGTCCCATCTGGTATCTCACTGTGGCTTGTGCCCACCAGCTTGCAATTTTATAAAAACAATAACAAAGTAGTAGTCATTTGAATATTTTTGACCATTAAATGTAAAGAGCAATCCAAGTTTACTTATTACACATTGATTAGCAGTCATACTGAAAGGTACTCTGTCTTCACTCAGGATACAAACTAAAATACCAGTTGTTAACTATACAGTTATCTTGTCTGAATTCTAAATTAAGGGTTCAAGATAGAAATTATATGTTCGCTGTAGCTTCGTTCTTTTTAATTTTAATTTTAATTTTAATTTTTTGGAGACAGAGTCTCACTCTGTCACCCAGGCTGGAGTGCAGTGGTGCAATCTTGGCTCATTGCAACCTCCACCTCCTGATGGCAGGTTCAAGTGATTCTTCTGCCTCAGCCTTCTGAGTAGCTGGGATTACAGGTTTGCACCACTACACCCAGCTAATTTTTGTATTTTTAGTAGAGATGGGGTTTCACC
The DNA here is from genome assembly GCF_001604975.1 of Cebus imitator. Classification (NCBI taxonomy): domain Eukaryota; kingdom Metazoa; phylum Chordata; class Mammalia; order Primates; family Cebidae; genus Cebus; species Cebus imitator. The sequence goes on along the minus strand of NW_016107331.1, from coordinate 1,973,866 downwards.
ATGTTGGCCAGGCTGGTCTTGAGCCTTTATTCTCAAGTGATCTGGCTGCCTCTGCCCCCTAAAGTGCTGGGATTATAGGTGTGAGCCACGTCACCCAGCCTGTAGCTTAGTTCTAAACTCAACACTATCACTTGGGCTCGACACATACATCCTCCAACAGTGCCCATTTTTTAAGCAGAAAATATTTGATCACACATCCATGTATTGAACACACAGCTTTAAAAATATTTCTATTCTAGGCATCCCTGAGTGACAGCAATGTGGAGGCCCTCAAAAAACTGGCAGCTAAAAAGGGTTGGGAGGTGACCAGCGCTGTGGAAAAGGTAGGACGCCTCCAGGTGTTTGTGTAATCGATGGCTCATCACAAATCAAGGCGGTGATGGTGGTGGTGGTTCTACTGCTTCTACTGCTGCTTTTCGCAGCCATAAAAAACGATGAGTTCGTGTCCTTTGTAGGGACATGGCTGAATCTGGAAACCATCATTCTCAGCAAACTGACACAAAAACAGAAAATCAAACACCGCATGCTCACTCATAGGTGGGTGTTGAACAATGAGAACACATGGACACAGGAAGGGGACCATCAGACACTGGGGTCTGTTGGGGGGAAATAGGGGAGGGACAGTGGGGGGTGGGGAGCTGGGGAGAGATAGCATGGGGAGAAATGCCAGATATAGGTGAAGGGGAGGAAGGCAGCAAATCATGCTGCCATGTGTGTACCTATGCAACAATCTTACGTGTTCTTCACATGTACCCCAAAACCTAAAATGCAATAAATAAATAAGATTTAAAAATCTTTTGAGGCAACAGTTTCTAAGAGGCAAGCATCTTTTCAGCCCTGTCTCTACCAGCTGGTTGATTTGGAGTCCATGCCCTGCATGCTCCTATCGCTGAGCTTAGGTTCTCACACCCCATCTCCCTCTCCTTCCCTTCTCCATCTACCCAAATCTCACCTGATCTAGATCAAGACAGATGCTTCTCCATACACCCTCTCCTGCCATACTTGATTTAAGGAGCTGCTTTTTCTAGTAAATCTTTTAGTCATGACTTCTTTAAAATTAATTTTTCTGGCCGAGTGTGCTGGCTCATGCCTGTAACCCTAGTGCTTTGGGAGGCCAAGGCAGGAGGATCCCTTGAGGCCAGGAGTTTGATACCAGCCTGGGAAAAATAATGAGCCCCCATCTCTACAAAAAATTTAAAATTAGCTTGCTGTGGTAGTGGACACTTGTAGTCTTAGCCACCCAGAAGGTTGAGGTGGGAGGATCACTTGAGCCAAGGCATTTCAGCCTCCAGTTGGCTATGATTGCATCATTGCAGTCCAGCCTGGGCAATAGAGCAAGACTCTGTCTCTAAGAATAATGAACATTTTATCAGTTAATTATACACTATCTTGTGACGTTTCTTCCACAGCTACCTCAAATTAATATTTAAGCCTTACATGGAACTTTAACTTTTTACACATGGTCTTCTTCCCCTAAGTACATCATAAACTTAAGAGAGAAGCCTCGTCTTGCCTTCTTTGTATCTCTCTTACGACCTATGATAGTGTTTTGCATGCCGTCAGGTTTAAAGAGGCATACATCATTTGGATCTTAATTTTGTCTAATTTCGGAGGTTTATTAGGAGACCCTCAGAAGCTCATGCCCACACTAACTAGACTGTAAGCTCTCTGAGGGCCGATCTGCTCACCACTACACCCAGACCATGGGAGCGCCTGGCACTTCAGAGATGCTCACTAATGTCAGCGCTTCGGCTCCATTCATATTTCAGCATGCACTGACTTTTATCATCAGTGAAGCAGCAGCTTATGAAATAGGATGACCATATGTCCTGATTTTCCTAGGACAGTTCTGGCTTACACCTGTTATCCCATCATAATTATGGACAGTGTCTTGGTTTGGATGATAAATTATATTGTTACTTTAACTTAAAATCTAAGTATATTCAGATGCTACTTCATTGATTCTTTCAATGCTGACTGTGACCTCTTCTGAATGTTTTGGTTTTGGTTGTTTCCTTTTATGATTTCTTTGCCCTCATTATTAAATCCCTCAGGGGTCTTCCTTATCCCATTTGGATCCAGTTAAGTTTCTGTCTTTGCCCCATTCAGTGATACAGAAACAGGTTTAACTAAACTATTTGTTCCTCTTTCATAAAAGATGCTTCAATATTTTGTTTAATTCTACTAATATAAAGTCTGCTTCTTTCATCATTGCTGGCATCTGAGCGTTCATGAGCAGCAGTGGAAAAGAACAAATTCATGTCTGGAATGAAGTGAAAGAACATATTTAGTGAAGCCATAGAATATGTTAAAACTTCAGTTCTTTGGGAGGGTGTGGCCTGCAGCATATCCAAGTAAATTTGCTAGTGTCGTAGGACAGCTATCAACGATAAATTCTTAATTTTTGCGTAGATACTTACTAGAGGGTATTGCATGGTTAAAGAAACATTCTCATGTTATTTCCATTGAATTTCTTCTTTAAAGAGTATACTTATGATAAAAATCTGATTAAAAATGTTTTTGAAGAGTTCTCCTCTCCCACTTTTTACAGCTTATATATTTTTAATTTCAAAATATGACTTTTTTTTTCTGTCACCTTGTAGTGGAATGATTGTTACAACACAGTTGCCTGTTAAAAATCATACTTTCTGGCTGGGCACAGTGGCTCACACCTTAATCCCAGCACTTTGGGAGGCTGAGGCAGGTGGATCACTGGAGGTCAGGAGTTCAAGACCAGCCTGACCAACATGGTGAAACCCCGTTTCTACTAAAAATAAAACATTATCCAGGTGTCATGGTGGGTACCTGTAATCTCAGCTGCTTGGGAGGCTTAGGCATGAGAATCACTTGAACCCGGGAGGCGGAGGTTGCAGTGAGCTGAGATTGTGCCACTGCACTCCAGCCTGGGCAACAGAGTGAGACCCTGTATCAAAATTAAAAAATTTTAAAAAAAGAATCATACTTTCCTCAAAGCTGGGTCTGACAGCATCTACTAGCTACTCAGGTACCCGAGGCAGAAGGATTGCTTGAGCCTTGGAGTTTGAGGCCAGCCCGGGCGACATAAAATGACCTTGTCTCTAAAAAAAAAAAAACCATGTTTTTTCCAGGTTTTCAATATAAATTGGATGGTAAAAGTCTAAGATTGTAGTATATGTGATGAAATTGGATAGAGCTTATGGTTTTAACTCATTTCATGCTTCATGTATAATGATAGAATTAATTGTAGTAGTAATACAAGGAGCAAAATGTGTATTTTGGAAACATCACACAGGTGAAGAATAATTATAAGGTCATTTATTAACAAGTGAGAGATTATAGTGCTAAAACCATAAAAGTCAGCTCTTGGTGGATCACCACATCAGGAGTTCAAGACCAACCTGACCAACATGGTGAAACCCCATCACTGCTAAAAATACAAAAATAAATAAATAGCCAGATGTGATGGCACACACCTGTAGTCCCAGCTACTTGGGAGGCTGAGGCTGGAAAATCGCTTGTACCTGGGAGGTGGAGATTGCAGTGAGCCAAGATCGTGCCACTGCACTCCAGCCTGGGTGATGGAGCTAGACTCCATCTCAAAAGGTTAAAAAAAAAAAGTCAGCTCTTACAGGCAATTCCAAGTAAGAGAAGACAGTTATATAGGGAGAACTTCAGAGAGGAGGTCGTTCTTATCTCCTTGAAGATAGTGTCAGGAGTGGATTGCTGAGGGAGAAATAGGGCTTTCTAGGCAGTGGGTAGTTTGAGCCAAGTTCTCCTCGTGAAAATTAGCATTGCGTAGGAGGCTGGCCTGACAGGAGTAGCTTTTTTATCAAAGAAAGACCTGGGGTATACTGGAAAAATTATGGCGAAAGCCAGAATGACACGAACAATGTGAAAACCTTTACAGAGGACAGACCCCCAGTATAGGAAATAGAGCTGAGGGGAACTATTCTCATGGAGCTGGGGGAAGGGCTGGGCTCAGAGTTCTGCCTATCTGACCCCCACCTCCTTGGCCCCTATGGTCATCTCCAGATGCCTCCAAGAAAAATGAAGGCTCCCCTAGGCTTCTGTAAAAACCACTTTTGTCCTTTTTCCCACAGTGTAGTGTCAATAACGTATTTGTTAATAGATGGTGCAAAGTTCTAAAATTTTTAGTTGTTTCCTCTTGTACTGTTTGTTTTTTTTGAGACAGAGTCTCACTCTGTTGCCCAGGCTGGAGTGCAGTGGTGTGATCTCAGCTCACTGTAACCTCCACCTGCTGGGTTCAAGGGATTTTTGTGCCTCAGCCTCCCGAGCAGTTGGGACTACAGACACGTGCCACCACGCCTGGCTCATTTGTATATTTTCACTAGAGATGGGATTTCAACATGTTGACCAGGCTGGTCTCAAACTCCTGACCTCAGGTGATCCTCCTGCCTGGGCCTCCCACAGTGCGGGGATTACAAGCCCTTTTGTATTATTTGTATAAGACATTCACAATCAAAAAGAGTCTTATTAGAATTAAAAAAATGATATCACTAATAAAATGTTAGCAAGCTCCAGCAGACTTTGAGCCTGCTTGCTTTAAGCTTCATTTCATAGAATAAAATTCTCTAACCCTCAAATGCTAAAGCAAATGTTTGAGCTGGTATATTAGCTCATCCTCACATTGCTACAAAGAACTACCTGAGACTGGGTAATTTTTAAAGAAAAGAGGTTTAATTGGCTCACGGTTCCACAGACTGCACAGCAAGCATGGCTGGGGAGGGCTCAGGAAACTTACAATCATGGCAGAAGGTGAAGGGGAGGCAGGCACGTCCTATAGGGCCAGCGCAGGAGGAAGTGAGCGACGCGGGAGGTGCCGCATACTTTCAAACAACCAGATCTCATGAGAACTCACTCGCTATCACAAGAACAGCAAGGGGGACGTCCACTCCCATGATTCAGTCACCTCCCGCCAGGCCCCTCCTCCAACAGTGGGGATTACAATTCGACACGAGATTTGGCTGAGGTCACAAATCCAAACCATATCAGTTGGTTACAAATAAATAAATAAATTGAACCTCTATATTCCCAAGCATGAAAGGTAGTTCATTTTCTTGGAGAATTGTTCCTGGAAAATTTTTTTACTAAGCAAAAATTGGCCTTTCTTAGCAGGGTTTAAAGAGAGCCAAAACTAACTACAGCATTTCCTTGTCTACTTTGTTTGCATCAATATCATTGATCTAGACAGGAGGGCAATGGGGACTTTCTGCTACCCTCAGCTTCTAGGGGAAAGATCAAAATCGAATTTGCTCATCCAGTACTGTACCTGGCATTGGATAAGTCGAGTGAGCTCAGTAAGGGCAGAATTCAGTGGTGGTTATAACTTAGCTTGATGTTTGGTTTGGCTCCAGGATGGGAAGCAGAAGCATGTGGCTGCAACCTGGAAGCAGCTCCCTAGAAAAGTGCTGTATTAGTTTCCTAGGGCTGCTATAACAGAGGACCACAAACTGGGTAGTAGACACAGTAGAAATCTATTGTCTCACAATTCTCAGGTAGTCTGAAATCAAGATGTCAGCAGGGTTGCTTCTCTCTGAGCCTATAAGGGAGAATCTGTTCCATGTTTGTCTCCTAGCTTCTGCTGATTTTCTGGTCATCTTCGGCATTCCTTGGACACATCACCGGATCTCCACCTTTGTCATCACATGTGTTCCTTCTGTAAGCATGTCTATGTCCAATGTCCCTTTTTAATAAGGATGTCAGTCATATTGGATAAGGGGCTCATCCTACCATGGTACAACCTCATCTTGACTAATTACATCTGCATGAGTCCTATTTCCATATAAGGTCATGTTCTAAGGTACAGGAGGTTGGAACTACAGCACATGAATTTGGGAGTGGAAGGGTGGAGGCATAATTCAACTCTTAATGAGTGCTCAGTACAATATTGCCTCCTACTCCATCTCATTCCACCAGAGTAGAACATGGCTGCCCTAAAGCCAGAATAGAACTGGCACTGTGGAGTTCACCCTGGCCACCTGCCCTCAGCTCCTCTGAGACTGCAGATCCCCAGTGGCCCATCCTAGAGCCATTTGCCCACCAAGCACTGGTTACATGTCTGATAAATCTGATAATCTCCCTCGATTTATACCCATGAACCTCCTTCAACTCCCCCTGTGCCGGGGACAAAGTTAGACACGCCCATGCTAAGTAGGGTGAGTCTCACCAGCCACCTGGAGCCCCATCCATAGCTTTCTTTGTGTTTGGTAAGTGCTCACAGCCTCAATCATGTCTTCTTTGCAGGCTGGATTTAAAGGGAGGCTTGGAACCCAGTTCAATTGGAGAGGTTAAATGGTATAAGCAAATAATCACTTGTTTCCTTTCTGACACGCTTGTAGTTAGTTTCTCATTTCTTCATTCTCTTATTGATAATATTTATGTTCAAATAAAGGTTCTTCCTTTACAGCCCGATTTTTTCTATCTTGACTCCTGCAGTGAAGTCCCAACCTCATGTTTGTTTGTCTTCTGACAGCTTATTGCCATGGGAGTGGTTATAAGGAGGCAAATTTCAACACTAACTTCAAAGTACCCTGAAAGAGATAAAGAAAATGGGAAGGATAGAAATGTGTTCTTAGCTGAACACACATCTCTGATGATGTCAAAAACACAGTAGAGAAAAAGTTCAGAGTAGCAAGGGATGCATTAATGCTTAAGTGTATGTCAAATGGCCCCCCAAAACATGCCTCCTCTTACCTAAGGAATAATGTGTGTCAGGAAACCAGGAACTAGCCTTTCTGAAGGGTGAGCCAGCCTCTGTGATTCAGAAATGAAAGGATGCTTTGTGCTAAGGAAATATGGTGCTCTGGGGGCCCCACTGAGAGGCTGAGATGGTTCTAGAGGTGGTTGACTCACTTCCTGGATCCCCTCGGCCCAGTTGAAGACACACCTCACATCCTGGGAAAGTGTCCTAAGCTATAGCCTTGGAGATGAGGTGCTGACCTGCCTGGCAGTCTGGTGATATTCTCGGTAAAGGGAGGGAAACATCACAAAGAGACAAGGAGGGAAGGGCCTAGGTTTTTAAATTTTTCACGAGAAAAAGAACTGTTCAATAATTAAATACCCCACCCTCAAGTCACATATTGTTTAGAGGATACAGGACTATAGCCTCCTGGACAGACTTCTAGACATCCTGGTATGTCAAGAGAAATTGTCATGGGGCTTCGTTTTCATCCAGGAAACAAGATGCCTTAGTTAGTGCAATGGGTCTGTGACTATATATACATGTGTATGGTTTTTAAAGTAAAAGCGTCAATTTTCTTCTGTAATTTAATTTTTGTTGTTATCTTTTAGATAAAAATATACACTCTGGAAGAGCATGATGTTTTGTCTGTTTGGGTTGAAAAGCACTTGGGAAGTCCAGCGCATTTGGCTTATCATCTCTTGTCTGACTTTACAAAGCGACCTTTGTGGGACCCCCATTTTGTGTAAGAACAAATTAAAAAATTTTTCTCAATCAACCTTGACATCATGTAAAAGATGATCTCCATATTGCAGTCCACCTCCATCGACCAATGTGTGACTCATTGTTTTATTAATTAAAGAGCAATTTAAAGGTTTACCCAGGCACAGCACTTTGGGAGGCTGAGGCAGGTGGATAACTGAGCCCAGGAGTTCAAGACCAGCCAGAGCAACACGGTGAAAGACCATCTCTAAAATATCCAAAAATTAGCTGGACCAGGTGGTTCATGCCTGTAGTCATAGCTACTCAGGAGGCTCAGGTAGGAGGATTGCATGAATCTGGGAGGTCAAGGCTGCAGTGAGCAAGATCACGCCACTGTACTCTAGCCTGGGTGACACAGGAGACTCTGTCAAAAATTAAAATGAAAACAAATTTGGCTCTGCACAGAATACTACATCAAGTGATACTGAGAGACACAAAACAAAAGTTATTATACTCATCATCTATATTGAGTTGACCTGTTTTACCTACATCTATAGTAATTCTACCGGTAACTTAAAGGTTGACATTATTTCCATTTAAGAGTTTCTGATACTTGCCGAGATTGCACAAGCAATAAAGTAATGGAACGCAAATTGGAACCCAAATCTGTCATGCTTTGAATTCTACACTCTTCTACCTTAATATGCAACCTCATTGCTCTTGAGGAAGTGATTATCCAGTTGTCCTGCCTACAATATTTCGTTGACAGTTCCTTACTGTCCTGTGAAGCAACCCTCCCTGGTAAGAAGCTAAGAGGGCAAGCTGTGTGAGCCCCGGGGTAAAAGGCTTGCCTGCCTGCTCCCCTCCTGATGATGTCGCTGCTCTCATTAGCCTACATCTCCTACTCCTGCCCCTCCCTGTCTCCTGCATCCCTAATCCAATCTCTTCCACTCCCTGACCCTTTCCTGGAACACAGTACAGAGCTGTGCACACTGCCAACGTCACTGATGGGGTCCAACTGCACTGAGGCCCAGCCGCCTTGGCTATGGCACCCCACTGGGCTTCACGGCCACCTTGTTGACACGGAAGGGTTGGTGAGATGGGCTTCCTATTATGTAAGGCATTTCCTAATCTTGACAAGATAGAGGCTCCTCTTTAAATTTTCTAAAGCTCACTGTGATAGAGTTTTAGAAATACCATGTAATAGATCATTTAATACCACTAAAGTGAAACATCTCTTGGGTCATGTGTTACATTTGCACAGATGCTAGAGTTGAAATGGGAGGAGTTCCCTCATCCTCCTCATATGGCCTGCTACAGGGGTGTGTCTTGTCTCTTCAGTTTTGCTCAAACCCCTAGGGGTATCATGCAGACACTCAGGTTGTGGGGAGCATTTTTGGGCCCCAACCCCACAGCAGCATCTAGGGTTGAGTGTTTCTGGCTCCCAAAGCCCCAGTGGGCATGTGTTACGGTGCGCTCTTTAAGTTTTGCTGTCTGCAAGCAGCTTCTGTTAATCAGTTCAGTTAGACCCTCTGCCTTATGGCAAGGAGAGAGGGCTTTTTGTATCCTGGATTCTTTTTTTTTTAAGTCTTTATTTCCTAATCATAAACTTAACTCTGCAATCCAGCTAGGCATAGAAGGGAACAAGGAAAACATGGAAACCAAAGGGAACTGCAGCAAGAGCACAGATTCTTAGATACTGCAAGCAAATGGGTGGAGGGGTGCTCTCCTGAGCTACAGAAGGAATGGTCTGGTGGTTAAGATAAAACACAAGTCAAATTCATTAGAGTTGTCCACAGTCAGCAAAGGTGATCTTGCTGGTCTTGCCATTCCTGGACCCAGAGCGCTCCATGGCCTCCACGATATTCATGCCTTCACCTTGCCAAAGACCACATGCTTCCCATCCAACCACTCAGTCTTGGCAGTGCAGATGAAAAACTGGGAACCGTTTGTGTTGGGTCCAGCATTTGCCATGGACAAGATGCCAGGACGTGAATGCTATAGGATGAAGTTCTCATCATCAAATTTCTCCCCGTAGATGGACTTGCCACCAGTGCCATTATGGCGTGTGAAGTCACCACCCTGACACATAAACCCTGACATAATTCTGTGAAAGCAGGAACCCTTATAAACAAATCCTTTCTCTCCAGTGCTCAGAGCACGAAAGTTTTCTGCTGTCTTTGGAAAGTTGTCTGCAAACAGCTCGAACGAAATGCAGCCCAAGGGCTCGCCGTCAACGGCAACATCAAAGAACACGGTGAGGTTGACCATGGCTGATACTATAAGGCTCCAGGCAACAGTGGCATCTGCAAAGCGCTCTGGATCCTGGATTCTTGCCTTAGTATACTGGAAAAAATGGATCACATGTGGCCTTGGAAGATAGGTGCAAGGTTTTATTAAGTGGGGGAAGTTGTTCTTAGTGAGATGGATGGGGAGCGGGAAGGTGGTCTTCTCCTGGAGTCCAGCCGCCCAGACACCAGACTTTCCTCTGACTATGCCCAACAGAATTCCACGTCTTTCCACCATCGATGGTTGCCAGCATCTGCTGATGTCTGTCAGTGTGTTCCTTTGTTTCTCTCAACATCCAGCCACTTTGTCTGTGCCTGCTAGGGTCTCGGGTTTTTTACGGGCACAGGATGTGGAGCGTGGTGGGCCAAAAGGTAACTTTTTGGGTGTGAGAACAGAAATGCCTGTCCTCATTTAGGTCCATGGGCACAGGCCCAAAGATGGAGCCCTCGCCAGGGACCCTGCCCTTCTCTACCCAATACTTCCCATATCAGAAGGATACATCATAGTTAATGCTATCATAATAAATCATTCCGAGAGAAGAGGAACACTTCTCAATTTTCTTGCATCAACTTAGTAGATACTCTACCAGTACAAAGCTTTTAGGAAGAACAATGCCTAAACTTTGGTGTTAATGCTTTAAAAATGTTTTCCCGCTATTCTCTATGTCACTTGACATTCCAGCCAAATTGAAGTTGAATGAATGGGGGAATGGATGAATTAATCCTAATTCAACTAACTTTTCTTGTACAACTATGATTCAGGTGCCAAGTGTTTTCATTGACTCTTTGCTATAACCCCATGTATCATTATCTAAATTTTATAGATGAAAAAATAAAATGACTTGCTTAACGCAACTTACATAGCAAGTAAGTGGCACTCTGGGAGTCAAAAGAAAGTTGTTTGACTCCAAAGTTAGTGCTGTTTCCAGTATACCACGTTTCTTTATCTAACAATCCTTCTTGGACTAACTAGATAATTTACCAGTCTTCACAATGTTTTTACTTGATTCTAGAGAAAAATAATTTTATGTAAAACAACTCAATGCCTTTCACTGAAGTATTGAGAATTATGAATTTGAAGTCAGACAGCCACCATCCTCTCTCTATCACATGCAGAATTATTCCTTCTCATCAAAGGGCTCTTGTGTTTTTTGTCTGTTTGTTGAGGGTTTCTTTTTGTTTCTTCTTTGTTTGTTTTTGAGATAGGATCTCACCCAGGCAGGAGTGCAGTGGCACAATCATGGATCACTGCAGCCTCAACTTCTCAGGCTCAAGTGATCCTTCCACCTCAGCCTCCTAAATAGCTGGGACTATAGGCATGCGTCACCACACCCAGCTAATTAAAAAAAATTTTTTTTGTAAAGATGGGGTTTTGCAAGATTGCCCAGGCTGGTCCTGAACTCCTGGCCTCAAGTGATCCTCCCACCTCGACCTCCCAAGGTGTTAGGATTACAGGCATGGGCCATTGTGCCCAGTCTCAAAGAGTTCTTCTAAAGGTAGACTTGAGCAATTATGCTAGCTCTTATGGGGATGATTAGGTGAGCTGAAGGCGCAAATATGGACACCAATAGTGAGATTAGGTAAGCAAATGAGGGAAGTGAATGCCTTAGCAGGTAGAAAGTATACCCTTTTTCACTGTTCTATATACACAGGTCCTGTGAAGTCATAGACTGGGTGAGTGAAGATGATCAGCTATACTATATCACCTGTCCTATAGTAAATGATGACAAACCCAAAGACGTGGTAGTACTCGTATCACGAAGAAAACCTCTCAAAGATGGGTAAGTATACGTAGTTCAAGTGTTCTATCAATATTTCATAGTATAGGATAGAAATTAACAGTTGACATGAAAATAAGGAAGTTTGTGTAGATAGTTCTACTCCTCAGTTATGTTCATTTGAATTGTACGTAGATAAATCTTTAGCTATTATTTTAAAAATTAACAATCATCTATTAAGTGTTAGCTGTGTGCAAAGCACAAGGCCAGAATCCTAAAGTAGTTCTTTTTCCTATGTAGATGTAAAACTGATACTCAGTAAACCTTTGAAACATTCCATGATTAGTAAAAATGCAGTGGAAGCCAAGTAAAACACCGGGAATTGGTTTAGAATTCATAGAAGCTTGGCTGTGTTAGACATCCCCCATGGCTGGCCAGCAGCTGGGGCTGTCGATCAGAATACCCAATGCACATGGTTTTTCCATGTGCATTGAACTGCTCAGAGCATGGCATCTAGCTTCTAAGAGGAAGTGTCCCAAATAACCCCACACACATATGGGCATTAACAGATGTTCAGTGTCATATCATTTATTATGTCAAAAAATATTAGAAACAAATGGAAAATACATCTTATAAATTATGGTAGATCCATCCTACAAAGTCTCGTACCATCATTAAAACGGCTGAAGCAGCTATAGTGGCACCGATAGAGAAACACCTCCAAAGATTATTGCTAGATGAAAAATCAAATTGTAGATTGATGTTTGTAAAATGATATTTATGTAAAAAGTTTTGTGTGCATTTGCTTATGTAAGTGTCATTCATTTATTTTAAAAATGCTAGAGGGCCACGCAGTAAAATGTAGTGGTCACTTCTAGGGTAGAGAATAGGATGGGAGTGCAATTGGACTGGAGGAAGATTTTTATTTTCTAGCCTACAGGGTTCTCTATTGTTTGGGAGTTTTTCTTTTAACAACAATGGATATTTTTTAATTTTTTTAAAATTTTATTATTATTATTATTTGAAACACAGTTTTGCTCTTGTTGTCCAGGCTGGAGAGCAATGGCATAATCTCAACTCACCGCAACCTCTGCCTCCCAGGTTCAAGCAATTCTCCTGCCTCAGCCTCCCAAGAAGCTGGGCTTACAGGCATGCATCACCATGCATGCCTGTAATTTTGTATTTTTGGTAGAGACCAGGTTTCTCCATGTTCGTCAAGCTGGTCTTGAACTCCTGACCTCAGGTGATCAGCCCACCCTGACCTCCCAAAGTTCTGGGATTATAGGCATGAGCCACTGTGCCCGGCCTGTTTTTTAATTTAAAAAGGAAAGGAGGCTGAAATTACCACCCTGTAGGGCACAATAAAACTTCAGTTTGGAGGTTGACTCTAGCATCGTGGAGTTACACAAAGTATTGTATATGCAGAAAACACTATTTCCTACCTTGAATGTAGCCCAGAGAGTGTTTACTGATGAGACCAGTCATCCAGAAGATCTGGGCCTTCCTGGTTTCACTTCTACCTGTATAAATTAATTGGGTTAGTGATAGGGATTTATTTTCCAACAACTATTATATATTCTCACAAGAACTTAGAAAGTGTCTTCTTTCAGTAGCACTTACACAGTGGCAGTGAAGTCGGTCATGTTGCCATCTGTCCCCCCGTCTCCACAGTACATCAGAAGTGAAATCATATGTGCTGGATTTCTCATCCATGCTATTGACAGCAATTCGTGCATTGTAAGTTTGATGAAACATCTGCAGATTAATTGGCTCCTCCAGATAGAGAAAAATCTCTTAATTTATCTAAATGTGTTAATTAACTGTAATTTTGTGATTTGTGTCCACACTATGGGAATCCTAAGGTCATCCTTTTGGATCATCTATTTCAGAAGGTCCCCTGAAGGTTAGGGTCTTAGCCGCCCCTAATCCAGCAAGACTCAGATCCTTGCTTAAAAAAGCTCCAAGTCAATGAGAAATTAAAATATTGTACTTTCTTTTTGAAACAGGTATCTTACTTTAACCATGTTTCTGCTAGCATCCTTCCTTACTTTGCTGGAAATCTTGGTGGCTGGTCAAAATCCATTGAAGAAACAGCAGCCTCTTGTATACGGTTCTTAGAGAATCCTCTTGATGATGGGTTTATAAGCACATTTTAAATGGTCAACTTTCAATTACTGCTAATTTAATTTCCCACTTTTAATTCCAAACAACCTTAGCCTGACTTTGTCAAGCTTTGGGGCCACAACATAATTTGATGTCAGCCTAAGCAAACTGCAGTGAAGAAGAAGTTAAAAAACAAAACGCATCTCAAGTGAAGTACCAGTGATTTGGATTAGCATTAAAAGAGCTTTAAAATTCTGTTTTAAGTCATCTGTGGCTCTGCCTCTTCAGGGGTACCGATAATGGAAAACTGCCTGTATGCAATACTATGTGTTCTATAAAATGGCATGAATTTAGTTTAAATCATCATAAACATTTTTAGGTTACAGAGGTGAAACATGTGTTCTGTGTGAAATTTCAAAAAAAATTATAAAATCTAAAATGATGATTTGCTAAGTTGACTCATTGATAAATGTATAGCATTTTTCCTTGCGCAGCGGGTATCTATATGTCAGGAGCATTTGACAAGATGTATTATACAGTCTAGAGATTTAAATTAGGGAGACATTAAAACATAATGGAATCCAATCAATTTTAGTAATAAGAACAACTTTAGTAGTGTCATTTAACATATATTCCAGGTGGCTGACCAATTTAGTATCTATTGCTCTATATACACACACAAGGTACCTGCAAAATGTAATATTACAGGAAAAGAATATTGACTGAGCTCTCTTTCATAACTATTACATTAGCACTTTATTCTGTAGACTTCAACATTCATTATTCCACTCTGTCTGTGATTTGTCTTAACTCGTAAGACAAGCTAGAATATGTCAAGCTAGCCTCCTTTAAAGGACACGTTTTAAAAGTTGAAGGAGTCTCCATTATTGGTTGGAGCACTTAACAAGTTAGATGCATCCTGCTGTTAGTTTGCTAAAGTTCTACCTCTGCTCCCCCTACCTACCCTCACCCATCTATTCACACAAGATGAGCCTGGTTATAATTATTTCTATTTTTCCTGTGCCAACAAGTTTTCATTTACATGAACTTTGGACCGTTCTGCAATTTTATACATTAACATATATATAAGAGGAGTGGATATGTGGATTAAAATAATTATATATTCCAGAAGTAGAAATGTTTTTGAGAATATTTTTACATTTCAGAAAAGTCAACGAATTTAGTAATGAAGGGGTTACGTTAAAACTTCAGATCTCGCCTACAATTGAGACACTTCCAAATGCTGTCTGTCTAGCCTAGGTCTTTGAGTTTATGTTTTTTGAAGCTTTTTCCTGCATAGTAATGGAAAGATTGTGAAGTTAAAGGAGTAGAGTGATGACAGCTGGATGACTCTGAGACGTAAAGATATTGTCCATGCTAGTTTACCACAGAGGCCTAATCTACGATTCTCCAATATGTGCCATTAAATAGCACTAGCCACATGTGCTATTTAATTAAAATGAAATAAATTTCAAAAATCAATTCACGCACCATCCTAGCCCCATTTCAAGTATTATTAGTCACCTGTGGTTAGGGGCTACCATATTGGACAATACAGATATAAAATATTTCCATGATCACAGGGGATTCTTTAAATGGAGCTGTTCTATTCAGTTTGTCCCAGTTTTCTAATAATGGAGACAGGTCCTGTTTTCCCGTTTTCACCTATCTTAGTGCCAAACAGTCCTTTCTACCCTTTTTGATATATTTCACTTCGATATTTCTGAACAAAAACACAGGACTCATCCACTTGGCTCTTTCTTGGATTATTTGGCCTATCCTGAATTGAAGAGCTCATTTTAAGGACCACTGGACTTTAGAGATGCTAAATGAGCATGGCAGGAAGATAAGATAGCAATGCATTTAGGCTCTCCTTAGGAGATTTCAAAAAGTTTGAAGTCTATTATCCGAAACAATGCCAAAATTAACTAAGGCATTCCAGTTTTAAACTTTAACAATAGCTCTTAAGTTTGCATTTCCCTTTTTATTAGGAATATGCTTACTCTTTTATTCATTCAGATATTTACTGAGAACTTACTTTGTGCTAGACACATCTTAGGCACTTCAGGTTCAGCAAGAAACAGAAGCATCCTGATCATATCACACATAAAATTAACATAGAATATTAGAAGATATGTCATAAGGAAAAATTAAGCAGGGTAAAGATGAAGAGTGCTGGGGAAGGGCTGGGGGTGGTGGTTGATATTTTAAGTGAGTGGTCAGTGTAGGCTTCCTTGAGGGACATTTGAGCAAAAGGCTGCAAGCAGAGAGGGAGTGAGCTGAGGATCTCTGCATGTAGCATGCTTCTTACAGGACTAGCAAAGGCAAAGTTCCTAAGCAGGGAGTGTTTCTGGCACATTCTAGGAAAGCAAAGAAGCTGGTGAGACTTCAACAGAGTGAGAGAAAATTAAAGACAGCTGAATTAAAGACCGTCTTCCCCTACTGTCTTTGGTGCCCAGGCTTTAAGCAAATGAGATTGCTTTAAGGGTAAGCAGTTAAGCTGGCTCATCAGCAGCCCCCTGGAGACTAAGAACAGAGGAAACCTAGAAAAATGTAGTCACACTGTTTTTTTTCCTTTGAGTGTCAAAGTATCCTTAATGGACACTCAAAATTCCATGCTGTTTTTTGATGGTAAGGGTTTTCAAGTGCTTCTAACAGGACCGAAAGCTTTGTGATTAAGAAAGGAAGCTTGTCCGGGTGAAGTGGCTCACGCCTGTAATCCCAGCACTTTGGGAGGCCAAGGCAGGCCGATCACAGGGTCCAGAGTTCGAGACCACCAGCCTGACCAACATGGTGAAACCCCGTCTCTACTAAATATACAAAAATTAGCCGAGTGTGTTGGTGCGCGCCTCTAATCCCAGCTGCTCTGGAGGCTGAAGCAGGAGAATCGCTTGAACCTGGGAGGAGGAGGTTGCAGTGAGCCAAGATTGCGCCATTGCACTCCAGCCCGGGCAAAGGAGTGAGACTCCGTCTCAAAACCAAAAAAAAAAAAGGGGGGGAACTCATTTCTATTTTCCCTGGTTTTAGTGCAGCCTAGTTACTAACCTGCATTCAGTTTTTCTATTATGTTTGCTTTAGAAAAAAATCTAGAGAAAAAAATGTGAAAATGGATCAGAATATAGTTTACCCTGTACTCAAACATCTATAGGAAATCATCAATTTTAATAAATGATGAAAAGAAACCAGTATACACACACATACACACACACACATAATCACATGGTTTTATCTGTATTTCTTATTATACATTCAGAAATAAGCTTGGAAATTTTTATTGGCATGGTTATAAGGATAGTCTTGAAAATATATGTTGATACTATCATATTTGGGATTATGTTAAAAGAAAATATGTATTGAAAACATACATATAAAGAAGTTTTGTGGCTTAGAGTAAATTACTAAAATAAGAACTATTAAGTTTGTTCATGATTTAGTCCCTCTTTCCAAAGTATTATAACTATGCGGACAGCAGCTCACCATGAGCCTTGGGTGGTGTTGCCCATTCTTGCTGAGTGTGCCAGGCTATAGGACTAACCTGTCTCCCAATTCTGAGCAGTTTCTTTAGCTAGTCCCAAAGACAAACAAGTAGGTCAATGTCACCACAGCATGACTTCATGCCAGCTGCCTGCTACAGTGATTGCTACTTGCTCAAAAAGTTCTGGGACTTGGGTTCCTCAGCAGGGACACAAACTCAATATGTCTGTAGCATTCACTAGGCCCATCTTGTCACCTCTGTGAGACTGGGAGGGAAAGGAAAGCAACATAAATATGCTGACACGCTGCTGGCTGTGTCATGAGTAATACAGTCCTTCATCTCTGAACCAAAAGTCTTTTGTCTTTTGTCAATACGAAACAATTAACTATTAATTTAATAGTAAGAATCTCAGCTGGGCACAGTGGCTCACACCTGTAATCCCAACACTTTGGGAGGCCGAGGCAGGTGGATCACCTGAGGTCGGGACTTTGAGACCAGCCTGACCAATAAGGCAAAACCCTGTCTCTACTAAAAATACAAAATTAGCTGGGCATGGTGGTGCATGCCTGTAATCCCAGCCACTCGGGACACCGAGGCGGAGAATTTCTTGAACCCGGGAGGCGGAGGTTGCAGTGAGCTGAGATTATGCCACTGTGCTCTAGCCTGGCTTACAAAGAGCAAGACTCCATCTCAAAAAAAAAAAAAAAAAAAGAAAAAATCTCAGGGCCGTGTGTGCAGTGGCTCATGCCTGTAATCCCAGCACTTTCAGAGGCTGAAGCAGGAGGATCACTTGAGCCCAGTTTGAGACTAGCCTGGGCAACATAGCAAGACTCCGTCTCTACGAAAAAATGAAAAAATCAACCAGGCATTGTGGTGCATGCCTGTAGTTCCAGGTACTTGGGAGGCTGAGGAGGGAGGATTGCTTTAGCCCTGGAGCCATGACTGCAGTGAGCCATGATCATGCCACTACACCCAAACCCAGGAGACAGAGTGAGACACTATCTCTAAAAAGAGAAAGCAAAACTCTTCCCATTTATTGACAGTAAACCAACTCCAGATTCAAAATTCAGATAAATCTGATATTAAAAATGCCTTTCTCATTTTACATCTGCAAGGATGAAGCACGCTATAAAAACTACATGCCTTATACAACTTTTCACATCCAATTTAGTGATTTTTTGGGGATACTTAAAATAGATGAGAAAAAAAGTATTTTTATCATTGGACACAGCTCATTTCCACTTTACATGCCCTCACTTGTTTCCTTGTCTGGCTTAGATTCCATGGTCCATTGTTATAATCACTCCCTGAAAAACACTGCACCTCTGTCCTTTCATTCAGCTTCTCTAACAAAAACCCCAACTGTGGCTAAATTAAACTATTCATAATACTTCACCCCTGCACAGAGCAGGTGAAAATTGTGTACTGGTCTCACTTTAAGTTCATGAGCACAAATTTTAAAAGGGTACTTAGGAGGCTGGTAATTCTATTCCATTTCCCTGGATGTTTGCCATTTCACACTGAGTCCTCTTCCCTCGAGCTTCTCATGTCTCTTACCCTGACTCAGTTCATGAACTTCAGAAAATACTTCATTGAGAAAACATAAACCATCTGGCAGGAGTCTTCTCCTATTCCCACCCATGCACCTTTAATCTCTCTGCCTTTTCTCCTATTATAATGCATAAAATAGCTCCACCCCTAGCAAAGAGCAATTTCTCTCACCTTCTCCGGGACTCCTCTCCTTCAGTTCTCTTTTTTCTCTGCTTCAGGAGTTTCTTTACCTCCATTGGATGAATTTCCATAACCACTGGTATCTCTTATAAAAATAAAACAATACTTTTTCTGGATGCATTTCCTAAATCCCACCCCATCTCTATTCCAGTGATCTATAGAGGTGGTCTTCACAACTTTATTTACCCGACTACACTCCCACCTCCACTACTCCACAATACTTTATTATCAGGATCAACGATTTCTTTTCTATTGCCAAATCTAATGGCCCTGTTCTTGACTTATTTAGTCTCTGAGCTGCCTTCAGTGAAGCTGACTCCTTGCTTCTTTTTGCAACATTTTCTCTTCTTGGCTTCCATGACGTGACACTCTTAGAATTCCTCCTGTGTCACTGATCCCATTTTTAAAGGCTTTTCTTGTGGTTCTTCCTCCTCCATCAGATCTCTCGATATTGGGTTAGCCTGGGGCTCTGCCCTTGGCCTCTTCTCCCCTATCACTATTCCTCAGTGGCTCTATCCAGGATCTGGGTTTTAAAAACCATCTATTTACCCGGAACTCCCACATTTATGTCTCTAAGCTTAATTTCTCCTGAACTTCATACTTGTATATTTAAGTACTTAATTGATAGTTCCATTAGGACAACAGTCATCTCAAAGTCAATATTTCCAAATCACTCAATTCTGCCACCTTTCCCTCCACAAATTCCCTTTCCTTCAGCAAATTATATTGGCCCTATGTCAAAAACAGAACCAAAACCTGACTACTTAGCAACTTTACCACTAAAACCCTAATCCAAAACACTATCTTCTCTTATCTGGATTATAACCTATCTTCCCTGCTGGGCACGGTGGCTCATACTTGTAATCCCAGCACTGTGGGAGGCCGAGGCAGGCAGATTACCTGAGGTCAGGAGTTCAGGACCAGCCTGGCCAACATGGTGAAACCCCATCTACTACAAATACAAAAATTAGCCAGATGTGGTAGCACACACCTGTAATCCCAGCTACTTGGGGGGCTGAGGCAGAAGAATTGCTTGAGCCCAGGAGACGAAGGTTGCAGTGAGCTGAGATCGCACCACTGCACTCTAGCCTGGCTGAGAGGTGAGAATCTGTCTCAAAAAATAAAAAAATAAATAGCCTACCTTTCGTTTCTCTTTTTGCCCCTCCCTTCATTCTGCTTTCAATCCAGTACCTGATCATGTCACATTTCTCCTCAAAACCCATTAACAATTTTGCACATCACAGAGTAAAAGCCATAGTCTCATAATATAAGGGTCTGTGTGGTACAGTAGATGACTGTTCAGAAGTATTCATTCTGTCACCTTTCATTCAGGAATGGAGTATACTTTCCTATTTCTTGTCTCTGGGTTTGACCATGTGACTTATCAATGGAATGTTAGCAGACATCATGCAACCAAAGGCTTGAAAAGTATTTTTGCAATAGACTTTCCTTCTTGCATCTCTGCCACTGTCATGAGAAAAACATGCCAAGGTTAGTCTGATGGTCCCAGGAAAAGAAAGAGAGACACGCGGAACAGAACCGTTTCATCTGAGCCCAGTTTAGATCAGCCAGCCCCAAACTGAACTGCAGATGGTTGTCAACAAGCCTAACTAGGATATGCATGGCTGTCTAGGTATGCCCAGTCTAGATCTCTGACCCATGAGCATGTGCTAAATAAATGGTTATTCTTGTATGCTGCTGAGATTTTGTGACTGTTACTTAGCAGAAACTGACTGATAGAGCCTACAGAATCTGAGCCTTGTTAATGATATGATCCTTTACTAGTTGTTTCCTCATTCTTTTCCAGCCATACTGGTCTCTTTGCTGTTTTAGTTTGTGTGTGTGTGTGTGTGTGTGTGTGTGTGTGTGTTTCTCCTTTTTGCTACACCAGGCATGCTCCTTCCTCAGTATAATTGCATTTATCTATTCCTTCACCTCAGGATACCCAGGATAATATGCTTTGGCCGTGTAGCCACCCAAATCTCACCTCGAATTGTAATCTCTATAATCCCCACGTGTCAAGGGCAGGACCAGGTGGAGGAGATGATTGAATCATGGGGTGGATTCCCCCACGCTGTTCTCATGAAAGGGAATGAGTCTCACGAGATCTGATGGTTTTATAAGCGTCCCGCATTTCCCCTGCGGGCACTCGCTCGGTCCTGCGGCCCTGTGAGGACGGTGCCTGCTTTTCCTTTGCCTTCCATCATGATTGTAAGTTTCTTGAAGCCGCCTCAGCCATTGCGGAAGTGTGAGTAATTAAACCTCTTTCTTTACAAATTACCCAGGCTCGGGTATTTCTTCATCGTAATACTGTGAGAACGGACTCATAAACCACGACTTACTCCTTCACCTCCTTTTGGTCTATCCTCAAAGCCTATCTTATAAAAGAAGCCTTTCCTAAGCCCCTTATTTAAAATCACCTCCCTCACACTTCCCTTTTTCTTTTTAATTCTTACCATTATCTAACATATATCTTTTTTTTCTTTTTTTGAGACAGTTTCGCTCTTGTTGCCTAGGCTGGAGTGCAGTGGCGCTATCTTGGCTCACTGCAACCTCTGCCTTCCGGTTTCAAGTGCTTCTCCTGCCTCAGCCTCCCAAGTAGCTAGGATTACAGGCACCTGCCACCACACCCAGCTAATTTTTGTATTTTTAGTAGAGATAGGGTTTTACCATGTTGCCCAGGCTGGTCTTGAACTCCTGAGCTCAGACAATCCACCTGCCTCAGCCCCCAAAGTGCTAGGATTATAGGCATGACCCTCTGCACCCAGCCCACTTTATCATTTTTTGACCTAAAATTAAAATTTCAATTTCAATTCTAGAAGTTTCTATTGGTTACTTTTCAATTCTGTTTGGTAGTTTTTTGGGTTTGGTTTTGTTTTGTTTTGTTTTTTAACAATCTCCTGTTCCTTTCCCAAATTTTCTATTTTTAAAATTTCTTTAAATATATGAATGGCTATGGTCTGAATGTTACATCCTCCCCAAATTCATATGTTGAAATCCTAACAAACACCCAAGGTGATAGTATTAAAATAGAGCATTTGAGAGGTGATTTGGTCATGAGGGTTGAGCCCTCATCAGTGGGATTGGTGACCTTTACAAAAGAGGCCCGGAGTTTGTCTGTACTTTCTACCATGTGAGGACACAGCAAGAAGGCGCTATCTGGTTTGTCTTTCTTTCTTTCCTTCCTCCCCTCCCCTCTCTTCCCTCCCCTCCCGTCCTCTTCCAGCAGTGTCCTGCTCTGTCTCTGTCACCCAGGGTGGAGTACAGTGGTGCAATCTCAGCTCACTGCAGCCTTGACCTCCCAGGCTCAAGCAATCCTTTCCCCTCCAGCTTCCCAAGTAGCTGGGACGACAGGAGCAAGCCATCACACCCAGCTACATTTTGTACTTTTTGCAGAGTTTTGCCGTGTTGCCCAGGCCAGTCTTGAACTGCTGGGTCCGAGTGATCCACCCACCTGGGCCTCCCAAAGTGCTAGGATTACAGATGTGTGCTACCTTGTCAGGCCAAGAAGGCACTATCTATTTAACCAAAGAGCAGGCCTTCACAGACACTGAATCTGTTAGCACCTTGATCTTGGACTGTCTAGTCTGCAGAACTGTAAGAAATAAAAATTTCTGTTTATAAGCCATCTGGTTTAGTTTACATTAGTTGGTTATAGTGGCCCAAACAAAACAAAACAAAACACAAAGCATGCTTGTTTACATTTTATTTAGTAATTCCCAAACCTGAAATGTTTGCAGGGTTGATTTTACTACTCGTTGCTGCTGCTGGCTCTTATTCATGGTATCATATTTTCTTGTGTGTGTTTGTGATTTTATCATGAAGTCTGGTCCCTTGAATTTTGCGTGAATTCTTTGAGGCCTAGATTTTAGTTGAGGGCTGCCAGAATGGATTGCGATGATTCTGCCAGTCACTGCAGAGCACTTCTAACTCAGAGTAATTTTCAAATGAAGATCTCAAGCTGAGACAAATTTGACCACACAAGCAGTATGAATTAAGACTGAAAACTCAGGTGATAGTGGACAATTTTTTTCCCTGCCACCCAATGCCAAAGTGGAGACAGGCAACAAGTTCTCTTCCTGTCTTCTTTAGGTTTATTTCTCATTCACTCTTACACTGAGGGTATAGTCCTTAGGTCTCTGCTTTATGCAAAGGTCTTCAACCATACTGCCCGTAGTAAGTAGGCCCTTGACTGTACTTTGTGTTCCCATGCAGCTCAAATTTTTTAGGGTTCAGCAGATACCTTCAGCTTCCGCACTGGTTTATCTTCTGAAGCTCCTGCATTCACTTAATATTTAGCCTCTGTAGGTTCTGTGCTTTCTTGTAAAGTCAGTTATGCTTTTAAGGAGATTGAAAAATAAATTTACTCCACATTTTGGGGGTATATTTTCAGTGGTAAGACAAATTGGAGGTTCGCCCTCCTGCCAGAAACAAAATTTATGTTCATTTCTATCTTCACATTCACCGCGCCAGTCTAAGACGCTACAATTTCTCACTGCAAGAGCTTCCTAATTTCTGTGTTTACTCTTGTACTCCTACAATTTATCCTCCACATAGCAGCTGGAATGATATTTTTTAAAAAGGTTTATCACAGCAGGTCACTTCCTAGCTCAAAACTTCCCAATGAGGAGAGTAGGCAAATCTTTAGAGAAAGAAAGTAGATTCATGGTTGCTTAGAGTAGGGCGGATGGGGTGTTTGTGGGGATTGGGGATAGGAAGGATGAATGACTGCTAATGGGTATGGGTTTCTTTTGAAGGTGATGAAGATGCTCTAAAATTGATTGTGGTTATGGTTACATAGCTCTGTGAATATACTAAAACCAATACACAAATAAAGCTATAGTACTAGGTATTTGGATGAGGAAGGAAGGAGCAGCTCTTTCCTATAAGGATGGTCATAGCAGATGCCTGAAGGAAACAAGGGGGGCCGGCTATGGGGACTGGGGGAATGTCAAGGAAAGAGCAACTTGAGATTCAGGTCTGGTGGCCTGGAATGTAATTGTAGTGAAAACAAAAAGAGACAAAAAGGTAAATTCAGCATTTTTTTTCCCAGGGGAAAGTGAGACTGTTTAAAGCCATCTTGAATTTGAGGTATCAGTGGAGCATCCCAGTAGGAACATCCAGCAGGCAGATGCAAGACGGGACTGAAACCTGGGATTTTAGGGCTGCTGGAGATTTAGGAGTTATTCATAGAAAAGTGAAAGATAAGTTTGTAAGAGGAGATGAAATTTACAAAAGACTGAAGGAGCACTAAGGACTAAGTCTTAGGGGATTCAGCTGGGTGTAGTGGCTCATGCCTATTGTAATCCCAGCAACTCAGGAGGCTGAAGTGGGAGGATTGCTGGAGCCCAGGTGTTTGAGGCTTCAGTGAGTTATGCATCACTGCACTCCAGCCTGGGTGACAGATCTAAAAATTCTTTTAAAATCTTAGGGGAATTAAAAAAATATTTTAGTAATGTAATAAAACATTTCTTTCTGGTATTTTTCCTAAGCCTCCTGTCCATTATTCAGCCCCATTATAATGCATGTGGCCTTGTCTTACTGACTGCCACAATTTCAAGTGCATAAGAGTAACGGGAACATAGTAGTGCTTGGGAAATAGATAAGATGAATGATAAATTGTTGCCTTCCTTTTTAGGCATTTTAAGCTAAGAAAATAACCAATGTCTATAGCTCCTTTTAGGAAACACTCAGGATCTCTCTGGTGCTTTCCTTTCAGTGTCTCTCTACTTGTTTAATGTTACATTCAGTACCTGCAATTTATTTCTAATAACTTTCACTGCCGAATGTTTATAGATCATTAAAATATAAACAAAGTATTCCAGTTAAGACAAAAGAGATACCAATATCCTTGCACTCAAGACTACAAAAAGCATTAGATGTAACTTTGAACTGACAGGCTGTAGACTCTACAAAGCCTTCTGCTGTTGATGGGACAGGTGAAATTAATCTGGGTATATTCAGACTAGATGACTAAGGCAGCATTACTGTCCTTTTCCAGCTACATGGCTTGTGCAATTCCTTTTAAATGGCACTCATTTCCTTAAACTCTGGGATGCTGAGCAGTATTTTGTCATCATGCTCTCCTCTCACACTGAAATAAAAGAACAGCTCCCTATTAAGACTAGAACTGTTGAGTTGTACAGATATGAAAACAGAGAAAAGTGTTTCTTTTCTTATTTGGTAAATATTTTGCTTTTGAGGCATCAGGAACTAATCACAGCTGTTTCCTTTAGTTACAAATGGATTCAATCAGGTAAAATTTCAAATGAAACACAAAACCACTAGAGTCATTCCATTATACAGTACAATGGTAGTGTTATGCCTTGTGAAATGTATGTATTAAGTATGCATGAATTCATCAAATCAAACAAAGACGCTAATGGGTCTCTGATTAGTGTTCTAACTCTATTATGGTGATACTTCCATCTCTGCCTCATCTAAAACATGTGAACAAAATGCTATTAAGTTTATTATACAGTCTGTTATGTGCCATCATTCTGGTTAAGTAACGAAAACTGAATTTTGGCTAGAATTTCTCTCTCAAAAATCAAGGACAAAAAGAGCTGCTGTTAAATTGAGGTATTTCAATTTTAACTTTAGTAACTTGTAATCCTTTATGTCAAAGGATTACATAAAATCCTTTATGTCAAAACTAAAAGAAAAATTGTTTATTCTCATCTAAGAGTCATAAAAAATCTTGTTTCCAAAGGGATTGTTAGGTGGATATTAACAAACAATGGCTATTTCTATCAAGAATCAGGTATTCAGAAAACCAAGCAATAGAAAATGCATTTTTATTCCATATTTTAAAAATACAGACTTTCTAGCAACTTGTACATTTCTATTATAATAATAAATTGATACTCTGAGCCAAGAAAACAATATCACCAAAAGTTCATTTGTAACCTTTGTTTAGGGGTGTTTCACATTTATGCATAATTTTGCTTTTATAAAAGATGATTGTTACAATTAGGTATACATCCACTTAGTTATGCCTAAGTTCTGTCCCTTAAAATGTGTTCTTTTAGAGAATCCATTTAACCTTCTTATTCTCTTCTTCAGTTTTCTCCAAACAGTGGTAGAAGTACTATTTGATGAACAGAATAAACAAAATTGTTTTTGATCATAGTTAGATCATACCGCTATGTACAGTACAGTCCTGGCTACAAGGGAGCCCAACTCTAACTTGTGAAATGGGCCTATTTAGAAAGTAAAAATGAGGTGGTAACTAATGATAGTGCTAGTTGTTATCAAAAATTAACAACTTTAGGTATTTTTGTTTTGGGTTTTTGCAGTTTAGGTGCATCCAAAATTTCTTCATAATCTGCACTCATTCCCTTTGTCCAGCGACCTACTGTGACCATTCGATCTGTAAAGGGGTAGAAAAGTCAGAATATGAGAAAAACAGTAATCAAATGCATCCACTCAGATTGTCACTGGTTTTGGAAAGGAACTCGTTTTGACATGAATAATCACAAGGAGAGAAGACTCCATCACTAAAGGAAAGTGAGAAATTCTGTAATTGATTATAACCCTTGATTTCAGAGTATCACAGGCAATTTCTCATCCCAATTAGGGAAATGCAGCAACTACTTTGCAATGCATGAATTGATGAGAAAGCTCTTTCATTCTTTCCCAGAGTTCATCATTACAAAGTCAATGAATTCCAAGAGTCTGTAAACAGCAAGGCTTATGAAGCATCAGTTTTAAATGCACAAGATTCCACCTGTGAAATTATACCACATCTGCTTGTCAGTCTTGTCATTTGGGAAGTGGCAATCCTCCCAGGAGGGAGAATTCAAATTCCACTTCATCATTTCAATCTCACTGCCTACAATGTACTAAAGACTATCTTCTAGACAAGCTTGTAAACAAGAACTCTTGGTTTTCAAATTTAAATGTTAGGGATAGGAAGTAAGAATGAGCAGACTTATTTGTGTAGTGTTGTGACTATGTGAAATAAAAAGAAATGTGCTCTTTCCATAACAAGCACTGCTGGGCTATCCTACTGTCTTCTTGCTTTCTCACACATAGTTCATCATTCTAGTCCAGGCAAACTAATGTAATAATCATCTTCACTTCCTCAAAAGTCTGCCATAGGTATAGTGAACATCTCTGAAGTTTATGATGAATAAGGCTGGTATTTCATCAGGAAGAAAATAACTAGCCAGATTCAACACATTTTTAATATTTTGGTAGTTTCTGCAATCAACTCTGAATCTTTTAGGTATATACAAAGCAAAGCATGGATGAGGACACACAATACCAAGACTATTGAAAATTATTTCATATTTTTTATTTTCTCTTAGTGAATTCATATTTTTCTGTAACAGAATTGGCTCTATTATATTGAATTCATTTGTTTGCAAATATAAATGCTTGTGAATAAGATGTCTTACAAAGTCAGGGTCTTCTAAGGCCTATTGGTCACTTTTTTCCCTAACTACTCAGTTACTTAATACTATGTGTGTCTATTGCTAACAGAGAAGTGATTAAGTCATTGCTACAACAGGCCAACAGGTTGTCTTAAAATCATTAGTACCCAAATGAGTGATTAATAACAAGTGCAGAATAAAACACAGAATACTAATCTCACCCCTTCTAAGTAGAGGCCCAGAGATCTCACCTGAATTCTGACTTTCCGGGCAATCTTTCTTTAAATGTTCCACAGAGCCACAAAGTTTGCAACCACCACCTATTGAAAGAGCAAAGCTACTGAATACTGAATACCATCTCATACTTACATGAAATTTTTAACATCTCAAAGCACTTTCCCAACTTACTGGATCCTCACATCCTTGCCAGTTGTAAAGGTAGCTGGACCAGGAACATAGGGAGGTGCCACCATTCCTATTAATAATTCATTCATTCCTTTGACCCTCACAGAGCACTACATTGTACCCACCCACTGCTTCTTGCACCTGGCCTTGAGAGAAGTAGGAAAGAGAAATGAGATATGATGGAAGGCCTTTGTTCAAAAGCCATTGCACAGAAGCCTGGATCTTAACAATGCTTAGACAGGCAAGAGTCTGTGAATCCTTGGACCTGTAAACAAAAGTTGTAAGCAGATGCACTTTCCTGAATAGTATGTCAGATTCTCAAACACTCAGTGGCCCAAAAACAGATTAGAAACCTCTGTTCAACTGTACAGATCAGATGGGGGTAAGCATTTATGAAAGAAAGTTAATTTTTGTTTCGGTGCCTTTCATTAGCCAGGCACCCTATCCCTATAAAAATGCCCATCTGCCTACTTTAAACAACATTTCAGGATTGTGAATTATGACACATGTAGTTTCTAAAATGAATCTTTCACTTAATGATCAAACACTACTGCTTAATGGTCAAGCACTATCATAGTCATGCTTGAAATGTTAACTGACTTAGAAAACTAAGCTAATCAGATACAAATCTGGCTGAATTTTCTTTTCCTCAAATCTTGACTTTATTTTTAATATAAAAAATGCAAATTTGGAAACCCACCCTACTTTCCCCCCCCAACATAATGCTTTACCTCTTAAAAATAAAGTACTAATTCTATATACATCACATGTACCACACAAAAATGTATCCAAAGTTTCTATTGCTACCAAAGTGTTCTAAATTAAGAGAAGTTACAGAAAGCCCCTTATTGGAAACAAAAGATTATAAGTTATAAAATCAAAGCACACACAGGCAAATCTGGCCAAATTTTCACATCTATGTGATCTACTCTCCTTGCTGCATTAATTTTTTTTTTTAAACATCTAGTCACTTTGGTTGACCAGTGAAAGTCATTTTTGCTCATTAGTCATGTTATCTACCCAGTTTCATAAGCTCAAAACTGAAATGCACCTGAGCATTTTCCAGGCCCTGGTCTCTTTACACGCCATAGTGAAAAAGTAGCACTTGAATAGTATATTTTAATCGTTATAACTCTTTAATTCATCAACTCTAAGACATCACTGATTATAAGATGTATCATTATTGCACATATCTCTCAGAAAAACAGCTGTCAATTATGTGGGATCACCAATGGTAAGATACGTTCTGATTGCAGAGAGAGATTAAAATTCAAAAACTGTGCATCTTAGAATCAATAAAATACAGTTTTATCATGTCCATTCTACAAGTGAGGAAACTGAGATAAGAGTTTAGTAAGTTTGCCACAGCCCTCACCTAGTGAGTGGTGGTGCTGGGGCTATAACGCAAGTCTGACCGACTCCAAAAGTTAAGCTTTTTCACTGAAATTCTCCGGGGGAAACTGAGGATGTGACACAAGAAACGTCTAGAGCCTTATGGCACTAGCCATCACATTAACAGATAACAACCTCCTCCTCAAAGCTTTAGACATATAGACTTTACTGTGTGAACCTTAATTACCAGAGACAAAGAGAAAAAAGCCACATGATCCCATGCCAGAAAAATAAGAAAAAAATTCAGAAGCAAACATTACTGCAATATTAACTCATGTGTACCTGCCCTTCCACCAAAACGGTATGTAGTCTGAGGTTAAATATATATCATGATTTAAAAAATCTTATATTAGCTTGAGATATAATCCCTCTGCTTCTATTATATCTAAAAGTAGAAATGTATAACATAGTCTCACAAATGATGAAGCAAGCACAGCTGGAAAGATACACCTTAGTTTTGTCTAATTTGTTTTATGAAGTCAAACTGCACAAAAAGCCCAGTACATATAACAGCGCTTGATACAAATAATGAAATCTCAGGGTTCTGCAATTTATTTAAGAATTTATTCAAGAACTGACTGAGTGTAAATTAAATCACAACTGCACCATGACCACCATTTCTGCTATACGAGGGTAACAGTACTTACCATCAGCATAGAGTCCTTTGGGATTATCAGGACAAGCTCTAGACAGGTGCCCCATTTCTCCACAAACAAAACATTTTGCAAAAGGAAATTCACCTGTAAAAATCAACAGTTCCTGTTAAGTTGACAATACATACGGCAAGTCATAAAATTCACATTATTTTAAAATACTCCGAATAAAAAATGTTTTTACATAACTTAAAATTTAATCTCATATGATTTCCAAATACTAACTGGCACACTCATAACAAATTTTGTTAACAAAAAAACACCCAGGGTGCTATTTATTGGCTTTCCCCACCAACCAAACAAAAAACTGAAAAACATACCAAGAGCCGGGTCTACTTTAGCCTTACACTTGGTTATTTCGTGCTCTGTGGACCCACACCTGTAACATATTCCAGTGCCCATATCTTGATTTTCAAGGGCGGCAGGGCAATCTGCAATTCCATGACCAGGTTTTCTACAATGGAAACACACCTGGAGAAACAAAATGTGGGTTGCCACACTGTAAAGCTATACCAGTGACTTTATTAATTCTTATTATCAAAAACATATTTAAAACATTTCTCACCTTATGTAGCTCTTTTTCTGAAATCTCAATATTTTATTTATAGGAAAAAGTGTTTCATACATTCCTAAACAATAAGAGATATCCTTTCCATCAGAGGGTTTTCTTACTTTTGAAAAGCTCAACCAATAAATCTATCAATCTCAGGAACAATGTTATATGTGGTTTCGTGGAAGGCAATTGCTTAAATGAATTGAGCAAATATGGACTATTCATTTGATTAACTGGAATGTCTACAGCAGAAAAATGAAGTTTTCTAAAGGAGATGGACAGTGGCTATAAAAATTATCACTCAAAATTTGTACCTGTGTATAATTAGTATGTACTCATAAAACTTAAAAATATTTCTTTTAAAGTTCACATAATTAAATGAATTTGGGTCAAAATGTTTCCATTTAAATTATGATTCAAACCATAAGATGTATTTCATAGCAAAAAAGTATATCCTTGTTTTTGTACCCTAAATACACATTCTTTTTTTTTTTTTTTTCTTTTGAGATGGAGTCTTGCTCTCTTGCTAGGCTTGGAGTGCAGTGGTGCGATATCGGCTCACTGCAACCTCTGCCTCCCGGGTTCAGGAGATTCAACTGCCTTAGCCTCCCAAGTAGCTGGGATTACAAGCACGCAGCACCATGCCCAGATAATTTTTGTATTTTTAGTAGAGACAGGGTTTCACCATGTTGGCCAGGATGGTCCTGATCTCCTGACCTCATGATCCTCTCACCTTGGCCTTCCAAAGTGCTGGGACTACAGGCTTGAGCTACCGCACCCGGCCTATTTTTTATTTATTTTTTTATTGAGATGGAGTCTTGCTCTGTTGCCCAGCCTGGAGTGCAATGGCATGATCTGTAACTCCTGGGCTCGAATGATCCTCCTGCTTTATCCCAAAGTGCTGGGATGACAGACATAGGCTACCACATCTGGTTTACAACATAGGTTTTGAAGTCAGGCTGGGTTTGAATTTCACCTCTGCTACTAGTTAAGTGGCTTTCACAAGTTATTTAATCTGTCTGCATTTCAGTGTTTGCCATCCATAATATGGGAATAATGCCACCACCTTTATTGTGGTGTTGTGATAATTAACCAGTGCATCATGTGCCTAGCATATATAGGCTAAAATAGTACTAGTCCTTAAAACAATGCTTTATAAATCTGGGACATAACAGTAACCAGACCCTGCTATGATATATAAATATACGTGTGTGAGTATAATAGTTTCCAGCTAAATAAATAACAAGGTAGAAGTGATGCTCTCACCATTGCATTTTTCTTTGCCGCTTGTCTTTTTAACCTTCTTCCTTCCCGTCGACTGTCTTTCTTTAAAGCAACTGCAATTTCTTCCCTTACTTCCTTACTGTCTGTTGCTATAATTTGCCCATTGTGAACCATCTGTGAATTCTGTCTTAGGTATTCCATGAATCCATTCACATCTTCATTTAAGTACTCTTTTTTCTTTTTGTTCTTTTTATGTTTTGCTTGGGGTGCATCATTTTTAAGGGATAGCCTACTGGCTTCAAGTTGTTTACGCTTTGGTAGGTTTTGGCTTGTTCCCTCAAAGGATCCCTTCTTCATGTCCTCCCATGATGTTGCAGGCAAGGGTCTTTTGTTATATGTGGTATTAACTCGTGCCCACCTGGTCATAATTTTATCAGAGGTACCTTATCAATTTTTAAGACAAAAATGGGTGGTTAGTCATCAACAACAAAAACAACACAACTAAAGAGACATGCTATATCACTATATCTCACATATGTCCATATGTTAAACTTTTAATTATTAAAACCCTTTTTACTTCAGTTAGATATCTATATACATATTTAATGCTATAATACACTGCATAGATATGCTTCTAATATAAATCTACCACTTACCAGAAAAGCTGCCCCACCAGTTAAAAAAGTGTGCTTAAAATGAAAAAAATTATCTTAAACCAAATTATTTCATAAAATATAAATCAGACACTAATACAATGAATGCAATTATTCCTTCCAAATTCCGCAGTTTTCCTGGCTATTTTCAGATCTCCAAGTCCCACAGCTATTTTCTACCAGTCTTCTTGCTTAGTTTGCCACTTCAATGCAACAATTTGCATAGCAGATTACTAAGTATACAGAAATTATGTCCTTTAATATGAAGTTTGCTGAAATTTCCTGGCAGAATTATAAGTAAAACATATAAAAGCATTTATCATCACAGGATGATACTGGGCTTCCCTTCATACTAATCAAGGTATAAGCTACTTTCAGCCCAGTGATTTCACATCATCTTCAATTCCATTTAAATTATGATCCAAATCATAAGATACCTTTCACACCAAAATCTCTATCTTGTTTTTATACCCTTAATACCTATGCTATAATATGCAGAAACACTTTTCATTTTAGAGCACATACATAAAGAAGTAATTTATTCTAGCATTAATTATTTAGCTCCAACATAAAACTGAACAAAGTTTCGGTTACTTTACATACTACCTAGTAATTTGGAGGATATTTTTTGACTGCAATGAATAAGAACATTCAGCCATAATCAAAGATTCATCAACTACAGTCACATACTACATAACATTTAGGTCAACATTGACTGCACATATGATAGTGGTCTCAGATGATTATAATGGAGCTGAAAAATTCCTATTCCTAGTGATTTTGTGGCCCTCATAACTCATGGTATAGCACATTACTCATGTCTGTGGTGATGCTGGTGTAAACAAACCCACTGGACTGCCAGTCATATACAAGCATAGTGCTTACAATGATGTACGTAATACTTCGTATTTATAAGTATTCCAGAAAAAGGCAGTTATCATAAAACATGACAGCTCCATTCATGTTACTGCCCCTGAAAACCTTCCAGTAGGGCAAGATGTGGAGGAAGAAGAGTGATACTGATGATCCTGATCTGGTGTAGGCATAATGTGTGTGCCTTAGTTTTTAACAACAAAAATAATTTTAACAGGAAAAAGCTATATAATAATGTAAGGGAATAAAGAAAATATTTTTGTATAGCCATACAACATATTTGCGTTTTAAGCTGTTATTACAAGAGTGAAGAAGTTAAAATTCATTTAAAAGTTTGGTACAGTAAGCTAAGGTTATTAAACATTTTTAAATAAACTTAGTTTAGACTAAACATACAGCATTTATAAAGTCTACAGTAGTGTACAGTAGTATCCTAGGCCTTCACACTCACACACCACTCACTGACTGACCCATAGCTACCGACAGCCCTGCAAGCTCCATGTGTAGTAAGTGCCCTATTCAGGTGTACCACGCTCTCTTTTATATCATATTTTTACAGTATATTTTCTATGTTTAGATTACACACATCCTTTTACAGTACTGCCTACAGTATTCAGTAGAGTCATGCTGTACAGGTTTGTAGTCTAGAAGCAACAGGCTATCCCATACAGCCCAGGTGTGTAGGTTTGTGTTAAGTACACTATGATGTTTGCACAACCACGAAATGGCCCAACCATTTCTCAGAACTATCCCAGTTGCTAAGGGAAGCATGGCTGTATTAAGCCACCACCTTTTTTGTTGTTGTCATTGTTGAGATGGAGTCTCACTCTGTAGCCCAAACTGGAGTGCAGTGGGCTATCTCAGCTCACTGCAACCTCTGCCTCCGAGGCTCAAGCGATTCTCCCGCCTCAGCCTCCCGAGTAGATGGGATTACAGGCACGTGCCACCACGCCCAGCTAATTTTAGTAGGGACGGGATTTCACCATGTTGCCCAGGGTGGTCTCGAACTCCTGGGCTCAGGAGATCCGCCCGCGTCGGCCTCTCTGGGATTACAGGCATGAGCTACTGCGCCCGGCCTAAGCCATTTTTAAGACCAGCATCCCTGCGCAATCCCCCTTCAGGTCTCAGCTCCTGACAACAGAAAGATCTCTTCCACAGAAGCTGAAGGGTGTACCCAATGAATTGGTGTGAGACGCTCGACCCCACTTTCCGAGAGCACTCTTCGCTGAAGTTCCTGCGACTGTCACAGTGGGGACCGAAGCTGTTCAAAATGAAGTGCATCATCCTTCCCCTGAGTACATGGGAAGGGGGAGGCTGAGAGTTATCAAGAGGGTGAAGTGGGAGGGCCGGGCGGCCCACCCGCATGCGGATCCCAGTACGGCTGGACGCGCAGTCCCCGCCCGCCCGAGCCCAACAGCTGAGGCCAGCGCCCCTAGGCAGGCGGCGCATCCCACGCTCCAGCCAGCTCAGGGACCCGGCGGCCAGGCCCTGTGTCTTCCCAGCTTCACACACAAGTTCCGCCAGGTCAGCGGGAACAAACGATGAGACCCTGTGGCTTTCATGGTCGAGAACCTCACCTCACTGCGCTACCGCGAGAACCTCACCTCACTGCGCTACCGCGCACGAATCCCCCAGAGCAGCCGAGTTAGTGAGCCAGAGAAGCCAGCCTTCCTATGGCTTTGGAGACCGGAAGCACATAGTGCCCGAGAGCGCGTCACTTCCGGCGTCGCTGACGGTCTCTAGGAGAGAGTTGCAGGCGTTAAGACTGGGCTGAGTTTGTGGCGCGCTTAGTGATGGGATGGCGCTGTGCAGGACACAGACACAAAAAGATGAGTTCAAACCGTGCTGTCTGAACTCAGCGTAGTGGGCGAGATTGACGGGAGGATCGGTAGGGTGGGAGATGCCGGGAAGTCTTCCTTGAGACTGGATTAGAAAACAAAAATCTGGTGAAATTGGCGGCAGGAGGGAGTTAAGGACGTTCCAGGCAGAGGCAAGGTAAAGGCGCGGTGCGAGTGGGTCACTGCGATAAAAGTCTGAAAAGGACATTTTGCGGCTCTCTTGAGCGAACGGCAGTGCCTCATGTCCCCCCTTCAGTGCTGGTTGAGCATTCAGTTAAAATGTTACACTTTGTAGGCAAACAAGTCTTTTTAAGAGGAAAACGCCAGATTCCTGAACGGCTTATTTTCTCTGGCCTCTTCCTGACGGATACCACCACCAGCTGTGCCTAGTGGAAAAACTGCAATTTACCAGGACCACTACTCCCAACAGTTCTATTAGTCCATCTAACCTTTTGAATATTTGTCCACTTCTTTTTGTCTCTGTTGCCAGCTCCTCCCTTGTCCCATGTCGCACCTGTATTACTACAGCTGGTCTGGGTATTCATTCTGCTCCAACTCCCTCAAATCCATTTTCTGTGCTGCAGCCGAGGGAACTTTTGAAAATGTAAATCAGATAATTGCTGTATTGCTCTAAACTCTCCCATCAGTTCCCATTGTTTTTAGGATGAAATTCAGACTCCTTATTAAGTCCCTGCCTACTTAACTAGCCTTACCTTGGCACAATCGCTCCTTTGAGCTCCGTGCATAGGATCATTTCTTTAATTTCTCAAATGCCGCGTGTACCTTGTCATCTCCAGGCCTTTACATTTGCTGTTATCTTTGTGTGGTACTCCTTTTCTTCTTTCAGTTACTTTTTAGTTACCCTTCAAGGCTTTAAATATTTTATTCTCAAGAAAGC
The DNA here is from genome assembly GCF_001604975.1 of Cebus imitator. Taxonomy (NCBI): domain Eukaryota; kingdom Metazoa; phylum Chordata; class Mammalia; order Primates; family Cebidae; genus Cebus; species Cebus imitator. Next base: position 1,938,303 of record NW_016107331.1, on the reverse strand, counting down.
CTTCCAGCCTCCTACCCCCATGCTAAACCAATCTCCTACTGTGTGCTCATGGCAGTCTTCTTAGGGTACTTTGCACATTAGTAATTATATAATAATTGTGTAATAAGTTTATTGTACTCTCATTGCCTGGTACATCGTTGGTGCTCGGTTCGTTGTTTTTTTTCTTTTTTCTTTCTTTCTTTTTTTTTTTGGAGACAAAGTTTCGCTCTTGTCGCCCAGGCAATGGTGCAGTCTTGTCTCACTGCAACCTCCGCCTCCCGGGTTCAAGTGATTCTCCTGCCTCAGCCTCCCAAGTAACTGGAATTACAGGCACTCACCACTACGCCCTGCTAATTTCTGCATTTTTAGTAGAGATGGGATTTCACCATGTCACCAGGCTGGTCTCGAACTCCTGATCTCAGGTGATCCACCCGCCTTGGCCTCCCAAAGTGCTATTACAGGCGTGAACCACCGCGCCCGGCCCTTGTATTTGTTAAGTAAAGAAAAATAAACACTTTGCCATGTTTGTTTAAAGCAAACCAGAAAGTGGCCCAGTTTTAAGAGAAGGGATTTTATAGTCAGTGCTGTAGGAATAAATATCCTAGGTCATATGGTGGAGAAAGTTTTAAAAGACAACAAACAAACAACAGCACCTGCCAGCTCTTGCACATAGGTAACTTCCTAAAAGATGTGTGGTAAGTGCTCCCCATACTGTATTGATCTCAACCAGCTGACTTCAGGGTAGTGACATTTCATGAAGAAGTTTTATCTTTTGTAGATGCCAGGTACTTGCACGTAACGTGCCACTAGAGGGCGCATTTAACTAAAACTTTTTTTTTTTTTTTTTTTTGAGACAGTCATTTAAATCTGTAGGTCATTCATTCTTGGAAGTAAAGGAACATTCCGATTTCTTTTTGTTAGAGGTATGTCCAATGAAGATTAGTAGTTGAGTAAATGGGGCATAGAATAGGTCCTTTGGAATTCGGAGGAAACTATTGCTACTAATAGCTAACTTTACTGAACATTTTACAGGTGCCTGACTCTATGCTTAATGGTTTGCATTCATTACCTAGTTAGTCCACTCAGTATCCTGTGAGGTAGGTACTGTTATTTTCTCCATTTTGCAATGTGGGAATAAGTTCACAGAGCTGATGTAATCTACCCAAGGTCACACAGCTAATAAGAGGTAGAGCCAGAATTTGAACCAAGATCTCAATCCAAAACCTTTGTTCTCTGCAGCCTTGAAATACTGCAGAGGATTGTCTACTTGATCCACTTTAAAACACTTTATTAAGTTATCCTTGCCTGTGTTAGATTTTTTTTTAGAAAGTGTTTACTTTTACAGTTCAAGGGATTACGTGTGTATTCAGTTTTCCCATCTGCTTACTGAAATACTGTAAATGTATTTTTTAATAACAGTATTATCAGCAAGGTAAGTTAAATAAGGAATGAAGGTTTGGCGAAGGCTTTTCTGAAGGGCTTGTACCTCATTAAAAAAAAATTATTCAGCCCAAGCAGGAGAACAAGAAGAAAAGTGCGGAAAAGGACGTTAAAAAAAAACCATATGAAGTAATTGTAAAACACATGTTCATGTAAACATTACCCAGTTTAAGAAACTGACCACTGCCACATATTTTAAAAATTATATTAATGTAATTTTTTGCATGGGCAATATGTTTTTTTGTTTCAAACAAAAGTAGTTTGTATGATGATGTACACTTTCTGCAAAGTATCTGCCATCCTGATGATAACTATACATTTCTGGAGAAAATATAAAAAACTACCTGAGGATTCTGAAAAGAAAAAGGCATTTGTGGAAGGGAGACAGAATCTGAAGACAAGTAGCACATGGGTGAGAGTTCCTTTGTGTGTGGGGGTGGGGGTTGTCCTGAGGGTAGGCCACAGTCAAAGTGGTACAGCATGAATAGTTAAAACTATAATAAAATCTCACCGCCATCTTTCCGGCTGGAAGAATCAGACAAAAGACCATGCAACAGCCATACCTAATGAGAGAAGGGGGAGTTCTGGTGGGAAGAGAGTCACAAGGAGGAATCCTCTATTTCTGTGTATGAATTCCACCCAAGTCTTAAGCTCACCTCTGAATCACATCTGCTCAACAGAAACTCAGAGTCTTAAAGAAATGAACTGAGATTTAAGTTACCACTCACAAAAAGTGAGACAAAGCCTATGATACAAGTCTAAGTTAACTGCCTGCTTAAGTGTTTTTCTTAAGGAACGTGAAAGAAAAATAGAATCTTGGGACCCCAAACTCACTATGCCAACGGGAAAGTGAAGCTTGGGAGCTGAGTCACTAGCAAAAACTGCATTCCTTTGTTCCTAAATAACTATACTTTTACATGTTTACTTTATCTTGTGTAAAATCTAGATTTAGATTTCTCATCTTTTGAAAAAGATTTTCTTTTCAATTATGCCTGAGAAGAATGCATAATTGACTTTTCCCTTACTCCCTTCTTTTCATACATAATCACTGAACACCAAGCAGAGCCTCATAAGGATGTAACCATTTGCCTAGTCGCTCGCCCACTCCTTTTTTTTCTTCCCCTCATGCTTTCCCTTTTCTCTTTAAATATTGAAGTTTCAAAACCCTCTTTGGAAAAAGTTCAGGTCACACATTCTACTTTGACTTATGTTTCTTTGTCACCGGTGTGCCCTCAGCCTTGGCAAAATAAACCTCTGAGATCTGCCTCAGTTACTTTTTGGTTTACAAATAGAACTCAAGGCATATACTGAATAACATACACAATGTTCAGAATAAAACCCAAAATGACTTGATATACAAAGACCTAGAAAAATGTTAAACAGTCTCAAGGAAAACAAATGGCAATCCTAGGATGATCCGGATGTTGGAATTATTAGACAGGATCTTTAAAGGATCTATTTGACTGTGCTTAAGGAGGTAAGTGAATGCTGTAAATTATGAGATAAGAAAAAAAATGCTATAAGTGAATTGAGAGTTAGTAGAAAAATATAAGAAAAATTTTAGAACTAAAATATATCTGAAATAAAAAATTACTTGGTTCTCAGTGACAGAGCTCAGAGACAAAAAAAGTTAGTGATGGGCTAATATTATGGAAGTGACCAAAAAGAAAAAAATTAGCTGGATCAAAAAGTATAAGCATTTTAAATTTTGATAGATGTTGTTGATTCTCCTTAAAGCTTGTACCAATTTATATGCCCAGCAGCAATGTCTGACAGCTCTAGTTTCCCATGCTTCCGCAAAGAGTATTTTGTCACACTTTTTGGTTGTCAAACTGCCATAGGTGAAAATGGTATACTGATATTATTTAAAGTATCAATTCTGTTGTTTTAAGTGAGATTGAGCATCTTTTTATGTGTTTAGAAGTCATTTGTATTTCCTTTTCTGTCAACCAATGGTTTATATCATTTGCCCATTTCCTATTGGATTGTGGTTTTTTTCTTATTGATTCTAGGAGCTCTGCGTATATATTCATAATCAGATACTGTTTATAAATATTAGACTAGGAATAGAAGGAATACAGGGCCCCTTCTACACTTTTGGCCTAGTACTTAACATGCAGTATTACCTGTCTCCCCTGCTAGACTATAAAAGCACCAAATTATTAAAGTGATATGGATCTTTGTTGTCTTTTTTTTTTTACCATTTACATCTTGTTTATGTTACTGGATTGGTATATAGAAGACAATTTTTGTTGAATGAAAAGAAGAATGAATACAAAATAAGAAAAGTAGTTGCTTTTCTGTTTGTTAAATGAGCGAATACCAAATTAGAATCATTCAAAATCAATTGTCTAGTTTAAAACAGTAGCAACCACCAGAAGAAGAAGAAAATAAAACCAGAAAAGTGGGTATCTTAGTCTCATGTTCCTGAAGAGCTCTCAGATAGTTTTGGCCTATAAAGTGTGTGATGTAACTTTGTTTTGTCTTTGGTAATACCTAACAGAATTTGCTGCCATCTTTTGATGAACTCCTCTGTGAACTAGGAGTAAAAGGTAGTAGACCGTACCACCAGAATATGCCATGTGCAGTACAGTTGGATGCTGCTAGCAGTTTGGTGATGTTGTAAACACAAGCCTTACTTTAAGAGTTGAGATAAAAGGATACAAACATGGTATTAAAGAATACCTCAGAGTACAAGTTTATGCATCAAGTACTTCAGTTTTGTATTTACTTCAAAATGCAGCTTTAGCTATACTTGGAAGTTACTTTTAAAACATTACAGTTAATATTTATTTTCTTTTACCCAGAAATGATCTAAGCTAATGATATGGCCTATGGGAGAGGAAGAACTATAAAAACAATTTTAGGAACCTGTAAAGGATTGATCCTGTAAACAGATTGAGTACCCTATTATAATTTTAGTAATAACATTGCTATAGGACTTTAAGGTTTGGAAAGTGTTTTCACATAGAATTTCCATTTCTTTTATTTCACAGATATTTTCAGCTGGCTCTTGGGCACATTTTAAGGTGACTTACTTAATGCCTGTTTAAATTCTTAACCTACAGATAATTTTTTAAAAAGTATTAATTTGATAGATGAATTAATGCAAAGCTTATTGAGCAGTCCACCCTGATCCAAATATTTGAATGAATGTTTTCTCTGCTCTTTCTAGCTTATACCACAGGCTGGTACAGTGTAGGAGATATGGAGGATTCGTTGTATTGACTTTTGGGTATTTGAAAAGAGAGGGGTTTGTGCAAAGGGATTGAGGATTGGCTCTTACACTCTCAATCCCTATATGAGTAGACTCCACAAAAAGGAAAATTTGGTAAAGTAAATTTGTTATTTCTGCAAGTTGGAATGTATAAAACTGCATCACAAATTAATTGCTTAATTCAAGGTCTGGTCCTGGGAGTAAAAGGTAGTAGACTGATGTTTGTAACTGCAGGGAAAGCTGTCTTGTACCATGATATTTTTATCACAAAAATGTTAAAACTTTATATAAAGCACTTGGGAGGATATTTTCAGAATATCCACTGTCTGTATGGAATTTGTGAGTAGGGAGCCAACCAGAGGCAGACCAAGTAAGATTTCATACTATTATCTAGGTACTTCTCTATATTTTATGGAATAAAACTTTGGTTTCTTATTCAGCTGAAATGCAAGATTTACACTCTAAGAGATGAGAATTTCATGTTCCTATGAAACGTGCTTTCCTTATTGTAAGTCCCAGAGTCCTCTGTACTCACAGAGGGAAGTTCATTTTCTGACAGGCCAGATTCTACTCAACTTTGTTTGAGAGTTAATGATACTGATATAGTGTACTAAGATGTGGCAGTTTATCACACAAAATGGTATAGTTATTTGGGGGCAGGGATTATCTTGTTGAATTTCTCAGAGTTCTCCTTGATATAGCTTGGACAGAGAAGGCACTCCATATTTTTTCAACCAACTAGAATAAATTCAAGTTTGCATCATATGTATTATATTTGCAGGGGTGGAGAGAGGAAAAGGAAAAAGGCAAAATAGAGAAAAGGTAAGAATGGATATAGGCTTATGGTGAGGGAATGTTGAGGAAAAATGAAAAAGGTATAAGCACTTTGGTGGCTATAGAGTAGATGATGGGGCAGTCTGCCAGGATTGTGAAGCAAGGTAGGGTATTCTCATATTTGAAATGGGATTTCCTGTATGAAATTCCATTTTTAGATGACAGCTGTTACTTCATCCATCAGATTTTCTGTCCAAATTATCATGAAAAGGTTTGGGGTAGGGGGGAAGTATATTATCAGTTTAAAGTGCTCAATAGTGTGCTTCCAAATATTCTACCATTTTAGTATTTGCTTTTTATTTATTCCCTCTCTTTTTTAAAAAATATTTTTAAATTTATTATACTTTAATAAATTGCATTACATGTGCAGATCGTGCAGGTTTGTTACATAGGTATACACGTGCCATGGTGGTGGTTTGCTGCCTCCATTGCCCTGTCATCTACATTAGGTATTTCTCCTAATGCTATCCCTCCCCATTCCCCCCACCCCCTGCTATTCCTCTCCTAGCCCCCGCCCCTCAGGCCCTGGTGTGTGATGTTCCCCTCCCTGTGTCCATGTGCTCTCATTGTTCAATATCCACTTATGAGTGAGAACATGCAGTGTTTGGTTTTCTGTCCTTGTGTCACTTTGCTAAGAATGATGGTTTCCAGTTTCATCCATGTCCTTACAAAGGACATGAACTCATCCTTTTTTGTGGCTGCATAGTATTCCATGGTGTATATGTGCCACATTTTCTTTACCCAGTCTATCATTAATGGGCATTTGGGTTGTTTCCAAGTCTGTGCTATTGTGAATAGTGCCACAATGAATATACGTGTGCATGTACCTTTATAATAGAATGATTTATAACCCTTTGGGTATGTACTCAGTAATGGGATTGCTGGGTCAAATGGTATTTCTATTTCTAGATCCTTGAGGAATCGCCACACTGTCTTCCACAATGGTTGAATTAATTTACACTCCCACCAACAATGTAAAAGTGTTCATCTTTCTCCACATCCTCTCCAGCATCTGTTGTCTCCAGATTTTTTAATGATCGCCCCTCTAACTGGCATGAGGTGGTATCTCGATGTGGTTTTGCTTTGCATTTGTCTAATGACCAGTGATGATGAGCTTTTTTTCATATGTTTGTTGGCTGCATAAATGTCTTCTTTTGAAAAGTGTTTGTTCATATCCCTTGCCCACTTTTTAATGGTTTTTTTTTTTTTCTTGTAAATTTGTTTCAGTTCTTTGTAGATTCTGGATATTAGCCCTTTGTCAGATGGGCTAATATTTTTCTGTATTGGATATTTGTTTTTAAAACTGATATTTAGAATGTTGGTGATGGTTATGCAGCATTGTGGATATGCTTAATGCCACAGAACTGTATACTTAAAATGACTGGTGGTAAATTTTGTTACGTGTATTTACCACAATATAAAAAAAAATTAAAAATTGGTGTTTAACCTTCTTATGAGTAGTATTTTCTTGATTCTCTTTGAAGCTCAGTTTTGCATGTTTATCCTTTATTTATTAAGAAGTTGCTCTGAAATACAAGAATCAAAGTGTTAACTATGTGTACTTATCACAGAATCTAACAATTTTAATTTAGCATGTGCAATTTGTGAAACATGGCATTTTTAAGAATGTACATGTTCGTTACATGGGCATATTGCATGATGCTGAGGCTTGGAGTATGATTGATCCCATCACCCAAGTACTGAACATAATACCTAATAGTTTTTCAACTCTTGCCCTCCTCCCTCTAGCAGTCCCCAGTGTGTGTTGTTGTCATCTTTATGTCCATGAATACCCAATGTTCAGCTCCTACTTATAAGCAAGAACATGGGGTTCTGTTCCTGTGTTAATTTAGCTTTCTGTTCCTGTGTTAATTCACTTAAGATAATGGCCTCTAGCATCATCCATGTTGCTGCAAAGGGCACGATTTGTTTCTTTTTTATAGCTGCATAGTATTCCATGGTGTATATGTACATATTTACTTTATCCAGTCCACCATTCATAGGCACCTAGGTTGATTCCATGCCTTTACTATTCTGAATAGTGCTACAGTGGACGTATGAGAGCATGTGTCTTTATAACAGAATGATTTACATTCCTTTAGGTATATACCCAGTAACAGGATTGCTGGGTCAAGTGGTAGTTCTGAGCTCTTTGAGAAATCTCCAAACTGCTTTCTACAGTGGCTGATCTAATTTACATTCACACCAACAGTGTATTTTAGCATTGCCTTTTCTCTGCAGCCTCACCAGCATCTGTTGTTTTTGACTTTTTTTTTTTTTTTTAATTGAGATGGAGTCTCGCTCTGTCACCAGGCTAGAGTGCAGTGGTGCAATCTTGGCTCACTGCAGCCTTCGCCTCCTGGGTTCAAGCAGTTCTCCTACCTCAGCCTCCCGAGTAGCTGGGACTATAGGCATGTGCCACCATCCCCAGCTAATTTTTGTATTTTTTGTAGAGACAGGGGTTCACCACATTGGCCAGGATGGCCTCGATCTCTTGACCTCATGATCCAACTGCCTCAGCCTCCCAAAGTGCTGGAATTACCGGTGTGAGCCCCTGCACCTGGCCTTTTGTTTTTTTTTACCTTTTAATCACCATTTTGACTGGTGGGAGTAATTTCATTGTGGTTTTAATTTGCATTTCTCTGCGGATTAGTGATGTTTGTTCACATGTTTGTTGGCCACTTGTATATCTTCTTTTGAGAAGTGCCTGTTCATGCCTTTTGCCCATTTTTTAATGAGGTTGTTTTTTGCATGTTCAGTTGTTTAAGTTCTTAGATTCTGGATATTAGTCCTTTGTTGGATGCATGGTTTGTGAATATTTTCTCCCATTCTGTAGGTTGTTTACTCTGGTGATAGTTTCTTTTGCTGTGCAGAAGTTCTTTAGTTTAATTAGATCATCCCACTTACCAATTTTTATTTTTGTTACAGTTGTTTCTGAGGACTTAGCATGAATTCTTTCCCAAGGCCACTGTCCAGAATGGTGTTTCCTAGATTATCTTCTAGAATTCTTATAGTTTGAGGTCTTACATTTAAATCTTTAATCCGTCTTTTGTTAATTTTTGAAAGGTAGGGATCCAGTTTCATTCTTTCACATGTTGCTAGCCGGCTATCCCAACACTATTGAATAGAGAGTCTTTTCCCCATTGCTTTTTTGTTGTTGTTGACTTTCTTGAATATAAGAGAGTTGTGCAGCTTTATATCTGGTTTTTCTATTCTGTTCCCATTGGTCTCTGTGTCTCTTTTTGTGCCAGTACCATGCTGTTTGGGTTACTGTAGCCTATTAGGATAGTTTCAAATCAGGTAATATGATACCTCCAATTTTGTTCCCTTTGCTTAGAATTCTTCTGGCTATTCCTGCTCTTTTTAGTTTCCATGTAAATTTCAGAATAGTTTTTTCTAATCTTGTGGAAAATGACATTGGTAATTTGGTAAGAATAGCATTGAATCTGTAGATTGCTTTGGGTGTTATGGCTACTTTAATGATATTGATTCTTCCAATTGCAGTTCTCCTTTTAGAGGTCTTTCACTTCCTTGGTTAGATATGTTCTTAGGTATTTCTCTCTCTCCGTGTGTGTGTGTGTGTGTGTGTGTGTGTGTGTGTGTGTGTGTGTTGTACATGGGATTGCATTCTTCAGTTGGCTCTCAAACGTTATTGGAATATAGAAATGCTACTGTTTTTGTACATTGATTTTGTATCCTCAAACTTTACTGAAGTTGTTTATCAGTTCTGGGAGCCTTTTGATGATGGCTTTAGGTTTTTTAGGTATAGAATCATATCATCCATGAAGACAGTTTCACTTCTTCTTTGCCTATCTGGATACATTTTCTTTCTTTCTCTTGCCTGATTGCTCTGGCTACCACTTCCAGTACTATGGTGAATATGAGTGGTAAGAGTAGGCATCCTTGTCTTATTCCAGTTCTCAAGGGAAATGCTTCCAGTTTTTGCTTGTTCAGTATGATGTTAGCTGTGGGCTTGTCATAGATGGCTCTTATTATTTGGACATATATTTGCTTTGAGAGAGGAGGCAATTGGGGGCTGGCTAGGCAATTAGAGAGGGAAGGTCTCAGGAGAAGAACAACACTTGTGGAACCACAACTACACTGCCCCTGTTATGTAGCAAGTAAGTATAAATGTGGTGAAGAGCTTCCTCTTACACCAGGAGGTTTGCCCAAGAAGGGAGTGTTTCAACTTAGGTATAGTAAATCAACCTAATGTCCTTAACCCAGCTCATTACATATAAATCGTTAACATGACATCTGCATGGTGGTTTCACCCCCCTGCCAAGTGGGCTTTTCTGTGATGTTTATAGGTAATAACTAAGATGGAGTAACTTTGGACAAGAACATACCTGCACAGAAAGAAGTGGGACCAGGAAGCAACCAGGACATAGAGGGTTGTATAAGATGCAAATGAGAAAAACACCTTTGGAAAGAAGGGATAAAAACCCCTGGGGACAAGCCCATAGGTGTCAACCCACTTTCAGGTTCCCTCTTGCTTCTGAGAGCTTTTCCTGTTGCTTAATAAACATCTACTGTGCCTTACCCACCCTCTGGTGTCCATGAACCTTATTCCTCTTGGTCATGGGACAAGAACTTGGAATTCACCCAACTATGGGAGTGAAGGAGCCACATCACCTTGATACCTAGTTTCTTGAGGATTTTTATCATAAAGGGATATTAGATTTTATTAAAAGCTTTTTCTGTGTCTGTTGAAATGATTATATGGTTTTTGTTTTTATTCTGTTTGTGTGCTGAATCACATTTATTGATTTGCACATGTTGAGCTAACTGTGCTTTCCAGGAATGAAGCCTACTTGATCATAGTAAATTAACTGATATGCTGTTGTATTCAGTTTGCTAGTATTTTTGTTCAGGATATTTGCATCTGTGCTCCTCAGGGATATTGGCCTATAGTCTTCTTCTTTTTGTTGTGTCATTGCCAGGTTTTGGTGTCAGGGTGATGCTAGCTTCATAGAATGATTTAGGAAGGAGTTTCTTCCTGACTTTTTTTTTTTTTTT
>NW_016107331.1:1917158-1927794 GCF_001604975.1 Cebus imitator | reverse complement strand
TTTTTTAATAGTTTCAGTAGAATTGGTACCAGCTCTTCTTTGTGTGTCTGGTAGAATTCTGCTGTGAATCCACCTGGTCTGGGGCTTTTATTGGCTTATGGTTTTTGTTTTTTTTTTTAGTCACTGATTGAATTTCAGAACTTGATATTGGTCTATTCAGGGTTTCAATTTCTCCCTGATTCAATCTTAGGAGATTGTGTGTTTCCAGGAACGTGTCAATTTCCTCTTGATTTTTTAGTTTGTGTGCATAGTGATATTCATAGTAGTCTCTGAGGATCTTTTGTATTTGTGTGGGATTGGTTGTGATAACACCTTTGTCATTTATTTAGAGACAGGGTCTTACCTTTTTGCCCAGGCTGGAGTGCAGTGCCATGATCCTGGCTCACTGAAGTATTGACCTCCCTTGAGCTCAGGTAATCCTCCCACTTAAGCCTCCCAAGTAGCTGGTACTACAGGTGCATGCTACTGTGTGCAGCTAACTTGTGTAGAGACAGGGTTTCACCTGGCTGGTTTTGAACTCTTGGGCTCGAGTGATCCATCCACCTTGTCCTTCCAAAGTGCTAGGATTGCAGGCATGAGCCATCATGCCTGGCCAACTTTGTCATATCTAACTGCTTATTTGGATCATCTCCCCTTTTTCTTTGGTAATCTAGGTAGTGGTCTGTAGTCTTGTTTATCCTTCAGAAAACGAATTTATGGTTTTGTTGATTATTTGTATGGAGTTTGGATCTGAATTTTGTTTGGTTCTGCTCTGAAATAATAAAGTTATCTTCTGCTAGCTTTTGGGGTTCTTATTTTTCTAGTTCCTCTATGTGTGATAGTAGGTCATTAATTTAAGATTTTTCTAACATTTGGAGGTACAGTTTTAGCTATGTCAGAGATTTTGGTATGTTATGTCTTTATTTTCATTTCTTTCAAATAATTTTTTGATTTCTGCCTTAATTTTATTGTTTAACCAAAAGTCCTTTGGGACTACGTTGTTTAATTTCCATTAAATTGTGTGGCTTTGAGCTATCTTCTTGGTATTTATTTCTATTTTTATCCCCCTATACTTTGAGAGTATGGTTGATATGATTTTGATTTTTTTGAGTTTATTAAGACTTGGTTTATGGCCAGTATGTGGTTGATCTTGGAGTATGTTCCCATGTGCAGATAAGAATGTGTATTGTGACAAACTAAAGCAGGAACACAAAACCAAATACTGCATGTTCTCAATTATAAGTGAGAGCTGAACAGGGAGGGGAACAACACACACTGGGTCCTGTCAGCAGCATCAGGGGCTAGGGCAGGGAGAGCATCAGGAAAAATAGCTAATGCATACTGGGCTTAATACATAGGTGATGGGTTGATGGGTGCAGCAAACCACCATGGCACACATTTACCTATGTAACAAACCTGCACATCCTGCATATGTACCCCAGAACATAAAATAAGAATGTATGTTCTGTGGTTGATAGGTGGAGTATTTTGTAGATGTCTCTTAGGTCCAGTTGGTCAGTTGTCAGATAATCAGTTTAGAATTTCTTTGTTAGTTTTCTACCTTGATGATCTTTCTAGTATTGTCAATGTGGTGTTGAAGTCTTCCACTATTATTGGGTGGCTGTCTTAAGTCTTTTTGTAGATCTAGAAATACTTGTTTTATGAATCTTGTTACTCCAATGTTGTGTGCATATATATTTAAGATAGTTACATCTTGTTGTTGAATTGAACCCATTATCATTATATAATGCCCTTCTTTGTCCTTTTTTGCTGTTGTTGGTTTAAAGTCTGTTTTACTGATAAAAAAAATAGCAACTCTTGTTTTCCATTTGCATGATAGATCTTTTTCCAAATCTTTTTTTTTTTTTGGAGACAGTTTCACTCATGTTACCCAGGCTAGAGTACAATGGCGCAATCTCGGCTCACCACAACCTCTGCCTCCTGAGTTCAGGCAATTCTCCTGCCTCAACCTCCTGAGTAGCTGGGATTACAGGCATGCACCACCATGCCCAGCTAATTTTTGCATTTTTAGTAGAGACTGGGTTTCACCATGTTGACCAGGATGGTCTCGATCTCTTGACCTCGTGACCCACCCGCCTCGGCCTCCCAAAGTGCTGGGATTACAGGCTTGAGCCACCGCGCCCGGCCTAACTCTTTATTGGGTCTGTGGATGTCCTTCAGTGTGAGATTGGTCTCTTGAAGACAGCAGATGGATAGGTCTTGCTTTTCTAATCCAACTTGCCACTCTTTGCCTTTTAAGTGGGGCATTTAGACCATATACATTCAAGATTAACATTGATACGTGAGGTTTTGTGGATCTAGAATGTTAAATGTCTGTTTCCTTCTCTGTGCTCAGAGATAGAGATATAGCCATGTTATCTTCCTAAGATTGTCTAGTATTTCGTTCTATTAATTGCTGGGCTAGTATTAAAGTACAAATTGATACCTGACAAACATTCATCTTTCCTTGCCAACTTTATATATTGCAGAATCTCATAGTAGTCCCTATTTGAAGATGGTTGGACTTTCCACCCCTGTCATGGAATAGGGAATATATTCCTAGAAAAGTGTTTTGTTTTGTTTTTTAATGGGGGGCCTTATTGGCTTAGAAAAGTGCTCACAACTTAAAAGAGGGATAAAACAACATCTAAGCAGTATAATGAGAAAATTTGGGATCTGAGAAAGAATGCTTTCTTTCTATTTTAAAAACTAACAGGTTAGCAAAAGACAGATAAGTTCATCTCTTTTAATTCAGCTAAAGCAATAGACCATTTAAGTGAATATGGAAGAGATGTGCCAGAGAGTGTGTTACTTAAAAAATATCTTGAGGCTGGGTGTGGTGGCTCACACCTGTAATCCTACCACTTTGGGAGGCTGAGGCAGGCAGATCACTTGAGGTCAGGAGTTCACGACCAGCCTGGCTAACACGGTGAAACCCTGTCTCTACCAAAAATACAAAAATTAGCTGGGTGTGGTGGGAGGCGTCTATAATCCCAGCTACTCAGGAGGTTGAGGCAGGACAGCTGCTTGAACCTGGGAGGCCAACAGTGTGGTGAGCTGAGATCGTGCCACTGTACTCCAGCCTGGGTAACAGAGGGAGACTCCATCTTAAAAAAAATCTTGAATAATTAAAATTTTTACCTGTCTACCAGAAAGAGATGTGACTGCACTGTTAACCACATTGTTGCTAAATGATTAAAATGGATAAAAGATTTTAATACAGCCTTCTTTTATTTATTAAAGTCATCTTGTGGCTCATTAATTTTAATAGTATAATCTAGTTCCGACTGAAGTACACCTGAATGCAGTTAGTGTCTCGTCAGTTCTGATGAGTTCCAATAATTCAGGCCCTATCTGCAGTGTTCGCAAATTGTGTCTCTATTTATATCAGTTTTATGCATGTTTGCACATGTCTTCAGCAGCACAGTTTTTACAGTACAGGAGCCCAGTGTCTTCCTGTTTGGCCTCATCTACATTATTTAAAGGAGTTATTTTCATAATTGCTTTTATGCTAACAACAGGTTTTATGTAAACAAAGATTTTGTGGCAATGCCAAAATTTGGCATTCAGCTTGAATATAGATACAGCTTATATGAGTCTAATACACTTTCGAAGAATAGGGAATCTGATGTATACAGTATGACAATATCAGTTCATTGGATTTCCACTGTAACTCTTAAGTTTCATGAAGCTATTAAAAAAACAACTCTTCTTAAATCTTGCTTTTACAGTTTCGTAATTACATCCTTCAAACTAGGTTTACTCATTTTCAGATACAGATTATGTTTGTAGAATGAACACAACATGATTCATGATGGCACACCTCTTTAATCCTTCATTTCTGGTGTGGGTGTTTTCACAGCACTAAGATAAGTGATTGACTGAACATGGTCAAACAGTCTAATCTCATTTCCACCATAGGGTGAATAGAGCTTTCTCCTATGATGCTGAAGGTTTATTCATCAGTTAAGATGTCTCTGTCTGGTTTTTTTTTTTTTTTTTTTTAGATGAAGTTTCACTCTTGTTGCCCAGTCTAGAGTGCCATAGCGCCATCTCTGCTCACTGCAACCACCGCCTCCTGGATTCGAGTGATTCTTGTTCCTCAGCCCCCCAAGTAGCTGGGATTACAGGCGTCTGCCTCCATGCCTGGCTAATTTCTTGTATTTTCAGTAGGGATGAAGTTTCACCATGGTGGCCAGACTGGTCTTGAACTCCACCTACCTCGCTCGGTCTGCCATAGTGCCAGAATTACAGTGATCCACCTCCCTCACTCGGTCTGCCATAGTGCCGGAATTACAGGTGCGAGCCACTGTGCCCAGCCCAATTATGATCTCTTAATCCTCCTTTTCTAGGTTCCATGATAACCATTTTCCTTTTCTGTTAAAAAAAAAAAAAAATGCGTTTTTTACAGAAAGAGTAAAATGAAGTTGGTTCACCATCCTTTTCTGAATCATCCAATTCCAGTCTTGCCTCCTGGGTGGTTCTTTGGTTTCATTTTTTCTAGCTTAATTTTCAGATGGAAGTCTAATTAACTGACCTTAACTTTTTTTTTTTTTTGATGGTTTTGAGGACCCTCATATGTATTCTGTCTCCCAATAAAATTGTAAACTTCTGGATAGCTCCCTGCATATATGAGAAGTGAAATAAACAAATGACATCAAATACGTTAGATATTCTGTAATTTTATAACAAAGCTTTTCTCCATTAAAATTGAGTAACAGCTATATATCCCTGATTTGCACTTAAATCTTATGCTTGATTTAATTTTAAATTTCAAAAAGTTGGTAGGAAATAGTTTTTGACAGTCAAAATGAATAAAAAGAAATGTTTTTTGTCTAGGGACCACAGGTGAGGAGTCACTGTTGTGAAAGAGAGAGTCAATTTTGGGAGCAGAAAGAGATATGGCTGGCCAGGCGTGGTCTTATGCCTGTAAACCTAGCATTTGGGGAGGCTGAAGTGGGAGGATCACTTAAGGTTGGAGTTTAAGACCAGCCTGGGCAATGTAGTGAGACTTCATCTCTACAAAAAAAATTAAACATGAAAAATTAGCAAAACATGGTGGCACATGCCTGTAGTCCCAGCCACTCAGGTGGCTGAGGTGGGAGGATTGCTTGAGCCCAGGAGATTGAGGCTGCAGAGAGCTTTGATTGTGCCACTACACTCCAGCCTGTGCAACAGAATGAGACTGTGTATTTAAAAAAAAAAAAGAAAAAGAAAAAGAAAAAAAGAGCTGCTTTTATATAGAGCAAGGAGCAGTGGGGAATAAGACATTTGGCTGCCTCCTCGTGCTTACTAACTTGTCCTGGTTGTAACTGGACAGAGATGTGATATAACCCTGGCCTAAGAGCATGTAATTGCCAAGGCTTAGGGCTGAATGTTTGGCTTACACAAAGAAGTACGCCACCAAAGTCTACCAAGGTGTTAGATGAAAAGTGAGGGAAATTTAGAATAGATAATGGAGCAGGTTGAAGATGAGTAGCAGCAATAGGGCTTTAGTTTATAACACTAACCTCCCTCTTCTAAGATGTTGCTTAGGATGTAAGACTCATGGAAGTCATGGAAGAGCGTTTTCCCTAAAGTAAATATGTATGATGCACAGCGAACTGTGGTGGCTATGAAAATAAATCACTGAAATTTCCTCTTGCGGGGACCATGATTGATAAATAACCCCAGCTACTGCCCCTCTTGATGAACCATTGTGTTGACACTGAGGCCAGGCTTCCTGTAGTCTACATTCAGCTCATAACTGAGTAAAGTGCATTCTTTCCTTAGGAGATGCAAAACTCTTAGAACAGGTGTGAAGATGGCTGAACCCATTGGCCTGGCTGAACCTTTCTTGGTCTGGGACTTTTCCTACCCCTTTTTGCCTTCTTCCCTCTCAGTCCAACATACTGATTTGAAAGTATCTACCTCCTCTTATCCTTTCCCACAAAAATCACTTTCATGTTAAATCCTGTCTTGGTACCTGCTTCTTGGCACCCCCAAACACAGTTGACATTCTTGTTTAAGTCTCCTGGATTTTTCTTGATACTCTGTCTGCTTGTTCTGTCTAATTCTGAGTGAGAAATATTGCATATTTGTCTATTTCCTCTTGCAGTTATGTTTTGGCATCATATATTTTGAAACTTGTTATTAGGTGAGCACATATTTAGAATGTTTAAGTCTTCTTAATAAATTTAACATATGCGTAATTATGAAATGTCCCCCTTTATGCTTTTTTTCTGAAGTATACTTTAGTAATAAAATAGAACACTCTTTTGATTGGTATTTTCATGGTATGTCTTTTTTCATCCTTTTAATTTTGTGTCTTTAAAGTGAGTTTCCTATAGACAGAATATCATTGGGTTTTTTAAATGTTTTCCCCAGCATAATGGTCTCTGCCTTTTAAGTGGAGTGTTTGGACCAGGGATTGACACATTTTTTTTTTTTTTCTGTAAAGAGCCACATACTACATATTTTGAGTTTTGTGGACAATACAGACTTTGTTGGAATTACTCAGATCTGCCATTGTAGTGCAAAAGCAGCGACAGGCAGTATGTAAATGAATGTGTGGCTATATTCCAATAAAACCTAAAAGTAAGTGATAAGTCAGATTTGTCCCATAGCTGTTTGCCTTTTTTTTTTTTTTTTCCTGAGACAGAATCTCATCCTGTTGCCCAGGCTGGAGTACGGTGGCACAGTCTTGGCTCACTGGCTTACTGCAACCTCTGCCTCCCAGGTTCAAGGAATTCTCATGCCTCAGCCTCCTGAGTAGCTGGAATTAAGATGTGCACCACCATGCCCAGCTAATTTTTGTATTTTTCGTTGACATGGGGTTTTGCCATGTTGGCCAGGCTGATCTCAAACTCCTGACCTCAAGCAATCCACCCACCTCTGTCTCCCAAAGTGCTGGTATTACAAGCATGTGCCATTGTGCCCAGCCAACTATTTATATTCGATGTAATTGTGGATATAGTTGGCTTCCCACAGATATTGTAATTTATTGGACTTCTCCCAAGAAAAGAATTATATTCTTCCTCCTTCATTTAGAATTAATTTATTGATGACTTTAAAGCGTTTTGTCAGAAGATTAATTTTTCCCTCCCCTTTCCTATTAAAATGGAATCAGTTTTCCTTAAAAGTCTTGGAAGGAGAAAGAAGTCTACTTCTATGGTGCAATATGCTCCTAACAGACTCAGTCTTCTACGGTTAAGAACTATAAACACTGATTAAATTTTTAAAATTATATAAGAACTCTGGAGATTGGAAAAAAGCAGGTAGCTTTTGGAGAATATTTAAATTAGAGGTTCAGATTGCACAAAGTACATTTCAAATTTTGCAGCATTAGCCTGCATGAGCCGTAGATACGGTACAGCATGGAGTGACTAAGACTCCAGTAGAGAACCAAGCACTTTTCTGACTTAGTAAACCAAGAGATGGAGCCTGGAACAAGCATAGCCACCAAAGAGGGTATTCTAGAGGAGAGAGCCAGAGAAGTGGAGGTCCGGCTTCTCTGGATGAACTCTGCTCAAATCTTTACTTGACCTCTGAACTACACATGAATGAAGCAGCTTCAAAACAACCCCTGAGACTTAAAGATCTTAACTGTATATTGAACTTGCAGTCATTGCAGGCGAGATCTCAGTTTCAGTCTAATCAAGGTAATTGCCTGCTAAAACAAATACCTTGCCATTTTTAGAGCAATACAGTAGAACTCAGGTTATACAAAATATAACATTCTCAATGTCCAGGATACAATACAGAATTACTTGACTTACAATGAAGTAGGAATAGAATACTACTTAGCCATTAAAAGGAACAAAATAATGGCATTTGCAACAACCTGGATGGAATTGGAGACTATTTTTCTAAGCGAAGTAACTCAGGAATGGAAAACCAAACATTGTAGATTTTCACTCATAAGTAGGAGCTGAGCTATGAGGATGCAAAGTCATAAGAATCATACAGTGGACCTTGGGGACTTGGAGTAAAGGGAGGGGAGGTGAGGGATAAAAGTCCATACATTGGTACAGTGTACACTACGTAGGTGATGAGCGCACCAAAATCTCAGAAATCACCACTTAAGAACTTACTCATGTAATCAAACACCACCTGTTCCCCAAAAACCTATTAAAATAATAAAAGAACAGAAACAAAGCAAATTATAACAAGAAAAAAGAGTAAACAGGCAAGCACACAGGTCATCAGACAATAAGTCAATAAGATTTTAAGAACAATTTTATGCCTATACATTTGACAATTTTGATGAAATGAGAAAATTTCTTGAAAAACCATCTGACAAAAACGGATATGATTTAGATTCGAAAAATTTACCCTATTATTTATGAAACAAAAAGTTCTCACAAAAACTCTAGAGATCTCTTTTAGTGATCTTCAAAATATTTAAGAAATAACATACTTAGACAAACCCTTCTCGAGTACAGAAATGTTGTACTTTACCAACTCATGACCTTTTTTGTCTTTTTTTTTTTTTTTTTTTTTTTTTTTTTTTTTTTTTTTTTTTTTTTTTTTTTTTTTTTTTTTTTTTTTTAAGATGAGTTCTCGCTCTGTCACCCAGGCTGGAGTGCAGTGGCATGATCTTGGCTTACTGCAACCTCTGTCTCCCAGTTTCAAGCAATTTCATGCTTCATCCTTCCAAGAGCTGGGATTACAGGTGTGCACTACCATGCCCAGCTAATTTTTATATTGTTTACTGGAGACGGAGTTTCGTCATGTTGGCCAGGCTGGTCTCAAACTCCTGGTCTTGGGTGATCTGCCTGCCTCGGCCTCCCAAAGTGCTGGGATTATAGGCATGAGCCACTGTGCCTGGCCTTGCCATTTTTTTTTCTTTTTTTATACAGATTATCTCTCTGTCACCCAGACTGAAGTGCAGTGACAGTATCATATCTCACTGCACCCTCAAAACTCCTAGGCTCAAGTGATCCTCCTGTCTTGGACTCCTAAAGTGCTGAGATTATAGGCTTTAGACAGTGTACCCAGCCCCAATTGACAAATAACAGTTATTTGTCATGGAATATCAAGGAATTTTCTCATTTTATCAAAATTGTCAAATGTATAGGTATAAAATTGTTCTTAAAATCTTATTGACTTACTATCTGATGACCTGTGTGTTTGCCTGTTTACTCTTTCTTCTTATTATAATTTGCTTCATTTCTGTTCTTTTTAGTTATTTCAGTAGGTTTTTGGGGAACAGGTGGTGTTTGGTTACATGGGTAAGTTCTTTAGTAGTGATTTCTGAGATTTTGATGTGCTCATCACGTGAGTAGTGTATGCTGTACCAAATATGTAGACTTTGGTCCCTCACCCCATTCCCCTTTACTCCAAGTCCCCAAAGTCCACTGTATGATTCTTGTGCCTTTGCATCCTCATAGCTCAGCTCCCAGTTATGAGTGAGAACCTACAATGTTTGGTTTTCTATTCCTGAGTTACTTCACTTAGAAAAATAGTCTCCAGATCCATCCAGGTGCTGCAAATGCCATTATTTTGTTCCTTTTTATGGCTGAGTAGTATTTCATGGTATATATACCACATTTTCTTTATCTATTTGTTGATTGATGGGCATTTGGGCTGATTCCATATTTTTGCACTTGCAAATTGTGCTGCTATAAATTTGTGTGCAAATATCTTTTTTGTATGATGTCTTATTTTCCTCTGGGTAGGTGCCCGGTAGTGGGATTCCTGGGTCAAATGGTAGATCTACTTTTAGTTCTTTATGTAATCTCCACACTGTTTTCCATAGTGGTTGTACTAGTTTACATTCCCACTAGCAGTGTAAAAGTGTTCTCTTTTCACCAAATCTACACCAACATCTTTTATTTTTTTATTATGGCCATTCTTGCAGGAGTGAGGTGATATTGCATTGTGGTTTTGATTTGCAGTTCCCTGATCATTAGTGATTTTGAGCATGTTTTCATATGTTTGTTGGTCATTTGTATATCTTTTGAGAATTGTCCATTCCTGTCCTTAGCCCACTTTTTGATGTGATTTTTTTTTTTCTTCTTGATTTGAGTTCCTTATAGATTCTGGATATTAGTCCTTTGTTGGATGTATAGATTGTGAAGATTTTCTCCCACTCTGTAGGTTGTCTGTTTACTCTGCTGATTGTTTCTTTTGCTGTGCAGAAGCTTTGTAGTTTAATTAAGTTCCATCTGTTTATCTTTGTTTTTATTGCATTTGCTTTTGGGTTCTTGGTCATGAAGTAGTTGCCTAAGCCAATGTCTAGGAGGGTTTTTTTCTTTTATCTTCTAGAATTCTTATGGTTGTAGGTCTTAGATTTAAATGTTTGATACACTCTCAGTTAAATCTTTGACACACCTTCAGTTGATTTTTTGTATAAGGTGAGACATGAGGATCCAGTTTCATTTTTCTACATGTGGCTTGCCAGTTATCCCAGAGTCATTTGTTGAATAGGGTGTTCTTTCTCAACTTTATGTTTTTGTTTGTTTTGTTGAAGATCAGTTGGGTAAGTATTTGGCTTTATTTCTGGGTTCTCTATTCTGTTCCATTAGTCCACATGCCTATTTTTATACTAGTGTCATGCCATTTTGGTGACTGTGGCCTTATAGAATAGTTTGAAGTCAGGTAATATCATGCCTCCAGATTTGTTCTTTTTGGTTAGTCTTGTTTTGGCTATGTGGGCTCCTTTTTGGTTCCATAT
>NW_016107331.1:1904082-1917125 GCF_001604975.1 Cebus imitator | reverse complement strand
TTTTTTTTAGTTCTATGAAGAATGATGGTGGTATTTTGATGGAAATTCCAGTGAATTTGTAGACTGCTTTTGGCAGTATGGGCACTTTCACAATATTGATTCTACTCATATATTGAGTCTGGCCAGCAGACTCTGGCTAAACAACGGATGAAAGATGTACACAAACACAGGTTTTTTTGCCTGGTCATGCGGCTAGAGGGCTGGCAGCTTACTCACCCTGAGGGGAGTGCCATATTTAATTAGTACAGGTTTAATGACAAAGGTCCTGAGTAAACACCATTTGTGGGTAATTAACATTGCCGACCCCCTGAGTAGACAACAGTTATGCTCATGGATGGGCAAAGGTTGGTCTTAGGACAACAAGCTATTTAGATAAACTCCTCTACATTCCCTTGTTATCTGCTCTTTGCTGTTAGCTCAAGGTAAGAGGATTAGGCTGCCTTCAGCCATAACTCTCTCCTGAGACTTTTGCAAAACTTTCTGGCCTTCCAAGAAGGTTTGCATCTATTTTATAATTTTTCCCACACCCAGACCGATCTGCACCTATCCATGAACATGGGATATGTTGTCTATGATTTTTTTTCAGTGGTGTTTTGTAGTTATCCTTGTACAGGTCTTTATCTCCTTGGTTAGGTATATTCCTAAGTGGTTTGTGTTTTGTTGTTGTTGTTTTATGTGTGTAGCTATTATAAAAGTGGTTGAGTTCTTGATTGATTCTCAGTTTGGTAACTCTTGGTGTATAGCCATGCTACTGATTTCTGTACATTAATTTTGTATCCTGAAACTTTGCCAAATTCATGTTTTAGTTCCAGGAGCTTTTTGGAAGAGTCTTTAGGGTTTTCTATGTGTACGATCATACCATCAGCAAACAGCGACAGTTTGACTTCCTCTTTACCAATTGGGATGCCCTTTATTTTTTCCTTGTCTGATTGCTCTGGCTAGGACTTTCAGTACTATGTTGAATAGAAGTGGTGAAAGTGGGCATTCTTGTCTTGTTCCAGGGGGAATGCTTGCAACATTTCCAAGTTCGGTATAATATTGGTTGTGGGTTTGTCATAGATGGCTTTTATTACCTTAAGGTATATCCTTTCTATGCCAGTTTTGCTAAGGGCTTTAATCATAGAAGGATGCTGGATTTTGTCAAATGCTTTTTCTGCATCTATTGAGATGATCATATGATTTTTGTTTTTAATTCTGTTTAAGTGGTGTATCACATTTATTGATTTGTGGATGTTAAATCATTCCTGCATCCTTGGTATGAAACCCACTTGATCATAGTGGATTATCTTTTTGATATGCTGTTGGATCTGGTTAGCTAGTATTTTGTTGAGGATTTTTGCATCTGTGTTCCTCAGGGAAATTGGTCTGTGGTCTGTAATTTCCTTTTTTTGTTATGTCCTTTCCTGGTTTTGGTATTAGGGTGATACTGGCTTCATAGAATGATTTAGGGAGGATTCTCTCTTTATCTGTTGGAATAGTGTCAATAAGATTGGTACTAGTCCTTCTTTGAATGTCTGATAGAATTCAGCTGTGAATCCATCTGGTCCTGGATGTTGTTGTTCTTGGCAATTTTTAAATTACCATTTCAATCTTGCTGCTTGTTATTGGTCTGTTCAGAGTTTGTATTTCTTCCTGGTTTAATCTTAGGAGGGTTGTGTATTTCCAGGAACTTACCCATCTCCTCTAGATTTTCTAGTTTAGTCACATAAATGTGTTCATAGTAATCTTGAATGATCTTTTGTATTTCTGTGGTATTGGTTGTAATATCTCCTGGTTCATTTCTAATTGAGTTTATTTGGATCTTCTCTCCTTTTCTTGGCTAGTCTTACTAATGGTCTATCAATTTATCTTTTCAAAGAACCAGCTTTTTGTTTCATTTATCTTATGTATTTTTTTGTTTGTTTGTTTTAGTTTCATTTACTTCTGCTCTGATCTATCTAACTTTCTTTCTTTCTTCTTCCTCTCTCTCCCCCTCCCTTCCCCTCCCCTCCTCTCCCTTCCCCTCTTTTTGAGACAGAGTCTCATACTGTTGCCCAGGCTGGAGTGCAATGGCACAATCTCAGCTAACTGCAACCTCCACCTTTCAGGTTCAAGTGATTCTCCTGCCTCAGTCTCCCAAGTAGCTGGGATTACAGGTGCCCACCACCACACCTGACTAATTTTTTATTTTTTTATTTTTATTTTTTAAATTTTTAGTAGAGATGGGGTTTCACTATATTGGCCAGGCTTGTCTCAAACTCCAGACCTTGTGATCTGCCCACTGCAGCCTCCCAGAGTGCTGGGATTACAGGCGTGAGCCACCACGCCCGGCCAATCTTTATTTTTCTTTTCTTTTGCTGGGTGTGGGTTTAGTTTGTTCTTGTTTCTCTAGTTCCTTGAGGTGTGACCTTAGATTGTCCATTTGTGCTCTTTCAGACTTTTCAATGTAGACATTTAATGGTATGAACTTTCCTCTTAGCACTACCTTTGCTCTATCCCAGAGGTTTTGATGGGTTGTGTCACTATTATTCAGGTCAAAGAATTTTTAAATTTTCATCTTGATTTCATTGTTGACCCAAGAATCATTCAGGAGCAGGTTATTTAATTTACATGTATTTGCGTCGTTTTGAGGGTTTCTTTTGGAGTTGATTTTCACTTTTATTCCACTATGGTCTGAGAGTATTTGATATAATTTCAATTTTTAAAAATTTATTGAGACTTGTTTTGTGGCCTATAATATGGTCTATCTTGCAGACTATGCCATGTGCTCATGAATAGAATGTATATTCTGTATTTGTTGGGTAGAATGTTCTGTAAATATCTGTTAAGTCCATTTATTGTAGCTTATAGCTTAAGTACATTGTTTCTTTGTTGACTTTTTCTTGATGACCTGTCTAATGCTGTCTGTGGAGTATTGAAATCTCTCACTTTATTATGTTGCTGTCTATCTCGTTTCTTAGGTCTAGCAGTAATTGTATAAATTTGGGAGTTCCAGTGTTAGGTGCACATATGTTTAGGATTATGATATTTTCCTGTTGGATAAGTCCTTTTATCATTATATAATGTCTCTCTTTATCTTTTTTAACTGCTGTTGCTTTAAAGTTTGTTTTGTCTGATACAAGAATAGCTACTCTTGCTTTTGGTGTCCGTTTACATGGAACATGTTTTTCTGCTCCTTTACCTTAAGTTTATGTGAGTTCTTATGTATTAGGTGAATCTCTTGAAGACAGCTGATACTTGGTTGGTGAATTCATAACCATTCTGTCATTCTGTATCTTTTAAGTGGAGCATTTAGGCCATTTACATTCAAAATCAGTATTAAGGTGTGAGGTACTATTCTATTCATCATGGTATTTGTTGCCTGAATACCTTGCAAGTTTTTTTTTTTTTTTTTTTTTTTTTTTTTTTTTTTTTTATAGGTCCTGTGAAATTTTTGCTTTAAGGAGGTTGTAATCTTGACATATTTCAAGGATTTGTTTCAAGATTTAGAACTCCTTTTAACAGTTCTTACAGTGCTGGGTTGATAGTGGCAAATTCTCTTCAGCATTTGTTTGTCCAAAAAAGACATTGTCTTTCTTTCATTTAGAAAGCTTAATTTTGCTGGATACAAAATTTTTGACTGATAACTGTTTTGTTTAAGGAGTCTTAAGATAGGACCCCGATCCCTTCCAACTTATAGGGCGTCTGCTGAGAAATCTGCTGCTACTCTGATAGGTTTTTCTTTATAGGTTACCTGGTGTTTTTGCCTCGCAGCTCTTAAGATTTCTTACTTCGTCTTGACTTTAGGTAACCTGATGGCTGTGTGTCTAGGCAATGATCTTTCTTCAATGAACTTTCCAGGTGTTCTTTGAGCTTCTTGTATTTAGATATCTAGATCTCTAGCAAGGCTGGGGAAGTTTTCCTTATTTCCTCGAATACATTTTCCATACTTTGAGATTTCTCTTCTTCCTCAGGAATACCAAGTATTCTTAGGTTTGGTTGTTTAACATAATCCCAAACTTCTTGGAGGTTTTGTTCATTTTTTAAAATTCTCATTTCTTTCTGTATGCTGGATTAGGTAAATTTGAAAGCCTTGTCGAGCTCTGAAGTTCTTTCTTCTATTTGTTTGATTCTATTGCTGAGAGTTTCCATTGTAAAGTGCATCCTTCATTTCCAGAAGTTGTGATTGTTTTTTATTTATGCTATTTCTCTGGAGATTTTCTCATCCATATCCTGTAACATTTTAAAAATTTCTCTAAGTTGGTATTCACCTTTCCCTGGTGCCTCCTTGAGTAGCTTAACAATTGACCTTCTGAATTATTTTTCTGGCAATTCAGAGATTTCTTTTTGGTTTAGATTCATTGCTGGTGAGCTAGTATGATCTTTTGGGAGTATTAAAGAACCTTGTTTTGCCATATTATCAGAATTGTTTTTCTGATTCCTTCTCATTTGTGTAGACTATGTCAGAGGGAAGATTTGGGGCTGAAGGGCTGCTATTGAGTTTCTTTTGTCCCACAGGGTGCTCCTTTGATATAGTGCTCTCCCTCTTCCCTTAGGGATACTGCTTCCTAAGAGGCAAACTACAGTGATTGTTATTTCTCTTTTAGATCTAGCCACCCAGCAGAGCTAATAGGCTCTAGCCTGGTACTGGGAGTGTTTGCAAAGAGTCTTGTGATGTGATCTGTCTTCAGGTGCCTCAGCCATGGATACCAGCACCTGCTCTGGTGGAGGTAGCAGGGAGTGAAGTGGACTCTGTGAGGGTCCTTGGTTGTATTTTGGTTTAGTGTGCTTGTTTTGTGTTGGTTGGCCTCCAGCACGGAGGTGGCACTTTTAAGAGAGTATAGGGAGAATCAGCAGTGGGCTGGGTCATAGAGCTCCCAAGAGATTGTGTCCTTTGTCTTTGGCTACCAGGGCAGATAGAGACAGACCATCAGGTGGGGGCAGGGTTAGGTATGTCTGAGCTTAGCCTCTCCTTGGGTAGGGGTTGCTGCAGCTGCTGTGGGTATGTGGGTGTAGTTCTCAGGCCAATGAAGTTATATTCCCAGGAGGATTAAGGCTGCCTTTGTTTTGTCATGCATGTTGCCAGGGAAGTGGGTGAAAGCTGGCAGTTACAGGCCTCAACAGTTCCCATGCAACCCAAGAGGCTGGGTTGCCCCATCCTCAATTGCACTGAGTTTATTTCCAGGCAGCCAGTCAGCAGGGATGAGAACTTACCCAGGCTTCATATCTCCCCACTGAGGAAGCAAGCAGGGCTTTCAGGTTTCATGCCTCCCTGCCTGCCACAGCTTCTATGCTTGTATCTGCACTCCTGGTTTGCCCCTCCCCCAGTTCTGTTCAGGAAACTTTGTGTTTGGTCAAAGTGGTTACAAAGTTCAGCTGGAAATTTCATTCTCCCTGTGGTCTTTCCCCAGTTCCACTGGCAGCCCTCCCAAGGATCCCTGAGAAACAAAGAAATGGCTTCCCTGGGGATGGAGAATTCCCACAGGGCTCTTCCAGCTCCTTTCCCTACCCCTGTATTTGGCTCAGCCGTCTAAATTTGTCTCAGTTCCAGGAAAGGTCAAATTCTTCTGTGATCTGGACCTTCAGGTTCCCCAGTGAGGAAGTGTGTTTGGAGGCAGACGATCCCCCTTTTCACTCTTTCACACCTCGGGTACTCAGTTTTCTGGCTGTGTCACATAGCCTACAGCCTGCCTCTTTGTATACTGGGTTCTAATGTAAAATATATTTCTTCCCATAGGTTACAGTAAAAGAAAAAGAAAGTAAGTCACTGGCTTATTTAATCATCATAAAAACTTTATAAGGCAGAAATTCTCTCCATTTCAAGATTCTTGAGTCAATAGAGTTAAATAATTTACCTTTGGTTATGTAGCTCATTAGTAGTTCAGCCTGAATTTCATGCAAATTTTTTGACCTCAAAACAACTCCTTTTGGGCTGGGCACAGTGGCTCATGCCTGTAATCCCCGCACTTTGGGAGGCCAAGGTAGGAGGATTGCTTGTGTCCAAGACTTCACGAACAGCCTGGGCAACATAGTAAGACCCAAAAAATAAAAAATTAGCTGGGCATGGTTGTGTGCACCTGTCATTGCAGCTACTCGGGGGGCTGAGGTGGGAGGATCGCTTGAGCTTGGGAGTTTGAGGCTGCTGTGAGCCACTATCGTGCCACTTCATCAGCCTGGGTGACAGAGTGAGACTTTGTCTCAAGGGAATTCTTTTGGCTGCTTTCAGAACATTCAGACATGCTGTTTTATATGGTTTGGGTTGAGGGAAGAGGAGCTGAGTCTCTATAAACAGACTTACTGTGGAAGCCCAGAAGTCAAGGAAAAGACTCCTCTTTCTCTTCCCCTGTGGAAGGGAGTCAGTTTCTCAGCCATCAAAGCTTTCTCACTGCATCTGCCTCTGATGTAAGGAATGCAGCAAATTTTAAAAGGCTTTTGACTCAGAACCGTGCTCTGTTCATATGAGTTTGATGACTCCTGATCGAACTAGACCTTAGTAAACAGGAACTGTTTGCATGCCATATGACTCCCTTGGCTGGAAGATATGGTATTCAATTAGAATTTTAATTAATAATTAAAAGTCCCTTTGTCTCTTCCAATGGACTCATCTTTCTCATAAAAGATTTTATTTTGACTGTAATTTTGCCAATGTGCTTTTTCTTGTGGTAAAATTAAAACATCATTACTTCTGCAAACACGATATCAAATGCTTGTCAGTGCTTGAGGAGAAAGCATATTATTGTATCTGATTTAAGTGCTGTAACATAATCTGATAATTGATTGAAGAACTGTCAGGAAAAGATAGTTAATGAATATGGAGGATTTCGAAGAAAAGTGAGGTGCCAGATCGAGTGTTGAGGAATCCATTGTAGACTTGGTTTAGATGACTGTCTTTAATTATGAATATTGTTTTTAAACAGTAAAGTCACACGAATACATTCCTGGTAATATACTAAAGGTCACAGGGCCCAACAAATGAGTAGTTTCAAATGTAGATAATTTAAAGATGAAGTACTAACAGTCTGTGAGCAAGCCAGTATTGAAAGCGAATGTCACTGAGCTTATTGATGAATTAAAATGAATGGATACAGGTGAGAAATAAATTCGATAAAAATGCAGCAACAAAAAAGGAGAGAGATGTTATCTAGAGTTCTCTGTCCCTTAGATATTTAGTTAATTCTTGCTGATGTTGCTGTTGCTTTAGATGTTGTGGTATAGATTACAAGACTTATGTCAGCCGCCATATACGTTATGACAATGCTTGTTTTTCAGCTTTTCTTCTTAAAAAAATGAAATGTTGCTGTATACATCTGTCTAGTCTCTTCAGCCCACTTACACTTATGAGCATAATGCATATTTATTAATATGCATTTGCTTCAATTTACCACTTAGCTCAAAAGATCTTTCAGAAGAGGGACCAAGAATCCTGTTGGCTTGCCCTAAAAGATAGTGTAAGGCATATTCATAGATGGATTATTATACTGTTATAAGTGATTTTTTATTTATTTAGCAAATGCCTACATAGTACTGTGCATTGAACACTTGTAAGTGAACTGTCAATTAATTTTATCCTTCTGACAACCCTTGTGCAGTAAGTATAATCATTGTTCTCATTTTATGTAGAGGAACCTAGAAATTAAGTAACTCAATGTTTATAGTTGGAGAATTGGGACTTGTACCCCAGCAACGCAGCTATAGTCAGTGTGCCTGCCATGACACCAGTCTTCTCTACCCTTTCTCTCTTAAATCAGAGAGTATCAACCACTGCATGAGGTTGTGATCCTCCCTTTTTCCTTCAGGCATTGGTTGGAGGAACAGCCCTTCACCCTCTCCCATTTGGGGCACTGAACACAGTGTTTCAAATTATACTGGTATGGTTTACTCTTTCTTAATTTCTGCCACATATCAGTTTGTCACTTAGAGTAGTCCATATTAACACCAGCACAATTTTAATATACTTTTTTCTCAATATAGCAGGAAGGAATACAAATGCATACATTAAAGCACCAATTTATTTTAACTGTAGCACCTACAGTTACCCCCCTCACTAACTGTAGGGGGTATAACTTGGTTTCATTTCTATTATGCTAAAAATATTTGTCTTTTGTGTGTGGAGCTGTTTCCAAACTTGTTAATTAATTGCTCCCTGCTACTCTATCATGTCCCCTCAGGTTACAGACATCACAGGATAGAAGGAAAATAACAAGATGCAAGATAATGATCTGCATGCTGAGGGAAGAATTCTGCTTTCAGATTATATTAAAAGCATTTTCAGTATTTCAGACATCAAATTTTGAATTGTTTTTGAGAGACTGAGTATACAGAGACAATGGCTAGACCACAGGGCAATAGAACTCTCATCCACAACCTCTAAAGCAACCATTCTAGGAGGCCAAACCCCAGCCTCTGTAACAGTAAGTACAGGATGGTGAGGGTTTGATCAATGACTGCTGGCTTCCCTAATTTTTGCCCCTGCCTCCAACTCAGTACCAATTGGATAAAACCAAATATGCTTCCCAAACTAATCACATAGCATATGCCACTTCTAGGCCTGTCTCCAACGTCCCCATGACTGAAACCCCAATCAGGGCATACCTGAAGCCTCCCCTTTTCTTTTACCATAGATTTCTCATGTCTCTGCCTGCCTTTGAGTCTCTGCCAAATGCAAGTGATGATGACTGACTCCCTTGTGATAGCAAACTCTGAATAAATAAGTAGCCTCTAGTTTTTATTTCTGCACTTTCAAGAGAAATAGTCCCCTCTTGCTTCATTTGCCAGAAAATTGTTTATTATATTAATTTCTCACCTTTCAATGGTGTCCATAAGAGATTTCTGAAAGGGTTGACAAACATCTAGATAGCCAAAGGGTTATTTAGATGTGTAGGTAAGTTGTGGCAAAATCAAAACTTACAAATATTAGTTTTATCATTGTCTTAAAATATTTTGCCCGTTGTCTACTTGTAATTGGATATGTTTGCCCCTAGTATTATTTTAAAAATCAGAGAAACAAAGCAAAGATATATTAAGGAGAGTTTTATTGTAAAGATAGGCAGGACCTACAATTTTACATTTTTTCAAGTGTACAAAAACTCTCAGAGTAGAGATTTCTTTATGTCTGTCATACCAGCAGACAGATGATTATTTATAAATTGGGAAAGGGAAAGTTCACTTTTTGCCAAACTGAGGCAGAGGGGGTGGCACCTTAATATCTTGGCCTCTCTCCAACTTCTTTTCACAGTCCACCAGGTAATTGACTCCATCGATGACTATCTGAACAAGCTCCACCTTTGACAGTGAAGAAGATGAATTATTAATTTGAATAGAAGACACTTGCAAGGCATTGATTAACAGGAACAATACTGGGATAAATGAGAACTTGCCACGTAGATGGACTTCACAACAATTTCTTCCTTCTCAAAGATGAAAGGTAGAGATATTTTAAGGGTTTCTCTCAGTCTTTCCATAGTTAAGATGGGGTTACTACTTTGTATGTGAAAGCTTTTTTACTATATGAAAAGCATTTGTTGGCATCTCAAACTTTTTTTCCTATCAGTATCTGCTATAAAATGTGAGAGTTTGTCTAGAAGTAAGACACCACAGTGCCACCCTTGTGTTCTTTGGCCTGGATCTGAATTCTGACCTGTCACTAATCTGTCTGAGCACTGGATATGCCAATGTAGTTCAGATGTCATCATTTACACAGTGGGCATCTTCCTGAAAACTTATGTAGCATCAAATGTTTGGCAGCTAAATCATGTTTGTACTAGGCTAGGCAGGCTTATTAATGAAATGAAGTTTTGCAAATTATATTAAGTTATACTTTCTAAAATTCCTGCTCATAAAAAATTATGTTTAGAACTTTGGTTTCCAAATATTGGTTTTTCTTAAACCAGAGCACATCTACTTATAATTTTTTTCCCCTTGGGATCCCCTCCTAAGCAAATGACTGGCACTGTTCCCAAGGAAACCCAAATTCAGAGAGAAATTAGTTAATTCCAGACAATAAATGATACAGCTAAAAAATGAACGGCAAGGGTGGATGGGATCATTGAATGTTAGTGCTTAGGCATCACAGATTCCAGCTTCCTGTCTCTTTATATGCATAAGGAAACTTAAGCCCCAAGAGAGGGTTGAATCAGAAAGTTAGTCACTACTAACTAAAGAAACGTATTTTCTCCTTGTCCCTTTGGTCTCTTCTAGTGTTGGTGAGAGTGTGATGAGATGGGTCTGTCACTCACTGCCAGTAGGACTTTATCTTGGTATAAATCTGGTAAAAAAACTTGGTCATAAATAGGGCCCTCTGCTTTTAACCCACAATTCCTTTCCTAGAAGTATAGTCTAACTAAATAACCAGAGTTGTGATTAGAATTATATATAGAGATGGTCAAACATAAAATCAGGAAAACATTAAATAGACAATGGATTATGTTTACTGTGAGTAAAAATCATGTGTTTGAAGAATACTTAATATTTTGGGAAAATGTTCATGATATAATACATTGGAAAAAATTATAAGTAGTATTTGGTTATAATACTAAAATATGTGTTACAACAATTTTTTAAAAGTTTTTTGAGTAGATTTAAAGAATGAAGGACCATTTAGAATAATGTTCACAATGGTTATCAGGGTTGTTGGGTTAAATAAATGGTGTTTTAAAATTATTTTTTGGCACTTTGCTCACTTTATGACTGCTATTATAGTTAGACTTGAAAATTTAAGCATTAATTACATGGTTTTCCAGTAATACATACCTAGTTAATATTAGAATCAACAGGGATAGACTCCCAGATTTTCTTTATTCACTACACCACACATTATTCAGTAAATTTCAGAGGTTGTATTATAGTTGCTTGTCCCTCAAGTACTTTACCACAGCTGATAGCACACAGGCTGATCTAATTGTTTGGAGTGTTTCTTCCTTTCCTTTTCCTCAGTGTACGGGTGGGATATCAATAGGCGGTGGGATATCAATAGGCACTGAAATACTCAAAAACTAGTAAGGAAGAAGACAGCTTTGATAATCCATAGATTTAATAACCAGTCACTGAATCATTAAGAGTTTTGTTATGAGAAGAGGTTTTTAAATTAATGGTGGGCATGATCTGTCCAATGAGGCCACATCCAGATAAGCTGGTATAACTTACCACGATCAGTATTGCTTAGTGTTCAGCTGCATGTTCCTTACATTTGATCTTTTTGCCTCACTGTTTCAGGGCCACACATAGTCTATGAATCCTTTTCATCCTACATATTCATCACAGAATCCTAAGGATTTTATGAACACAAACTTATCTAGACCTGGCACATGACATATTTGCTATCTTTAGCCTAAGAAATAAAAGTGTAGATACTGTCAAGCATCTAAGAACACCAAAATAAAGATGATAGTATGTAGCCTTCACCAAAAAATTCAGAATCAATAGAAAATTCCACTATTTTGTCACCCTCCAAGGGATAGCACAGACGTTCTGACTTTAAAGTAATAAAATACTTCAGTCCTTTAGCATAATAGAGCTCCTGCTTGCTGAAGATTGTTGGAATACTCTTAAGGCAGGTTGGTGACAACAGCCCCACTGTAAATTCCTATAGTTGCCTGTAAATTCTCAGCTCACATTATGTTTACCTTTATGCAGTTATTTCCCATGGAAGAATAATGTTACAGAATGAAAAGCTAACATAACTCAGGACTCGATGGGTGAAAAGGAGGTCTCGAATTCTGTGAAAACGGTAAGGCTGTTTAGGCGGCTTTTCTCTGTTCTCTCAGGCTGATTTTGTTAATTCATGTTAGGAAAGTGAGAGAGACATTACCTCTGATCGACCAATTCTATCTATGTTGGAAATGTCGTACACATCTGCAACCGCGGCAGTGTCCACACCACCTGTGCCACGCTTCTGGAGTCTTAGGTTTTCCAGGATCTTAGAAAAGCGTGGGTCCTAGGACAAGGGGATGATACTTAAATGTGGTAAGAGGCAAAAATCTATTCATAATCATTGGTACATTTACTTAGAAAAGACATATAGTAAGATAACAGTTTAACGTTTTTTTCTTATACTTTAAGTTCTGTGATACCTGTGCAGAACGTGCAGGTTGGTTACATAGGTATACATGTGCCATGGTGATTTGCTGTGCCCATCTACCCATCATCTACATTAGGTATTTCTCCTAATGCTGTCCCCCTCCCCTACTCCCCCACCCCCTGACAGGTCCCAGTGTGTGACATTCCCTTCCCTGTGTCCATGTGTTCTCATTGTTCAATTCCTACTTATAAGTGAGAACATGCAGTATTTGGTTTTCTGTCTCTGTGTTAGTTTGCTGAGAATGATGGTTTCTGGCTTCATCCATATCTCTGCAAAGGACATCAACTCATCCCATTTTACGGCTGCATAGTGTTCCATGGTGTATATGTGCCACATTTTCTTTATCCAGTCTATCATTGATGGGTATTGTTGCTTCCAAGTCTTTGCTATTGTAAACAGTGCTGCAATAAACACATATTTGCATGTGTCTTTATAGTAGAATGATTTATAATCCTTTGAGTATATTACCCAGTAATGGGATTGCTAAGTCAATTGATATTTCTGGTTCTAGATCCTTGAGGAATCGCCACACTGTCTTTCACAGTGTTTGAACTAATTTTACACTCCCACCAGCAGTGTAAAAGCATTCCTATTTCTCCACATACTCTCCAGCATCTGTTGTTTTGTGATTTTTTTTTTAATGATTGCCATTCTATACTGGCATGAGGTGGTATAACGATGTGGTTTTGATTTGCATTTCTCTAGTGACCAGTGATGATGAGCTTTTTTTCATGTTAGTTGACCCGTTAAGTGTCTTCTTGTGAGAAGTGTCTATTCATATTGTTTACCCACTTTTTGATAAGGTTGTTTTTTTCTTGAAAATTTAAGTTCTAGGCCGGGCGCGGTGGCTCAAGCCTGTAATCCTAGCATTTTGGGAGGCCGAAGCGGGTGGATCACGAGGTCAAGAGATCGAGACCATCCTGGTCAACATGGTGAAACCCCGTCTCTACTAAAGCTACGAAAAAAAATTAGCTGGGCATGGTGGTGCGTGCCTGTAATCCCAGCTACT
>NW_016107331.1:1887072-1904025 GCF_001604975.1 Cebus imitator | reverse complement strand
AAAAAAAAAAAAAAAAAAAAAAAAAAAAAAAAAAAAAAAAAAAAGGAAAATTTAAGTTCTTTGTAGATTCTGGGTATTAGCCATTTGTCAGATGGATAGATGGCAAAAATTTTCTCCCATTCTGTTGGTTACCAGTTCACTCTGATAATTCATTTTGCTGTGCAGAAGCTCTTCAGTTTAATTAGATCCCATTTGTCAATTTTGGCTTTTGTTGCCATTGCTTTGGGTGTTTTAGTCATGAAGTCCTTGCCCATGCCTATGTTCTGAATGGTATTGCCTAGGTTTTCTTCTAGGGTTTTTATGGTTTTAGGTCTTATATTTAAGGCTTTAATCCATCCTGAGTTAATTTTTGTATAAGGTGTAAGAAAGGGGTCCAGTTTCAGTTTTCTTCATATGGCTATCCTGTTTTCCCAACACCATTTATTAAATAGGGAATCCTTTCCCCATTGCTTGTATTTAGTAGGTTTGTCAAAGATCAGATGGTTATAGATTTGTGGTGTTATTTCTGCAGCCTCTGTTCTGTTCCATTGGTCTATATATCTGTTTTGGTACCAGTACCATGCTGTTTTGGTTACTGTAGCCTTGTAGTATAGTTTGAAGTCAGGTAGCATGATGCTTCCAGCTTTGTTCTTTATGCTTAGGATTGTCTTGGCTAAAGGGGCTCTTTTTTTGATTCTATGTGAAATTTAAAGTATTTTTTCCTAAATCTGTGAAGAAAGTCAGTGGTAACTATATAGGCTCTTTTTTGATTCCATATGAAATTTAAAGCAGTTTTTTCTAATTCTGTGGAGGAAGTCCATGGTAGCTTGATGGGGATGGCATTGAATCTATAAATTACTTTGGGCAGTATGGCCATTTTCATGATACTTCTTCCTATCCATGAGCATGGAATGTTTTTCCATTTATTTGTGTCCTCTCTTATTTCCTTGAGCTTGTAGTTCTCCTTGAAGAGGTCCTTCACATCCCTTCTAAGTTGTATTCCTTGGTATTTTATTCTCTTTATAGCAATCGGGAATGGGAGTTCACTTATGATTTGGCTATTTTTGGTGTATAGGAATGCTTTTGATTTTTGCACACTGATTTTATATCCTCAGACTTTTCTGAAATTGCTTATCAGCTTAAGGAGATTTTGGGGTAAGACAATGGAGTTTTCTAAATATACAATCATGTCATCTGTGAACAGACAATTTGACTTCCTCTCTTCCTATTGAATATGTTTTATTTCTTTCTCTTGCCTGACTTCCCTGGCCAGAACTTGCAATACTATGTTGAATAGGAGTTGTGAGAGGGTGTTCTTGTCTTGTGCTTGTTTTCAAAGGGAAGGCTTCCAGCTTTTGCCTATTTAGTATGATATTGGCTGTGGCTTTGTCATAAATAGCTCTTATTTTGAGATACGTCCCATCAATACCTAGTTTATTGAGAGTTTTTAATATGAAAGTGTGTTGAATTTTATTAAAGGCTTTTTCTGCATCTGTTGAATTAATCGTGATTTTTGTCATTGATTCTGTTTATGCACTAGATTATGTTTGTTGATTTGCAGATGTTGAACTAGCCTTGCAGCCCAGGGATGAAGCCGGCTTGATCATGTGCTGCTGGACTTGGTTTGCCAGTATTTTATCGTTATAAATAAAATAATGATGTTCATCAGGGATATTGACCTGAAATTTTGTTTTTTTGTTGTGTTTCTACCAGGTTTTGGTATCAGGATGATGGTGGCCTCATAAAATAAGTTAGGGAGGAGTCCCTCTTTTTCTATTGTTTGGAATAATTTCAGAAGGAATGCTACCAGCTCCCCTTTGTACCTCTGATAGAAGTTGGCTGTGAATCTGTCTGGTCCTGAGCTTGTTTCAGTTGGTAAGCTATTAATTACTTCCTCAATTTCAGAAGTTGTTATTGGTCTATTCAGGGATTCAATTCTTCCTGGTTTAGTCTTGGGAGGGTATATGTGTCCAGGAATTTGTCCATTCTTTCTAGATTTTCTGGTTTATTTGTGCAGAGGTTTTTATAGTATTCTCTGATGGTAGTTTGTATCTCTGTGAGATCAGTGGTGATACCTCCTTTATCATTTTTTTTATTTTGTCTATTTGATTCTTTTCTCTTTTTTCTTTATTAGTCTGGCTAGCAGTCTATTTTGTTAATCTTTTCAAAAAACCAGCTCCTGGATTCCTAGATTTTTTTTTTTTTTGAAGGGTTTCTTATATGTCTGTCTCCTTCACTTCTGCTCTGATCTTAGTTATTTCCTGTCTTCTGCTAGCTTTTGAATTTGTTTGCTCTTGCTTCTTTAGTTCTTTTAATTGTGATGTTAGGGCATCAGTTTTAGATATTTCCTGCTTTCTCCTTTGGGCATTTAGTGCTGCAAATTTCCCTCTACACACTACTTTAGCTGTGTCCCAGAGATTCTGGCACATTGGATCTTTGTTCACATTGGTTTCAAAGAACTTATTTATTTTTGCCTTATTTTTGTTATTTACCCAGTAGTCATTCAGGAGTGGGTTGTTCAGTTTCCATGTAGTTGTGTAGTTTTGAGTGAGTTTCTTAATCCTGAGTTCTAATTTGATTGCACTGTGGACTGAAAGACTGATTTCCATTCTTTTGCATTTGCTGAGGAGTGTTTTACTTCCAATTATGTGGTCAATTTTAGAAAAAGTATGATGTGGTACTGAGAAGAATGTATATTCTGTTGATTTGGGGTGGAGAGTTCTGTAGATGTCTATTAGGTCCACTTGGTCCAGAGCTGAGTTCAAGTCCTGAAGATCCATGTTAATTTTCTGTCTCATTGATCTAATATTGACATTGGGGTGTTAAAGTCTCCCACTATTATTGTGTGGGAGTCTAAGTCTCTTTGTAGGTCTCTAAGAATTTGCTTTGTAAATCTGGATGCTCTTGTATTGGGTGCATATATATTTAGGATAGTTAGTTCTTCTTGTTGCATTGATCCCTTTTCCATTATGCAATGCATTTTGTCTTTTTTGATCTTTGTTGGTTTAAAGTCTGTTTTACCAGAGACTACAATTGCAACCCCTGCTTGTTTTGCTTTCCATTTTGCTTGGTAAATCTTCCTCCATCCCTTTATTTTGAGCCTATGTGTGTCTTTGCATGTGAGATGGGGCTCCTGAATTCAGCACACTGATGAGTCTTGATTATTTATCCAATTTGTCACTCTTTGTCTTTTAATTGGAGCATTTAGCCTGTTTACATTTAAGGTTAATATTGTTATATGTGAATTTGATCATGTCATTATGATGCTAACTGGTTGTTTTACCCATTAGTTGATGCAGTTTATTCATAGCATCCATGGTCTTTACAATTTGGTACATTTTTGCAGTGGCTGGTACCGGTTTTTCCTTTCCATATTTCTTTCAGGAGCTCTTGTAAGGCAGGCCTGGTAGTGACAAAATCTCTCAGCATTTGCTCCCTGTAAAGGATTTTGTTTCTCCTTCACTTATGAAGCTTAGTTTGGCTGAATATGAAATTCTGAGCTGAAAATTCTTTAAGAATGTTGACTATTGGCCCCCACTCCCTTCTGGTTTGGAACTCCTGGACTCAAG
This sequence comes from Cebus imitator, assembly GCF_001604975.1. Taxonomy (NCBI): domain Eukaryota; kingdom Metazoa; phylum Chordata; class Mammalia; order Primates; family Cebidae; genus Cebus; species Cebus imitator. The sequence continues at coordinate 1,900,477 of NW_016107331.1, read as the reverse complement.
GGATCCTCCTGCCTCTCGAGTAACTAGGACTATAAGCACACACTACTGTGCCTGGCTAATTTTTTTCATTTTGTAAAGTTGAGGTCTCACATACTGTCCAAGCTTGTCTCGAACTCTGGGGCTCAAGTAATCTTCCCGCCTTGGCCAGAGTGCTGAGATTACAGGTGTGAGCCACTGTCCCTGGCTGAAACTTGTGTTCTTAACTTCCATATCGTTTGGCTTTTGGTGCCAAGATGCCAGCATTGGTACGTTTATTATTTGTTTATAATTTTAACAATGACAACTGTTATGTAAAGTTAAATCACTTAAATTTCTTAGCTTTAAAATTTTGAACAAAAAAAAATTTTTTTTTTGGTAGGAAACACATTTTCGAGAATTGTTTTAAAGTATTTGATTCACTTTGGGTGCTGAAATTACTAGTTGCCCACCAGAATCTTTTTCTTCTTCTAGCATGGGAGCTAGAAAGTGACCACTGGCCAAGTTCTTAGCTAATGAAACAAATGGAAGTAATGCGTGCCACTTCCAGGCCCAGAACTAAAATCTCTATATGCTGTCTCCCCTTTCCACAAGCTGGAACATGGGGCCTGACTGTGACCATGGAAATGGGGACAGTGCTCTAAGACAGTGCTCCTTCAAGTATAGCCCCTTGACCAATAGCTTCAGCATCCCCTGGAAACTTGTCAGAAATGTGAATTCCGTAGGTGGGGCCTACAACTTGTGTTTCACCCAGTCCTTCAGGTGATCTCAGACACACTCAGGTTTGAGAACTGCTTGAACTAGGAGAGACAGAGAAAGGAGATGGAAAGAACCAGAGAGAGCATAGCCTAACTATCCTGATTTGTTACATGAGGAACAATTTAAAGGTCTTATTCTTGAAGCTACCATCTTTTTCTTAGTCCCCTTAACCTTTTATTCTAACTAATACAACTGTCTTTTGAGGCAAACTTAATTTTTTCTTATTATTTTTATATTATAGGTAGAGAAAGTAGAGTTAAGGAATGGGCAGTGATGTTTTCTCCCTCCACAAAGCAGTCACATCTGAACTGATCCTGGTCCATTGGGGCCACTAGTCAGTCACATAACAGTACCTTGCTGAGCTTTGGGATCCTAACGTGGACACCGGCTCGTAGTCCTGTTCCAAGGTTTGAAGGACAGGTCAGAATGTATCCTAGGCGCTCATTCCACATGAACTCCCAACCTCGTTCTTGAATTAACCGTTCCACCTACAAGTAGAACCACAGTGAACAAATGACAGCATTTTCCAATATCCATTCATTCAGCATATCCCCAACACCAGGGAGAGAGATGTGTACCCTTCTCTGGCATGAATGAAATTAAGATAAATTTATAGTACTCCTTTAACAGAAAATAATACCTCTCCTACCAGACTATTAAAATGGTCCAATTAAGTTAAATGAACCATGTAAAGCAGTGGTCCCCAACCTTTTTGACATCAAGTACTGGTGTCTTAGAAGACAATTTTTCTACGGACCATGGGGAGGGATTGTTTTGGGATGAAACTGTTGCTCCACCTAAGATCATCAGGCATTAGCTTCTCATAAGGCGCTCGCAACCTAGATCCCGCACATGCAGTTCACAATAGGGTTTGTGCTCCTGTGAAAATCTAATGCCGCCACTGACCTGACAGGAGGTGGAGCTTAGGTGGTAATGTTTGCTCGCCCACTACTCACCTCTTGCTGTGCGGCCCAGTTCCTAACAGGCCATAGACTGGTACCAGATCCATGGTCGGGGGGTTGAGGACCCCTGATATAAAGCAGTCACCGCAGTACTAGCACACACTAAGCACTCAATGAATGTTAGTTGGTGGCATTATTTTTCATGCCAAAAGAGTAGGAGAATATAGGAATTCTCAGCAGGTAAGCCTATGATCAGGCTACATTCTCTGTTGTCTCTCTGCTTAGAATAGCTCAGACCAATATTAAATAAATCAAAAAAGAAATAATGATCCACAGACTTCCCCAAACCACAGTAGAATGGGGAGGAAAACATAATAGCTTTCTAATAACAAGAGAAAGTCACCTATTTTCTGAAGCACTACCTTGAAAGTTCCACTCCAAAAAGTGCCTTGAGGCTGGCTCCTGTAATCCCAGCACTTTGGGAGGCTGAGGCAGGTGGATCACCTGAGGTCAGGAGTTCGAGATTAGCCTGGCCAACATGGTAAAACCCAGTCTCTACTAAGAATACAAAAATTAACCAGGCATGGTGGCCAGCACCTGTCATCCCAGCTACTCTGGAGGCTGAGGTGGGAGAATCACTTGAACCCAGGAGGCGGTAGTTGCAGTGAGCTGAGACTATACCACTGCATTCCAGCCTGGGCAATGAGCGAAATTCCGTCTCAATTAAAAAAAAAGCCTTGATCTCTAGAAAAAACATTAGCCCCATCCTGGAAGTTACCATAGTGTCTTCTTTGAAGAACAAAAACTACAGTAATTTTATTTGAATATCCAGAAATCTCAGATAACATCTTACTTCTTTTAGTCCACGACAGAATCGCTCAAACACTCGTTTCATATTGCCTCCTTTTTCCATTGAGATTACCCTGGTGTGATCCTCCTCATTTATCCAGATGAGAAATGTCTTATCATAATTATGCCTAATGAAGAGAGAAATATGGTGCTGAGTGTTAATTGCATTTGTTTCAACACATGAAAATTCTCATTACCTCCCTGGCTTGATTGCCTCATTTCACCTTCCTCATTTCCTAGATGGCCGTAATCTCTTAACTGTGCCTGAAAAACTATGACAAAATAATGTTACCTTGACAGAAAGAAGAATAAGACCAACTGTCACCATAAAAGATGTCATGTTTTTACCCAACAAGAATATAATTCCACCTAGGTCCTCTGACTAGGATGACAGTAATTCAACTATATAACATTGGCTTTGATACTAACAAGAATGTTTTGTCTCCTAAAAGATTCAACCAAAATCTTGTGCTTTACAAAGGGGGTGGGGTTACCTTCCACCCAAGATGTTTAAGGTATACAACATTTCACACGTTTGCACCATAGATCCTGCCTGTCCATCCCTACTGAGCAGCTGCTCGTGAACACCTTTATTTCCACTACTTCAGGTACACTCACTCATAATAACCTATCAGGGTACAGGAGGCAAAGTGGGCTGAGGACTGTTGGCCAACATAAAATATGTGTATACTAGATATCAGTTCTTTCAGAGTTTTTCTTAAATCCTCGATAATTTTATGTTTTGCTCTTTTAATGTCCTGAAACAGATTCTCTGCGAAGTCAAATAATATGAAGTAAATTTTTTCTTAAAAAGGTAGCCTTTTTTCTTAGGCATAATTCATGCAAACCAGGTCACATTTCTACACATCTTAGTAACATCACAATACTTAGACACACACACACACACAATTTTTAAGGCATGCTGTCAACTGTAGTACACAGCAACTCCAGGTTAGGATAAGCAGGTGATCTCAAAGAGATCCTCTACAGATACTGCAAATGTGAACATGCTACATCCATACCAGATTCCCCTGGCATCTGGCCAGTCACGGGCCATTCCAGCACATGTTAATAAAGGGGACACTGGCTTATCAAACAGAAAGTGGTCCTGTAGGTCAAAAGGGATAAAGCAGAGAGGAGAGACTGATGAGATCAAGCAGGACTGCAAGTGGCAAGTGAACAAGTTCCAACTCAATTCCAATGGCTGCTGTCTCTTAGGTGGTGGTTCTTAGCCTTGGCTGCTCACTAGAATAACCTAGGAGCTTAAACTAATGCCTACTTCCCATCCCCAGAGATTCTGACCTAGTTGTTCCAGACTGTGTCTGGGCATCAGGTTTTTTTAAAGACTCTTTCAGGTGATTTTAGTGTGCAGCGAATGTTGGAAAACACTGGTTTAGTCCATATGGAACTCAGTAAATCACTATGGAGTGGGTATACACTACCAACACCAACCCTGTGCAATGGCTGAATGAGCAATGAATGAGGGGCACTGTCCTGAAAAGGCTTTTGTACACAGTGGTCATTCTCTGTTTCTAGCATTATTGCTTCATATATTATTATTTATTTCATTAAAAAGTATTAGAGATGTACAATAATGATCAATAAATTAAAATAGCTACCATTAATACTGTGCCAGGCTCTAGATCACAGGCTTTTATTTCCTTTAATCTTCACAACTCTATGAAATAAGTGTTATTCTGTTTTATAAATGAGGAAAACTGAGATTCAGAGAGATCATACAACTTGTCCAATAGGGTGATTGTAGGAAGCAGCAGAATATAGATTCGAGTATAGACTTTATGACTCCCAGGCTTGTGCTTTAACCACTGGAACGTACTACTCCACATATCAAAGTCAAAGTCGAGACTAACTTTTTTTTGCATTGTGTATACCACTCTTTCTCGCATAGCTATACACATACTCTATAATGGGACATATGGAAACTATATATTCAAATATGATTACACTGAGGTAAGAAACCAAGTGGATGTGGGGAGAGGAGTCCTACAGTCTCCAAGGGGGAGAGATCAGTCAGGAGGAGGATGTGAACTGCCACCATCCAGGGAGCAGCAGTTTCCCTTAAGCAGGAAACCAGGGTGGCTACTTGAGGTGGAAGGGGCCTTGTTCTGTAACGGGGCAGGGGAATAGTTGGCCTGGTGGCCACAGAGACCAGGAGACTAAAGCCCATAGGCCATATAGTTGACCAGTCTGGTTTGGAAATGAGGCATATTTCTTAGCATTTGCATCTTTTGAAATGACAAAATTTTGTTTCTGCCTTTTTTTAGAGTTTAGTTAAAAGCTACTTTTGAAAGTACTATCTTGTTTTAGCTATGCTAAGGTGAAAATAAGTACGGGACTTGAGTTTTGTGCACTCTGGTGCCAGAGGGAAGCCATGGTGGACACAGTAGAAGCAGCAGGAATCAACCCCAGCAGGAAATGCAGAGGCTGGCACCACATGAGTCAGGGCAGGCCTCCTACCTGGAATTTGCTTTGGCTATGATAATAGAGACCATCTTCTGGGCACAGACAGGATTTCCACACCTAACTGTTCCCATTTATGAACAAGCTAGGAGATCCTCCATTCAATCTCCACCCCACCCTCCACCCCTTCCATTCACAGGCACCATCTCCATATTGGAGCTGCTTAGGCAGATTTTATCCCTGGAATATTTCAGTGGCTTGACAAGTACAATGCAAGGCCTCATCTTTCCTTCTTACAATGAACAAGTAGATGCCCTTGGGCTGAGCTCAGCAAGCTCCCGGCCAGGGTAAGGGCTGAGCTGAGCAACAGGAGAGGCCTTCCTGTACAGCTCAGAGCTCCACATCCAGTCCTTCTCTAGGGATCTCCAACTTTTACTCACGTCAATAAGCCGCTGCTGGTCCTGCTCCGTCATCTCAGACAGCCTGTAGTAGCGGCCGGCCAGGTCTCCCTTGAGGCCCTCCAGGGCCATGATGGCCACGTTCTCCACCTCCCTCCGCTCAGCCCGGGTGCAGGCAGGTGGTAGGCTCAGCCCACGGATGCTGCGGCCTGTGCGCACCCGAGATGACAGCACATAGTGCTCATCAAACTGCCCTTGGGTGATCTGCCGAGCAGAGTGTGGGGTCACTGCGGCCAGCCTCCGACCACGGTCCTGCCACAGCCACAGTGGGTTCCAATCTGCCAATCTGCAGTTTCCCAGGGGACCCTCAGGCACTGTGCACAAGTGCACAATCCATAAGTTGGACACATTCTGGAAGTCTTGGGCCAGGGGCCTTTGACTAGTAAAGGGGAGAGCTGTTTTATATAGTGTGGTCTGAGATCCTTGACCCTAACTGGGTGGTTTGGGTTGAAAAAGGGAATAGCTTTGGAAAAGTTTTAAATTTCCCAATGACCAACCTTTCCCTTGTTGTATTTATTAAAGAAAACAGAGACTTTGGGAACTTCCTAACATCTCCTCTGTGGCCCTCCAGCGGGGAGGCTGTGCTAGGGCAGTCACAGCACTTTTCAGGGGTATCTGACTCAAGGTGGGGAGCCCTTCTTCCAGGGCTTCTCCCCTTAGGCTCTGGAGTGCAAGCTTCATGGGGGAGGAGGAGGCTGGAGCCTACCTTGGATGCATCCAGATCAGTTGGGTGCTTCATCACCCTGGGGTCGTAGCCATTGTGTCTTAGTTTGATGACGGGGTCAAAAAGGTCAGCAAACACCTGCAGGAGGGAAGGTACATGTTTCCTCTTTAATTGTGTTCAAAGACCTTTCCATTCACTTGCTCTTTGTATCTTAAAAGCCTCCCTCCTCTGACATCCTTGGGACTATCATATAGGAAATGGATGTGAGAATGGATTGGTTAATGATAATAACAAGAGAGAAAACCTTTTGGAGGCATCTTGCCTCTTGAGACAGGGTGGGGCTGCTGAGTCCTGCCATCTTACCCTCCCCGAGTGATGTGCCAAAATCACTGCCATCAGACCGAGCAAGAAAATTCTCATGGTTAGGAATGTAAAGGGTTTCCTGAGGTGTTTGCCTTTGTGGGTTACAAGAAGCCACCAGATCGGAGGCTACAGTTTTATGCTCAAAGGAAAAGTCAGTTTTTAAAGATTAAGCCACATATTAAATTTGTTGAAAACCTGGCTATGCCAGAAGAAAGTACACAGCAGCAGTTAGGGCGAAGCAGGGAACTCTCACCCTGTGAGGACCTTCCCCAGCCCAAACGATCTCGTGCAAAATCTTATTTAAAAACAACAACAAAACTTCAGGCATATCCTTTGTTTAAAAAAAAAAAAAGTGTTAAAAGAAGTTGTAACAAAGCACCCTGCAGACTTTAGGAGCTGTGGAAAGTGGGGAGGGCTTTGGGTCCAGAGAGCTACCACTAGCTTGGGACCCAAACTAGACCCAGAGTTGTATGCTGCTGTATGTAAATGAGCCACAAGTTGTGTTTTTTTCCCAAGATGGCTCCCTCTCTTCTCTGGCTGCCTTTCTAGGGAACTGCCTTCAGTTCCTTGTAACAGAAGAATCCAAAAGGGTGGACCTGAAGGAGGAGGTCTGCAGGCATTTGCCTCGGCAGAAAGGCTACTCTGTGGAGGGGATGCATGGTGGCTGCGTTCTGCTCCAGCCGACCACTCTGTGCTTCTGCACGGAGGATGAGGACGGTGAGATCATAGGGTTTATCCAAGAGACTTGGTGAATTCAATAGTCTGGGTTACAGTAATTGTCTAGTCAGTAATAGAGAATTCAGTAATAGAAGTTGTAATAAGAGGAGAAGTCCTCATTTTCCTAAAGATTGACCCCACCCAATAAAGCTCAGCCACAAACACATCAGCTAATGTCTTATTGGTGAATACATACCGTTCGATTTTATTGTTTCTGTACCACTCATCCCCTTGACAAGCTCAGAGTGTTCTGTCATGCAGTTCATTCCTCCACAGGGAGGGATCCTAGCACAGCAGCAAGGGAAGCCTTGTCCCTGGAAGCTATAGACCTCATTGTTTCAGAAAGCATTCCAGATGATTCTTCTGGAGCTGGCTTCCCTTTATGGGAGCCCTTCCGGAGAAGGCAAAAAGTTGGCCCCATAGACAAGTGAAGGACCCCAGGACTGTGCAGTTCAGTCATATCCAGAGCATCCCTCCCACCCTGGAACTAGAAGCCAACAGTTTTACCTCATAGGACTCCTCGTCACCAGCCACCATGCCCACAGTCTTTATGAAGGGGTGTCCAGGGTTGTCCACTCCAGTCTGGATGCACTGGTCCAGGGTGTAGCCATTGGGTGTCACCTTGTTGCGAAGCTTGGCATAGATGGCAGGGGTGAGGCACTCGGCCATGCAGTTGTTGTGCTTGCGCAGGTCTGGGTAGTCTGCGCTGTGTGCGGAGGGGGGCAGGCTGTCAGCCAGCAGCCCTCAAGGAAAGGAGCCAATGGAAGGACTTGGTGTTTGCCCATCCTTCCACTAGGCTCCCTTCAGCCAGTGGGCACAGGGATACTCAGCTACAGCTGCCCAGGAGTCATGAATGAGTAAACCAGGTTTCAAAAGATAGTCCCAAAGAAAGGAACCTGGCCCTAAGAATCTCATGATGCTTGCTGTAGAAGCCCACAAACTGTGGCTCATGTAAAAAAAGGATAAAGTGAACATAATACGAGAATTAATTGAGATTGTATGCAGCCTCCATTCCCCCCCCAGAAGTTTTGGTAAAACATCAACAACAGCCACATTTTGGTCCCGTAGGTTAGTAGTGGAGAGAAACCCTGCAGGTGGAACTGCATAGAAATCTGTCAATTTCTGTCCTTTGTTTATTAAGCAAGCTCTACAAGAGTGGGGATTTTGCCTTTTTGAGAACAGTCCCTGGCTCTTGAAACCAGTGTTCAGTAAATATCTGTGGGACTAACAGAGATAAAATTGGGTGCTGTTTCACCCTGGGGTATGTACTAGTTAAGGAATAGGAGATTGAGGACAACCACAGCCTCAAATACAGGTCATGTCACCTCAGGAATTCCCAAGGTACATGGTGGTTGCTGGTGATTGATTCCCTCAGATCCTGATTTCCACAACAAGATAAAATGTCTCTGAGAGACACTTCAGTGGTTTTCCTTGTCTCTCTTATCCACACCTGCCTAAGAGGAATTCTGCACGCCACTCAAACTCTGCTCAGCATGTGGTGTCTCGTCCATGGCAGGGTTCCAAGAGCTGAGAAAACATGTCCATTTTTACCCCCTCACGCCACTCCTCCACTTCCCATCTGCAGTGTCCTTTAGAGCTGATTCTTAAAATCATTACTACAACAGAGGCATGGTTCTGGAATTAGGGGGCCTGGATTTGCATTTGGCTGCAGTAGCTATGCGAACTTGAGTACTGTTTAATTTTCGTAGGCCTTCATTTCATCACAAGCTAAGATGAATAACAGATACTCCATGTAAAGTACTGGTCATATATAAAAGTGCTCCACAAATGTTAACTATCCCTATTAATACTATTCAACTGGATTGCAAGCTCTAGGCAAGAACAGTGATGCTACACTTCTTTGTCTACACCATGGGTCAAAGGCTTAATAAGTCTCAAAATGATTTTCCATTTTACTTAGTCATCCTCAAAAGCAAAAAGAAGGAACCTTGCTAACAGTTTCGAGCAGGGGAAAGCATATTTCTTGCTGGCCTTTGAAGGTTTTTTGTTTGTTTTGTTTGAGATGGAGTCTCGCTCTGTTGCCAGGCTGGAGTGCAGTGGAACGATCTCGGCTGACTGCAACCTCCGCCTAGATTCAAGTGATCCTCCTGCCTCAGCCTCCCGAGTAGCTGGGACTATAGGTGCATGCCACCATGCCCAGCTAATTTTTTGTATTTTCAGTAGAGATGAGGTTTCACCATGTTGGCCAGGATGGTCTTGATCTCCATCTCCTGACCTCGTGATCTGCCTCCCTTGGCCTCCCAAAGTACTGGAATTACAGGTGAAAGCCACCACGCCCAGCCTGAAGTTATTTTAAAGCCAAGGGGCCTTACCTTGCAGGGAATAGCCTGGGCTGCTCCCGGGCCTCGGCACACACCTTCTGCCGGTTCAGCAGGTAACCAGTGGTCAGGGCACTGGTGCCCATGGTAGCAAACAGCAGAGAAGCATTGCGGCCAGTTAGCAACTTAGAAAAGATACTGGCCATCCTTCCTCTTGGATGAGTGTCTGGAAAGCAAAGAAGCTGGATTAGATAGCTTCATAGGATTACCCTGCACAGCATAGAGGTCAACAGGCAAGAGAGAAAACTGCAGAAGCCATAGCCCAGCCCCTCTTTCTGGGAGGTAGGGAGGTGGGGTTGTGTATGTTCGTACATACGTACGTGTGTGTGTGTGTGTGCGCGCGCGTGTGTGTGTTCTATTTCTTGCTTTTTTTCTTCATATTGCTTGGGAAAATCTGGGTAGTTTTAGACATTAATGCTGAACTTTCTGAACCCGATGCCTTTTCTCTGTTAATATGATAAAAAATAAACCACAGCAGAGGATGTCTTCTTCCAGCTGTTTGACAGACCAGGTGCGCTTTTGAACTTTGCCACTAGACCACAACTAGACCCTGAACAGGATGGATTTCTGGACTTCTGAAAGGTAGGAGAAATTTCTGAGGACCACCCGTCTACTCTGCTAAAGTTGGGATGCCAGCAATAGGGATTGGGGCTGAGACTGGGATTCCCTCATTGGAGTAGGACCTTTGAAAGAGGTTGAAGTGGCACAAAGTCAGCAGACCCCAACCTCTGACTCCCACCTGAAGCAGGCCTAAAAGCTCTCTGAGGAAATTATATTCAGTTTAGGCCCTGGATTCCTCCAGATTAAAATGAAAGAACAAACCCCCAAAGATCACCAAACACACAAAGAGGTGCAATGAATAAGAGTCAACAGAAGAAATAACAGATTTAGCCTGCTAGACTGAAGATGCTTAGAACTGTCAAACAATAATACAAATAAGCCCTAGATTGAATGTTTAAAGAACTAAGTGTGGAATCATAATTATGAGCAAGCAACAAGAGACTATTAAGAATGACCAAGCTGATTTGAAAGAACTAAATTAAACTACACATTATGACACAGCTGAACATAGAACAGATGAACTGGAAGATATTATCTTAAGAAATTTCTCAGAATATATCACAGAGAAGTGAGAAAATGGAAAACAGATATAAATTAAGAGATATGATGGATAGAATGTCAAGCTCAAATACACATCAAATTGAAGTCCCAGAAAGACAGAATAGAGAAAACAGAGAAGTCAAATTTGAAGAGGAATAACTGAGACATTTTTAGAACTGATAAAAGACAAAAATCCATGATTCAAGAGATATAACATCTAAGTAAACAAAAAAATTGATACCTAGACAAATAATAATGAAACTGCAGATTATTGGTGACCAAGATGTGAAAAGCAGTCAGAAAGAAAAGACACTTTACCTACAAAGAAATGACAAACATGAGCTGATTTTTCAGTAATGAGCCCAGGTAAATAATATTTTTAGAACCAATAACTATTAACCTAGAACTGGGGGACTAGTCTAACCATTTTTTCAAAAATGAGAGTGAAAAAACATACTGATAAAAAACAGATCAATAACAAAGGAATTACTAAACTATATGCTTGACAAAGGAAATGACAGTAAAAGGAGAGCCTAAAATGCAGAAAATGGAGAAAGCACATATAAATCTAAATAATATTTATATACTTATTTATAATACAAGTACTAAACTACCAACAAATGATGAAAAACAGGATAAACATGCACAGACAGAAACCCTGCTGGGTCTGCTAGTGCCCCGAGATTAGGTGGGCCAGTTAGCCCTACAGTATTACCTAGCAGGAGCTATTCGACGTGGCTCTTTGAGTAGAGAACAAAAGATCAGGTACCTCTCAGTACTTACTCTCTGATATTCATGATGCCTATATAAAGAATGTATGGGCCAGCCACGGTGGCTCATGCCTGTAATCCCAGCACCGGGAGGCTGAGGTGGACAGATCAGTTGAGGCCAGGAGTTTGAGATCAGCCTGGCCAACATGGCCAAACACTGTCTCTACTAAAAATACAAAAAATTAGCTGGGTGTGGTGGCATGCATCTGTAGTCCCAGCTACTCAGGAGGCTAGGGCATGAGAATCACTTGAACCCAGGAGGCAGAGGTTGTAGTGAGCCAAGATTACACCACTGCAATCCAGCCTGGGTGACAGAGTGAAACTCTATTTCAAAAAAGAAAAGTAAAAATATGGATTTCCCTAACATTTGGAAGGCTCCCAAGACTCAGCTGGAAGATGCTCCAAGCTTAGATGGATTGATTGCTTCAAAGAACTTGCTGATGTGGAAGGCTGTTTTCAGCTACTTGCTGTAGCTGAAAACCTGGGCCATCCAGTGAAGGATAAACAACTCTCCCAAAAAGTTGAACCATCATTTGGAAGTCTCTACTAAACCTGAATGTCCCCACTAAAAGCATCAAAAACCTTGAAAACATTTGAGAAGTTATCTGCATTAGCCCAGGGAATCAGATTAGTTCTTCCATGCTAATATCTGCAAACAAATCTTTTAATGCTAAAGACAACATAAGTTACTAAGAGCAGACAAATTGGTCATTTCTCGAAGTTGTCCTGGGGACTTGTAAAGATCCAACTTTAAATCTGATCACGTAAACTTTGCTCTCCTACTAGATTTTCACGTTGTCCTGTAAGTATCCCTCCGAGAATAGATAACGGCTCTTCAAGGAGCTGCACCAGTGTTTCCTGGTCCTTGCATGCAGCAGGCAACACCAGCATACATCCTTTGGGCTATCTTATCTACTGTCACACCCTCAAATCCACTTTCTAACTAGAGAGAGACAATGCCGTCACTCTAGAGGTTTACTGTAGAACTCACCAAAGTCAAAGAAGCTCTGCCCAGATTCTTTCCAGGCAGTATGGGCCTAAACATAAGCCAGACTGGTCTTCCTAAGCTAACAGGAAGTATATTCCTTTCTGGGATTGACCCAAATATCTTGATCTTTTCCTTTCCTTAAATTGCCTATCCACTGTACGTGTTCAAGTCAGAGTCTGTTTGAGAGGATAAATCTTACGAAACAGAGCCAAGAGGAAGGGGAGGGAATGGTCTCCATGTATAGCCACGTGACCACCGGAGGTTTTCAAAGGTCTTCCTCCCTATGAGGGTGATGTGCGAGTGGACATCTGGCTCAAAATATAATGTTTGAAGTGTCATCTGTATGTTAGTTCCTAGAAGGAACTAATTTATTCTAATTAATTTAGAATTAGTTATTAATTTATTCTAAGAGTTCCAACACTGCCCTTGTATCTGAGCAACAAAGGATGATTCATGCAGATAATCCTGGGGAGGCTTTGGTCAAGACTAGCAAAGTGATCTTGAAACTGAAATTCCTCCGTGTCCTTGCTTTGATTCCTTGAAGAGAATTGATACAGACTCCAAGTTTTAGTGAAGCAAAGAATTCCTGCTTCCTTGATTCTGATTTTCTCTTGCCAGGACACAAAGAGGCTTTGAATTTCACCATTAGGCCTTAATTAGTAACCTTGTTTGTGAAATTGAAACAAAGGTCTTAGTGAAAGGCTGGCAATGGCTGTTCCATGCTCTCCGAAGACCCAGAATCAAGGCTTGAAATGAAATCACTTTTCCTCGTGACTAAACTAAATCTCTCTTGCATGTTAAAAGTCTTTTAAAAGGCCGCGCACGGTGGCTCAGGTCTGTAATCCAAGTACTTTGAAGGCCAAGGTGGGCAGATCACCTGAGGTCGGGAGTTCAAGACCAGCCTGACCAACATGGTGAAACCCCGTCTTTAAAAAATAATAATAGAAAAGCTTTTAAGGGGGTACGATCCAAGATGGCCGTTTAGGAAAAGCTCAGGATTGCAGCTCCCAGTGAAAGCGCAGAGGGTGAGTGGACGCCACGTTTTTATTGCCCACAGACTAGGAAATTCCCGGGCGGAGGTGCTCCACGGTCACCAGC
>NW_016107331.1:1851087-1881092 GCF_001604975.1 Cebus imitator | reverse complement strand
GGGGAAATAGGGGAGGGACGGTGGGGGGTGGGGAGCTGGGGAGAGATAGCAAGGGGAGAAATGCCAGATGTAGGTGATGGGGAGGAAGGCAGCAAATCACACTGCCACGTGTATTCCTATGCAACAATTTTGCATGTTCTTCACATGTACCCCAAAACCTAAAATGCAATAAAATAAATGGGAAAAAAAATAAATAAAAATAAAAATTAAAAATAATAATAATAAAAATAAAAATAAAGTCTTTTAAAAACCATGCAGTCAGAACATTGCTTTGGCTTTCACATTTCCCTGTTACCTGCCAGGCTTCAAATGTTACATAAGCATTCTCTGCAGCTGTAACCCCTACTCACAAGAGGCTTGACATGTTACTTGCACACATGGCAACATGTGGTGTAAATAAGTAAAGCTGGGAAGATGCATGTTTGTAAGGGGTTATCTGTGTCTACCAAAGCAGATAGTATTTAATTTCCAAACATGGTTTTAAGTCAGTATATCTTGTGCAACCATTAGGACAGAAGTTTGGACAAAAAGAAATCCGACGCTCACTTGCAAAGCTTTTTTAATGTTTTCAATTCCCTCCATGTTCTGGGCATTATCATAACACACAACTGTTCTGTTCAGAGATCACTAGGGAGAGGAGATGAGGAACCAGAGCAGCCAGGATGTTTCTCCCTGGGATAAAGGCTCAAGCATTCAGACAGCCTCACTGTGGGCTCCACTTCTGTAGCCAGAGGGGATTGCAAACAGCAGGAGCATCTCACATACAGCTTGTAGGAAGCACACATCTTTTCCACAAATGTTTTGTTTTGTAGTTGGTCCTTGCTGGCTGATCCAACTTACCCGTCAGCATATGATGAGCAGTTGAGTGACAGGACCACACTTCCAATCCTGGCAGGTAGGGTCCACAAGGACCTCTCCCAGGGAACCCTGGCTGCTGGATACCATAAGGCTGAGGGAATCTGGCTTCTCAACTTCGCTGCTGCCCATGTTCCTTCCCACTATTCCCTCCGTTCTAATTGGCCCTGTTTTCCGGCCTCACATCTACCACTGTGCCATCTTAGATCAGTTAAACAGCCTAGGATTGGCTTCTAGCCCAAGCAGGAAGCACAGAATTCATCCATCACCTACTAAGTGCCAGGCACTGCGCTAGGCGATGATATGAAAGTGAGCAAAAGAAACAGTTCTGTCCTGTGGGGGCTTCTAATTCATTTGTGGCAGACAGTCAAGAAACAAAATCATCATAGGTGGGATGAGTGCAAAAAAGGGAATAAGCAGGATATTATTCAGGGAAAGTAGAAGTGATATTTACTTTTAAATAGGCTAGTCAGGAGCAAAGAGAATAGAACAGCAAAGCCTTAAAGCTGGACAGTTCTGGACTTGCCCCAGGACAGAAAGGAAGTCAGTGGGGCTGAAGCACAGGGAGCAAATCACAGTGGACTGCTGGAAGGGTGGAGGGGTGGGGTTGAGGGGAGCCAGCTGCTCAGGGCCCTGAGAACACCCTAAGGAGTCTGGATTTTATTCCAGTGCAGAGGAAATTAACAGATGTGCTTGCAAGCGGAGAGGAGCTGAACTCATTTCATCAGTTACAGGGGCAGCTCTGGCTGCCAGGGGAGAATGGCTTAGAGGGACATATGCAGAATGGAAGCAGAGAGCAGTCAAAGGCCCTGGAGGTTGTCCGGTGAGAGATGAGGTGCTGAGACCCAGGTGAGTCGGCGAGGATGAGGAAGAATGTATTTGTACTCTGTTGTGGAGCAGAACTGACAGGTCTTTCTAATGGTTTGGAAATGTAAAAGAAAATCAGGGATGCCTGAGATTTCTGGCCTACCATTGGTAGGGTGGTGAGGCCCTTAGGTTTTGGGGCCCACTGGTACGAGAGCAGTTGGAGAGTAGAGCGTTGCTGGCAGAGGTGGCCCTGGGCCTCTCCCACTGCAGCCGCTCGGACTCCTCACAGCTCTGGCCGTGCTGTGCCCTCTGCCTGCTTACCTGCTACCCCATCTCAGCTTTCCCATCCCGCTGGCTGCTAGGGCTCTTTCAAAGGTTTCATAACATCTACAGTGAAGGCCTGGCTATCAGGCCCTATTTCTGCCCAGCACCACTACAGGGACTGCCATGCCCAGTGGTGACATTGTGCCCTATGAACTTCCCCACATTCTCTTCAACTCGCAGATGACCTCAGCTGTAGCTGCTCTCTCAGGCTTTCAGTGTACATCTCCACCCAAATGAGTAATATTTGCATTACGAGGAGGAAAGGAGAGAGGAATGGGGAACCACTGGGTACCTGCTGTACCAGGCACATTATATGCTGTTGTCCTGTTTTCCAGATGAAGTCAGATACTCCTCTATGAAGTTAAATGACTTGTCAGGGTTAACACTGCTAGTGAGTGACGGAGATGGAATTTGAATGCACATCTGTCTGACTCCACCTCCCATGTTCTTTCTGCATGGCCAGCAAGGTCCACTGTCCCTTCTTGCTCTCTGGGAGGTGGCTACCCTCTCTTTCCACCCCCTTTCTGGATCTTGACAAGTAGTTCTGCCCTGCCCCAGCTGTCAAAGCCTGCAAGAGCTGCCAAAAAAAAAAAAAAAAAAACCTCAACACAGGTGCACTTTGGACCTCCATGTGTTGATGTCACAGATGCTGTTCTGGGCATTTGACTCCTTGATCTAAAGCCAGGATTCCTTCCTGGAGGCTATAAGGTGGACAGAGGTGGGAAGCAGGCAGGAATATAATAGACTGTCCAAAAGTGTTATTTGAGAGGCAAGAGGCAGGGTGAGGAGGGCAGTCGGTGGGTTTCCATGAAAAGCGATGCACAGCCGAGCATGGTGTCTCATGCCTGTTATTCCAACATATTGGGAGGCCAAGGCAGGCAGATCACTTGAGGTCAGGAGTTCAAGACCAGCCTGGCCAACATGGCGAAACCCCATCTCTACTAAAAATAACAAAAATTAGCTGGGCATGGTTGTGGGTGCCTGTAATCCCAGCTACTTGGGAGGCTGAAGCAGGAGAATTAGAACCTGGGAGGTGGAGGCTGCAGTGAGTTGAGATTATGCCTCTGGACTACAGCCTGGGCAACAGAGTAAGACTGTCTCAAAAAAAGAAAAAAAAATGGGGATGCATGCTCACACAAAGGAATCCTAACAAAGGAAAAATGGCATGATCGGTTTCCCCTCCTGTGTAGCACTGTGATGAAAGAACACCTTTCAGGTATGTGCTTTGATGGAGCCAGCGGTGGAGGAAGAGGGGCAGTGAGAGGTTCGAGGACAAGCCACTGATACCCTCATGTATCATCACAGTGGCACCCTTTGGGAGCCTCCTCTAGTGCGCTAGTCCACTCTGGGAAGAAGAATTGTCTTATCCACAATTCTGTCTTCAACATTGAAATTCCTTTGGGCAGAGCCTAAAAGAGAGCTGCCTCATTTCATGTAACTATAGTGTATGTAGTGAAGAGGCTCCAATGTGTTTTCAAGGCAGTCCGAGAACTCTTTCTGGAAATCCTAGGCTGATGACATCTGCATCTGATTCTAATTTGTCTTACAACCAGGCTGAGACCTTCAGACTGTGGAGCTGCTCAGGTCAGGGCAGGCAGATGGAAAGGCCCACATGGATGGTGGTTCCTCCTCGCAGGAGGCCCACACCAGGAAGGGGCAGGTGATGTTAATGATGTGAGGCAGGCAATTATGTCTTGTGATTTCCATGAATTACACTAAGGAAGTTTATCTCACTTGGTTTGTGACTTCTGTTAGTGCAAAGTGGCTTGCTGGCCTATACTGTGGTGGACTTGCAGAAAACTTCCCAGCCACTGGCAGAAGGTTCAGACATCTCCCCTGGTTCCTCCCCAGCCCATTCAGTGTGAAACAGGACAAAGGGAAACACTTCATTCAATCTATTTTTGGGGAACGAGGCAAATGTCAACTACATAAGATTGTATTAGAGACCAGGCGTGGTGGCTCACACCTGTAATCCCAGCACTTTGGGAGGCCCAGGTGGACAGATCACCTGAGGTCAGGAGTTCGAGACCAGCCTGGCCAACATGGCAAAACTCTGTCTCCACTAAAAATACAAAAAAATGTTAGCCAGGCATGGTGGCACGTGCCTGTAATCTCAGCCACTCAGGAGGCTGGGGAATGAGAATCGCTTGAACCTGAGAGGCGGAGGTTGCAGTGAGCTGAGATCACACGACTGCCCTCTTGCAGCCTGGGTGATAGAAACTGCCTCAAAAAAGGAAAAAAAAAAAGATCCTGTTAGGAATTTGATGAAAGCTCACACAGTTCATGCACACATCATTCGGGACCTGTCACGGGGCCCCAGAACATCAGGACACAGTAGCCCGCCTCACATTCAGCTGCAGGGCGCTAGAACCCTGCATGATCTCAACTTGAAAAACGCATGTGTATATATACATTTGTATATTCTAATATTAAATACTGTATATGACTTTTTAAAATATTGGTTTGCTGTTTCTGTTTTGTGCTAATGCAATAAATCTTATTAACTTGTTTTAGAAAAAGTTGTTATTGTTTCTTGCTTCTTATTGCCCCCTATAGTTTGGACTTTGTTGTCCATCTTTCCCTGCCTAATTGGACCACAGCCTGGTCCCTCAATCTCCACAAAATCTGTTCCCTTCTAGCTCAAGATGACAGCATTCTCAGTGCCCATGCACTCTCAGGCTGCTTATTCATTTGCCCTTGTGCTGCGTGCCTTTTTGGTATCTGCCGGCAAACTCAATGTCACATATCTCTATCTTGTTAACTCCTACTGTTTGCATTGTCTTCCCAGTGAGAGGGAGCAGGGACCCCCATTATGGCCCTCCTGGGCCCCTCCCCTTACCTGTACCCGCCAACTGTAGAAATCAAGGATTTCTATGTCCCTTTAAGTTCCCTTAAAAGAACTTCCCTCTCAGTCCCTTTCAGGGAAGTTCCAGGCACCTAGCTAGTCCTGCAACCAGCAATTAGGGAAGTTAACGAGTAACCTGCTAAACAAGAAGATAACTTAAACAAAAGCCACCCAAGGAACTCAGAGTCACAAAATGTTTGATTCCCCATAGAAACTAAAGATAGCATATTGATATATGCCCTTGCATTGATTTTCAGAAACCAATTCCCACACCAGATAGAAAATGCTGACCACAGTCATAGACCTCAGACTGAAACCAAAAAACAGATACGGCAATTCACTAGCTCTTAACTCATTTTGGAAAACCCACCCCCAACTCCTGCCTTAAAAACCCTTGCTTAGCCGGGCGTGGTGGCTCAAGCCTGTAATCCCAGCACTTTGGGAGGCCGAGGCGGGTGGATCACGAGGTCAAGAGATCGAGACCATCCTGGTCAACATGGTGAAACCCCGTCTCTACCAAAAATACAAAAAAACTATCTGGGCATGGTGGCGCATGCCTGTAATCCCAGCTACTCAGGAGGCTGAGGCAGGAGAATTGCCTGAACCCAGGAGGCGGAGGTTGCGGTGAGCCGAGATCGCGCCATTGCACTCCAGCCTGGGTAACGAGCGAAACTCCATCTCAAAAAAAAAAAAAAAAAAACCCTTGCTTATAAGCTACCAGGGAGCTCAGGTGTTAAATGCTAGGTACCCATTCTTCTAGCTTGGCATCCTGCAATTAAATGCCTGACTTTTTCTCACTGCAAATCCCAGCATCAGTGTTTGGCTTTTTTGGCATGCTGGGCGAGCAGAACCAAGCCCATCTTTGTGTGCTCACATCCAACCGTGATGCTCCTGTGTATGTCCAGTTGGTGGAGGCCCTTTGTGCTGAACACCAAATCAATCTAATTAAGGTTGATGACAACAAGAAACTAGGGGATGGGTAGGCAGCCTCTGTAAAATTGACAGAGGGAAACCATGCAAAGTGACTTGTTGCAGTTGTGTAGTAGGTAGGGACTATGGCAAGGAGTCTCAGGCCAAGGATGTCATTGAAGAGTCCTTCAAATGCAAGAAATGAACAAATAAATCTTTGGCTCACAAAATAAAACCCACAAACTTTCGAACAAAGTATACTTATATGATGTGACATTTCTTTCAGACATGGACATTAAAATCCTATCAAAAGCCACCAAGTGAGACTGACAAGTCTGATTTTGAGCTGCTCTGTTTCCTGGTATCTGCAAATTAGGGTGGCCCAGTGCAGGCTCCTGACCTTTTGACCATGACAGGCTGTATGAACCCTGGAAGCTCATGGTGCCCATCCTCAGAGATTTCCTTGTGTGACCCAGCAAACACTACCCCACAGATAACAGACGCCAGACCTTAGCAGAGTACAGGGCATAAATGTGCATGCCCTTCTGTTTCCTTTTTTTTTTTTTAGGGGTTCTGACTGAGCAGGCAGATAGGGAAGGAAGAATCAGATGAGGAGCAAGTGCTAGGTGTTGGGGAAACATAATTTAAATTTCCTACCACCCCAGAAATTTCTCTCTATAAGATATAGGAGAGAAAGGATTTCATTATTGAATAAACTTGAAGCTAGTGCTGCACATCTTTAGCATTCTGCTAAGGAAATTGCAAAGACAGAAAGGCATCCCACCCTTTATATAGGCAAGCAGACAGAACTCATTCATTACATACATGTTCCCAAACTAACTCAAGTAAGAGGACTTGGCAGCATCATTTACCAAGCATAATTCATCCTAAATTCACCTGGCAATTGGGGTGGCCATTTGTGTTCACTAATTGCCTTTATCAAAAGGAAAAATAAAACTCCTTAAGTCTCTATGACAGCAGGTAGTTTTACAACTTGGAGCCAGGTGCTTAAATGAAACTACTACCCACTGCCCTTCCACTGAGAGTGGGAGGTAGAGAGCTATCTTCCTTGATGTCTACATTTTCAAAGAGGTGACTTCCAAGCCCTTGAAGAAAAAGTCTTAGGTTGTAAAATTGACTGGACCCTTACTTAGCTTTTAAAAAGATGTATATACATTTCAAAGGGGAGCACAATAATTTACAAGTTTTCTAAAGGGAATGCTCTAAGAAAGAGGAGGAAACTCTTTCCCTTTTTGCATGGGGTTGTGGGGAACATTCTGGAATTCATGAGGAGCATGAATTTGGTTTCCTCCCCTCCTCCACGTGCTGGAGGGCAAAGTGTAAGAAGCTCAGCAAGGCTCTAGTCAGGGGTGGACAACCACTGGGAATTCCACGCATCAAAGGGATAAGGGACAATCACTGGGTCCACACTATGCTTCAGAGGGACAAGACCCAGTGGATGTAGAACTGGGCCAGTTTGCCCTGGTTCTCAAGCCCGCTGGCCCACACATGATAGGTTAACATTAAATGCCTGCTGAGTGAATGAATGTCAGGAACTTGAGAGACTAATTTAGAGGTCATTTACCTCAGCTGAAATTCAGGCATCCCTTTCCCTTAGCCCTTCTTAAATACCAGCAGTGCTAGGGATCTCACCACCTGCCAGCACAACCATGTTACTGTTGGATAACTGTAATTATTATGACATTTTTCATATCTTAACAAGGAGAGAAAAACAAAATCAGAGTACTGTCAAGGACTAGGTACTTTTTTCAAAACAATCCCAAGAAGCAGGTATGCCATGTCACAGAGGAGGGAACTCAAAAACAGAGATGTTAATAGCCCAAGGTCACACAGCTAAAGGCAATTCATATGTATCGAGTGTCTGTTCTGCACCAGACACTCGTTTAAATAAAGATTCTGCTTTCACTCACAAGGATTTACCATGCAAATATGACAGCATGTCTAGATGGGGTCGACCCCTTTGTCTCCCAAGGAACGGAGCTGCCGGAAAGTTCCAGCTGCCTCAGATCCTCCCTGGTCTCTCAGGGATGCTGAGTGCTTTCCCCCAGCAGGGTTTCCAACAGGAGGATGCCGAGGAGAGGCTGAACATGGGGCCAGATCCCCACAGCACACAGGTGTCATTCTGGGTGGCACTGAGGGGAAGCAGAACCAGGGTGTGGCCCTTGGGGTATTCGTTCACAGGAACGCCACTCATCACAGACTTCCAGGCAGTCAAGGGTCGTGTGAGTCAAGGGCAAGTGAGTGAATGACGCTGATGTGTATGCTTCAGGTAGGGAGAAGCCATGGTGGGCAGCTTTGGAAGGAGGGGAAGAAAAAGAAGGACAGGAGAGGGAGGAGTGGGGAGGGGGGAGAGGGGAGAAAGACAGGAGAGGGAGAAGAGGGGAGGGGGGAGAGGGGAAAGGGGGGAAGGGAGGAAAGGGGTAAAGGGGAGAAAGGGGAGGGGATGGAGATATGTATTTGTCTACTTATTCATCTGATGACTATTTAAGTGCCTACTATATGGCAACTTTCCCAGAGTCCTTAGTCTGAAAGAAAAACCCTATGTGCTGAGCACTGAATTCTATTAGTTTTATGGGTATTACCCCCATTTAATCCTCACAGTAGACCCAGGAAGTAGATGCCCTTATTTCCATTTTACAAGTAAGCGGATGCAGGGAAAGAAAGGCAAAATAACTTGCCCAGGACCACACAGTTTATGAGCGGCAGTGCTGGGATTCTGGGCAGCAGTCGGTCCACACTCTTAACCAGGGCCCTCTGCTGGCCAATTAGAAATAGTGTGTGATTTGTGCTCTACTTGGGGAGCCAGAGCCTGGTGAGGGGGTCCTGGGAGGGCATGGTCGGCTATGGGACAGACCATTCAGTGATGTTGTTTAGGTCTTAACCATAGCAAAGTATCACATGCCTCCAGCTGCCTTGAGACGAGGGCCACGTCACACACTGCAAAGGATTCGAGTGGATTCATTCCTCCCTCCCAGCAGCTGCTTTCCAGGCAACTTCCAGGTGAGGAAATGGCCATTGCCCTCAGCCCATAGCAGACTTAGCCTACCCTTGAATGCTGCTGAAAAAAGGAAAAGGGTAAATGTGTCCCCTGTTCTATTCCTAGGTCCAGATTCTTAAGGATGAGGACATCGCATCCTTTGCCTCTGGCGGTACTCCACAGAAGATAATTCCCCTGAAATATGGAGAGCTGAATTAAGCTAGAACCATTTCTGCCTGGAATTTGTGGTGGCAACCTACCCTACAGGGCCTCAAGGAAACCCATGATTTGGGACAATCCTGACAGATTCTAGAGTCTAGAACAGCACACCTGCAGCTACCAGGGATGGAGCTGAACATGGGTGAGACCAACCACCCAGCTCATGGCCTGTGTACAGAGATTACATTACAGCCTGAGAGCTAAGCCTGGAAGTTCTTTCATCCATCTGTTTGTCCATCCATCCATCCACCCAACCACCCACCCACCCACCCATCCATCCATCTGCTCATCCATCCATCCATCCATCTGCTCAACAAATGTTAGAGAATCAATCCCTGTGTCAGATACTGGGGCTGCCCTCAAGTAGCCTTTTTTTTTTTAAAGATGGGGTTTCTCCCTGATGGCCAGGCTGGTCTTGAACTCCTGACCTCAGGTGATCCACCCACCTCAGCCTCCCAAAGTGCTAGGATTACAGGCGTGAGCCACCGCGCCCGGTCTCAAGGAGCATTTACAGAGTTCAGGGTACAGCCTGGTGGGGGAGAAAGACTACTGTAAAAACCTACCACTATAAAAAGGTCAAGAGCAAAAATAGTAAAGAGGAGAGAAGACCCAAATTTGCCTGGTGGGTCACAGAGGGCTTTCTAGAGGAGGTGAAAAATCTGTGGGCCTATCACTTCACCTCTCCTGGTGGATAAAGGGAGGACTTTCCAGATACAGTGGACAGCACATGCAGAGGCAGGAGCATGAGTGGCAGCAGAGGGTGAAGGGCAGAGGCAGGGCAGGGACTGCAGAGACAGTCTGGAGCCGAAGCATTGGAGCCAAGCCAGAG
The DNA here is from genome assembly GCF_001604975.1 of Cebus imitator. Classification (NCBI taxonomy): domain Eukaryota; kingdom Metazoa; phylum Chordata; class Mammalia; order Primates; family Cebidae; genus Cebus; species Cebus imitator. Next base: position 1,871,306 of record NW_016107331.1, on the reverse strand, counting down.
GAACAAACTGTGAGACCTGGGACTTGAATTTGGAAGTGGTGAAAAGTGACAAGGTTCTTCATAAAAGAGTGATTTTATTCAACTTATGGAAGGTTGACTCCAGACCAATACTGTGGTCTGCGGGCTGTTACCAGTTCATGACGACGTAAGTAGAGGAATTGAGAGTGAGCATGTGGAACACTTAGAGCATGTTGATAGAGTCATTTTAGTTTTTAAATTTTGAGGTAGCATTTTGTATGCTTGTTTATTCTATTTTTCTAGTAGTTGTACTTTATTATATTTTACAAATATGTGGGTCTGCTATGAATTAGAAATTTTCAACATTTTGAGATTTTGAAAGAAATTAGAAAATTAGAGATTTTGCCACAGACAGTGTGAGAAGCCCAGCATTGCCACTCAGAAACTGCTGGTGCATTCAGATGGTGAAATATTCTGCAGCTATTAAAGGAGTTAAAACTGCCTCCACTGACCTGGATGTCCATCGTGGCACCTTTTAGGTTAAAAGGAAAAAGAAAATGTGCTTAGGACTGAATATGAGTGGTTGCAGTTTTGTAACAATGATGCATGCACAAATTTTCATGTATTTGTATGAACATGAAAGTATCGAAGGATATTCATCAAGTTGCTAAAAGGGTTGCTTCAGAGCAACGGACTTGGAGAAGGCAGATTAATTTTCTCTTAATGGAACTCTGTATTGTATCACTTGTAAAAATAAGCATGTGTCACCTTTATGATAAAGTAAAAGCCTAAAAAAGAAAATTGTGATGTGTGTTAAAATTTTGGATTTCTAGGCTCCACCTTTTGGAATGGGTCTCTCTAAGAGTGGGGCCCTCACATGCATAGTGAGAAAAAGCTCCCCGAGTACAGGCTGTCACCAAGACCGGCTGGGTGTAGGAACCCTGCATGGTACCCACTGAGCCTCAGCAGCTCCTCTCCATCATGGGCATAATGGAGTCTCCCTGTGGGGTTTTGTGAAGAAGACGGGGCGGGCTGCAGTAGGCACTGAATAAATGCGAGTCGCTTCCCCCGATGACCCTACGGCTATGGGATCATCATCACTCCCTCCCCAAAGCCACACCTGATTTTTCCAGCCAGCACTGGTCTGCCCCTCCTCTGAATGCTTTTTCATTTTAGCCTACATTTTTAGCATTTAAATGTTTCATTTAATTTGAGAAGGAGTCTCACTCTATTGCCCAGGCTGGACATGATCCCTGCTCACTGCAACCTCCACTTCTTGGGTTCAAGCAATTCTCCTGCTTCAGTCCCCCAAGTAGCTAGGGTTACAGGCGCCCACCACTGCATGTGGCTAATTTTGTACTTTTAGTAGAGATGGGATTTTGCCATGTTGGCCAGGCTGGTCTCACACCCCTGACCTTAAGTGATCCAGCTGCCTCAGCCTCCCAAAGGGCTGGGATTATAGGCGTGAGCCACATGGCTGGCTTCATTTAATTTGTATTTTCTATCTCTCTGCAGACAAGACTTCGACGGTGTCTATCACATACTTTCAGATCTACTGGTCACCCTCTGAAAAGCAACATTAGGGTTCTTCACAAAATGGATTTAACCAGTTGGGTTCCCCAGTTTTTCTTCCAGAGTCCACCCCTCCAACAGTGTGTCCAGTGACTTCTGGGCATCACCGGACAGGTCCTTCACTTTGCCACCTCTGAGCCTTTGCTTGAGCATTTTCTTTTACCTGGAATATCCTTTCCAACCCTGTACACCGACTGAATCCATCCTCTGTCTTCTTTCTTGAACTAACATTTATGAGCTCCTATTATGAGCCATGCATTTTGCAAGGAGCCTTATAAACACAATCAGTCTTTGTAACAATCTTGCCAAGTATGCTTTATTGTGTGCATGGGGAAACTGAGGCTCAAGAGAAGTGACCTACCTCAGGTTTCAGCACCAGCACACTGGTAGAGCTGGGATTTGAACCCAGGTTTGCCGTTAGCCCTGGATTCAGCTTCCTTGCAGATCCCAGCACCTCAGAGACAGCCCTGCACTGACCAGCAGTTGGAGGGAAACCGCCCTTGTGGCTTAGGAGCTGTGGTGCCACAGGTCACTCCACTTGGTCAAACCCCAAGACCCGACAAGTACATTTACCACAGCAGCTCCTGGGCACAGGATTGTCACCTCGGGGCATATGACTTGCCCTGAAATCCTACAGTTGCAGATTATAAACTCGTTCTCTCTCCCTGTCCTCAGGCTCCCCACGATGGAGCCCAGATGCCAAGGATATCTCTGCCCCTTCCACTCTGACCCCAAGTGCTCAATGTGCCTGCCAGGCCTTGCTAGGGATCCTGTGCCAGCGTGAGGAGGAAGGCAGTCTCCAGCTCTCACCCCATAGAAACTGTCTGCCTCACTTTCCCTGACCTGGAACACTGCCATGACTCCCAGTTTGAAAAACACCATTTTTAGCATGTAGGCTAAAACTGGCAGAATACCTGGGCTCCAAGCTAGGGAGATGGGGAGCGGGGGAAGTGCAAGGGCACAGCCAGACAAAGCCAAAAGCAATAAGACTGTGTTTGGTCCTACACTGCCCTCTCCATTAAAAATAGCAAGGAGAGCTGCATCAGGCTCTTTTAATTGACCGCAAGCTGTACATGTCTTCATCCCAGGCAGTCATACTGGGAGTCCAGATCCTGGTTTAACGGTCTTCTCTGGTTCTGTGACATCCTAGAATGTGAAGGGGAGGCCCTGGGTTCTGTCGCTGCCTCCAGCCCAAGTCCCCTGCTTTTCCTGGGCATCACGGATGGACCATGTCTACCTTTCTGCTGACTCAGACTTATTTCTGGTCCAGCCATTCACAGACTCCGTGTGTCTGAACTCCTCAGCCAGACGGCAGGTGGAAGGCTGGGGGAAGGACCACGTGTCAGCTTTCCATCCAGAGAGCCACCCCAAAACAGAGGACGTCCTTGGGTTTGGACCAGCTCCACAGAACACTCTGAACAAATTCTCAAGATGCCGGCCTCCTAGGCCAGCAGAAAATGCCTGTCCCCTCCCAGTTCTAAGACAGCAAAGGGTTCAATTTACCTCACGATCACTGGGTACACAGCCAACCTTAATGGGCACTCTTGGCATCACTGTTCTACTCAGCAAGTAGAAAGTCCTAGGCAGGAGATGCTTAGAATCCTACTCGGTAAGACAGAGGCCTTTCCTAGGCCTCCTGTGATGAAGATATGGGATTGTTACCAGACTTGTACCTCAAGGGTAAATTTTTTTTTTCAAGAAAATGGGAAGCTAGGAGCCATCTAGTCCACTGAAGTGCTGTGAAGCGGGCTGCCTTCCTCCCTGCCCACGGAGGAGTCTCTGAGGCTTCCCAGGCAGGGGTGCGTATGACCTCCAGCAGTCACCTTCAGCATGGCTTCCTGCTGGATTCCTGGCTCTGTGGGCAGGAGCTCCCAGAATGCTCAACGCAGGCTCTATGAGGCTTCCTCTGGGAAGACAAATGGAGCCTGCTCTAGGTGATGGCAGAGATGGGGGCCCGGGGCCTCTGAGCTAGGGGCAAAGTCAGTCCCCACCATGTGTCCGAAACCTCAGGATTCCCCGTTCTGTATTGCCCTCGGCCCAGCGACACACACACACATAACCCACGGTTTCCTAAGGAAAGCCGACCTGGCTAGGCCCATTTCTGAAGGATGTGATTTGGTCACGAGGCCAGCAGAGTCCATGGGGTGCCTGTGGCACTCCTGTGCTCTGCTGGGACAGTGCCTTAACCCTCAGGTGTGATTAACTCCAAAGTCTGGGGTCTTTGGAAAAGGTGCCTCTCAATGCAGAGGAAGTGAAGTGCTCAAACTGCCAAACAAGGCCCAGAGCCTCCTGGAGGAGCCCACCTGTCAGGAAACCTGTGGCCACATTTTGTGGCCGTGCTCGCTTCCACGAGAAGACAGAGAGACCAAGGACACGAGTTCAGAATGGTGAAACCGTGAGGGCTACAGACAGGAAAAGCAGCCCTTCTGGAAACAGCGCACAGGTGTCTAGCGTAACCTTGTCCTGAGGCACTAACTGCCCCTCACTTGACTCCAGCTGACACTGAGGGGTCACTGAGTCTGGCGACACTCTCTAGAAGATCTAAAGGGCAGCATGGAGGAGACCTAAAGGTTTTGGTCTGTTTGTCAAATGTCACTCTTTCTCAGATTCGGAGGAGAGCATTTGAAAGCAGACCACTCAACAGGATTGACTGTAACCCGGGACAACCCAGCAAGCTAGCAAGGAACAGGCTCCTGCCCAGATGAAACGCATGGGGCCAATTCCACAGGGTTTTGGTTGTTAATTAACCTCCGGTGGGAAAGGTAAGGATGGGGGGAGGGGAGACACTTACTTGGCTCATTATCAATGGGTAAATATTAATGACGGCAAAACTGAATCTCTAGCAATATTATTTGCCAGTTAAAACTGGGCCTGGCTATTGGGCTTATTAGTAATTAGCGTCACCAAAATTTTAATTTTCTAGTTAGTTCATCCCGTCGCTGATTTACATGTCTTTTGAGACTGAGACTGCTGGGGAAAAACATTCCCGGAAATGAGTGGATTAGACTCTGTAAATTACAAGGGGAAGATATTTGAAGTTTAAAGTTATCCCAAACTTAGTGTCAAAATACAGCCTTTAGATTTTTTGTCTTTTTGTCCATCAAGAAAAATTCCTGATTCACGACAAAAAGAGGCCCTGCAGGTAGCGTGCTGATTTGTTCTGCTCCTCGGGCTGAGTTGCCCCAACCCGGGGAGGAGGGGACCTTCGGCCAAGGGCAGCGCTCTGCGGGCTTTAGCGAGTCACCGCTGCCTCCTCGCAATCAGCGTCCTAACGTGGTCCCGGGCCACAACCCTGCATCCACTCCGCCAAGGCCCCTCACACTGGCTCTAGCCATGCCGCCTCTTTGGAGGAATAGAACAGAGCTTCACGGACTCACCGACCTTGACGCCGGATTCTCCCACGTCCTGCAGAGCCCACACAGCCAAGAAGTATTGGGGGAGCCGGCCGGCCGGCGTGGAAAAGCCTCCCTGGCGGGGCGGGGCTAGAGGACCTCGCCAATCCCAGCGCAGACCTCCCTTTGCACCGGCCCCACAGCTGTACCCTTGAAGGCAGGCCCCTGAGCGCTAGGCCCTTTGCAGCACCTGCCCTTTCTCTGAAACGTAAACGGCCAGTCTTGCTCCGCAGGCCTGGTCCTGGAGGCTCCTCTGCCAGTGCTCTAAGAGTGGTGGTTGGGTCTCAGAATGGAAGAGTCAGCAGGAGAAACTGCACATCTGTTGGGGGATTTCTCTCTTCTCTCAGGTGTACCAGCCTTCGGGTCCTGGTGAGCTCTGGAGGATGAACCCCTCAAGCCAAGGTCAGAGAGGAGGATGTCTCAAGCTGCCTGGCTCCAGCAGCTGACCGGTCCCTGAGCCAGGGGCCGGAGGGACCTCCTTCCAGCATCTCTGTCTGGGGCCGGGATCCAGGGACAATTACAGTCACATTTCTCTGCAAGATCAGGCCATCTGCAGTAGACGGCTAGATCATCTCGCTTTCTGTCCACACCAGCTTAACCCACGGCAGGCCATAGCCCTGCTTAAAAATAGCCCTGCCTGGGATATCCATTGCACGCCAGGAAGGCTGCCTGTAAATAGCAATGACCCAGCAGGATTTTGGACAGCAGCCCTGCCATTTCAAGGGAGCCTACCTAGGTATCTGGTGACCGTCACGTACTCAGCTTCTGAGGCCACGTGGACATGACCAGCTGGTTCCTGTCTCTTCCTTCTCAGAGCCCAGCTCAGGCTCAGAGGACTTGATGGAGCAGGGGGTGGAGCCCCAGGAGTAACCTTTTACCCAGTGTGCTTCTCCTTCAGAGTTTCCATTTCTTTTAAACACGACCCATATTTTAAAATATCACCTATTTTACCTTTGCATGGGGTACTGATTGGGGGAGCACATGAGGGGGCCTTTTGGCAGGATGGAAAGGTTCCTGGCTGAAGTGGTTATATACAGTATAGATAGGGACCAACCAAATGGATTTCATAATTCTTTAATGAGTCAAGACCTACCAGTGTGCATATTCTGTCATCAGGGTGGTCTGGGTTTATTCCTGCTGAAAATAGCTCTTTTGTACACATATGTGTTTCAAGTCAGTTCAGGAACCAAGTGAAATAAATCCAGCGACCCTGAAATAGCCCCTCTCCCAGATCCAGAAAACCATAAGGCTTTTGAAGAGCATGGAATTGTAGATTTCAAGAATGGCAGCTATAGCAAAAACCTCCTTTTCCTCCCCAATTGCCTAATCAACATTTAGGGCCCCCTCCACTCACCCTAACTCAACACCTTATATTTTACAGCATAAATGTATAGGTTAGTGAGTAAGGTCAGAAGAAAAGTTGGGTCCTTGTTGAGAAAAGAGAGGGTACCACTCTTCCTTTGGGGACCTGGACCTCTTCAAGCTTATTACAAAGGTGGTGTGATGGGGCTGAAATCTCTACAAGGTTCTCACAGTGGCAATTCTGGATTTCTGGAAATCCTTCAAATGCCATCCCTGTCACATGCCATCCATTCCCCTCTTGTCATTACCAACTCCCTCTGAAGCTCTGGGGCTCGAGCCACACCAGGCTGCCCTGTGGCTGGCTTCTGCCATAGGGGCAGGAACAGAATTGAAGTGTATGATTGCCGTATCATCTGCTTTAAAGGAAAATGTCCTGGACTTACTCTTTTCTGTTCCTGAGTCCAGCAGGAGTGTGGCTAGAACAGGCCCCAGATTTGACCTCGTAGGCAAGGACAATGCCTTGTGGGATGAGCAAGCAATAGGATGAAAGGAACCTGGGTCCCACCAGCCTGGATTGCTCGTTTCGGAATTGGGCAGGAGGAGCCCCTTTAACCCTTTCCTTACGTCTATTCTTGAGTCCAGCAAGCGTAACTTAATTCCATCAATTCTAAATGTTAGCACAACCTCGTAAAAGTTCAAAGTATTTTAATATATAGTAATCTATATGTTACTGCAGTGATTTTAAGGGTAGACAGGAGTCTTATTTCAGAAGCCCCTCCTGGGTGGCACCTAGTGACTGCTGGGCCAGGACTCCACCCCAGCAGCTTCTCTCATCTCCACAGCCCATTCAGGAGCAATGAGCTGCTGTGTGATGGACTGAGCTGTTCCGGGTAGTACTGAGTTCTCCGTGCCTGGAGGTAATCAAATATGGGCTGGGGATGTCACAGGAAGAATCTAAGCACTGGAAAGAAAGTGTGATTAGCTGATCCTTTGTATCATTTCAAAGCTTTCCCCAAATTCTTTGATATTTTAGGGCCTCTTCTAAACTGTTTTTCTCCCTGAACTTTGGAAGTAATATTTAGAAATAAAATATTTCAAGGAGCTCACTGCTATGAAGAAGATGCAAAATAAAAATAAGCCCCCTAAGCAAAACAAAACAAAACAGACTCATTGTGGTAAAAGAGACCCCAGAAAACGTTAAAAACCAGATTCTACAGCTCTGGCAAGGGAAGAGGTCAGCCACACCCAGCGTTCCCCCACCTGGGTAACTGCCTCAAGACTTTCCAACAATGAAACGAAAACCAGTTGCTGAAAAACTATGTCTGAAGGATTTCTTCCTCAACTTCAACAGGCAACCTGATGTTGTGACGAACCCCCGTTTCCTCAGCGCAGTTTCCCCATGACAAGTAATCAGCCTCACAAGGCATTCCATCCTCGTAACTGACCACGGACACAGCCGGCCCTGGCTGCTTTACAGACTGCACACTAAACGTCTTTGTGTCCCGTGTTTCATCTCTTGACGTATACAGCCCAATTTTACTACATTTTAATGTTAAGTCTCCATCCCAAAATGAACATGGGTTGTATGTAACATATACGATTACTGACTATGCATGCATTAGGACCTCTCATAAATATTCATAAGATTATCCTATAATCTACCTAATGTATATGTACGGCCCATCTCGTTGGGCATAAATCTCAGCCTCTCCCTTTTGTCTCTAAAGTGCTTGCTTTTGGCTTTGGCCAGAGGCTCCAGCCTGCAGACTGTAACCCTTATATAAGAAATAAAGTTCTATTTTTTCAAAATGTATACATTTCATGGTTTTAAGTTGACAAAGACAATGTAGAAAATGGGGAGGGGGGAGAGTTAAGTGAAACAGCCAATGAGATTTCTGAATATTCAAGAAACGTGAAGTTTAATTTGCATATAGGCACAACCTACACCTCCCCTGGCAAGTGTTAGGCCACAGCACAAACCCCTCTGTCCAATCCCAAAGGCCCACAGATTTGCAAAGTAACTGGACACGAATGATATGCTTCTCAAACTAATACACATATTTGTCCATGGCACACATACTCAAATGATAAAGAAATACATTGAAATCCTCTACAAAAGAGAGCTGAGGATAGTAATCAGATTACCTCACATGTGGACAGCACTTTACAGTTTACAGTCTAATCCATTTGGTCCTCACAATAGCCCCGTGAGGTAAGCAGCACAGGGATTACTATTCATTCACACCATTTTGCAGATGAGGAAACTGAGGCTCAGAGATGTGTAAACACCAGCCTAAGGTTTTCCAGGGGGAGACTGGGCCTAAGACTCAGGGCTGGGATGCCTAGGCCAGCTCTCTTTCATAACTGGCTTTCTAATGAAAAATGAAATGTGTTGTGTAAAAAACAACATCATTAAGTATAATAGAACTATTCTTTTCCTTGAGCAGAGCAGATGAAGTACAATCAGTTCTAATGTTAGTGTCATGCTGCATGGCAGCTGAGATGAATAATTTTCTCAATCATTCATGTGTTTATACCTACAACAAAATGACTGTTTCCCATTTTGGTTCTGCCTCGTCTTAATTTTAAGTCACCACTGGCTGCTGAGAAATGACACACTGATTAGATTTCATTGACTCAAGTCCTCTTCCCAGGAATTACATAGTGGTGTCTATAATTGAGTCACTATTTAAACTTACAATCTGATTTCTTACTGAAATGAAAATGACTTTTATTCATTAATTCCCTCTGGCTGTGGACATTAGCCTGGCTATGTCCTTCAGCCATAAATAGTATGTTCTTTTATGCCATTTCAATAGTAGTGAAAATAATACATTTTGCAGTTGCAGTTTTTAAAACCTTTATACTTTAAAGTGAAGACTTTTTTTTAAGGGGATAATATCAAACTTTGAAAAAAAAAAAGCTAAGTAAAATGTCTGGCTTTTAAATCAAAATTAATTTTATTGGGAATAATGTCTGTATTGCATTATTCTTTTTAGTTAAGAATTTAAAAGCTGCCTAATCGCTGCTGGGCCAAGGTCTCGTCTGATACAATAATATGAGAGAAAGGGCGCTGATCCATCATTATTCGATCCACGTGGGACCATAATGGATTTTTCTCTTCCAAGTGATTCAGTTTCTCTGAGTTTCATTTGTTTATAAGCAGTACTTTAAGACGTACTGAAATTTAACAAACAGTAATGGGACTTTGTGTGAGAGCCACTTGAAAATATTGCAACGGCCATTTAAAATTCCCTTTTTAAATTCCTTCAGAAAAACACTAAGGAAAAGTGACAACGTTTCACTTTATGCCTGAATCTGTCAAATAATGCATTAGATTAGATAAGAGATTTGTCCCTGTAGCAAAACTACATGTCTTAGTTAATAACCAAAGGCATCCCCTAAAAGCCCCAAGATAATTCCGTTGACAGTACAAAATGTGGGCAGTCTTTCGAAAGCATCAAATTGGATTCTACTTCGAATTTTCTAGGTTAATTTTAGGGTATACATGTTCGCTACTTGGCTGTTAGAGGCTGAGCTCCCATCTCCTCTTCGAAATGGGTCTCCATAATGGAATAGAGGCAGACGCAGCTGGGAATACATGCTTTGTGTGTAGGCAGAAGGGGATGGCTACTTTAACGATCAGGAAAACACACTGCAAATTGCTCTTGGGGATTTTTAATTTGACCAAATTGAAGGTATTTAAAAATGTGCATTCCTATCCCAGCTGGCCCAAGAACAGTGCAGGTCATCAAAAGTCACCCCCTCAGAGGTGGAACGATCTCTCTTGCTCTCTTGCAGCTCCAGGAAGGCGGCAGACTCCAGGAAGTGGTGTAATTCTCAAACGAAAATGCAAAGGGCTGGCGAGTGGCGCGCCCCTGCAGTCCCAGCTACTTGAGAGGCCGAGGCAGGAAGATTGCTTGAGTCCAGAAGCTCGAGGCCAGCCTGAGCAACATAGTGAGACCCTGTTTTTCAAAGAAACAAAAACTCCCTAAAAGGCAGCATAGCAATTGACAGTGCCTAATATGACCACCGCGACACAGTTCCAACATCCTGCAGGACACAGGTGCAAAAGCTTTGTCACTAGTTGAAGAAAAGCTGTGGTCCCAAAGGGAAGGAGCATTTGGAAACTCCTATCTTATTTTGCTTTGACAAGAATGGCTGCAGTGTCTCTGGAACATTTGGGTCAAAGAAATGAGTCCAAACTTTCAGGGAAAGCACACGCAGAACCATCCCTTTCCCTCTGAAGGACTCTGGCAACTCCAAGGCAGAGTAGAACGCATCGACCTTTCCACGTGTTGTTTGGCGTGAAACTAATATGTGTGTGGGCTTCTCACAGATTTGTCCTGGTTTTAGTTCACCTTTCAGGACTTCACATTTGAGCCAAGAAAACTAACCTTTACTTTTCTTCTGCAAGACCTTGAGGTGTTTGGTGCAACTGATACATATTATGTCAAACCCTCAGTTTCTGAGCACTGAGAAATAAATCACAAGTTACGCGTTGTTAGGATCCAAACAGCCCATGCTTCTCATCATGCATCAAGATGTGTCAACCTCTTATTTGAAACTAAAGAGAACAAACAAGCAACTTTAAAAAAAGAAAAAAGAAAAAGAAAGCATCCATAAGGAACCCTCCTTGGGTTGAGTGCTACACTGTTGGCTAATATGAACTATTAAAAATATTTTTGGAATGGTCTTCAAATATTATAAATATTTTCTTTTACTTAGTTGACATTTTGCTATATAGTTATGTACAGAGATGGCGCTTACCATGCAGAAGATGTACATTCTCTACCTCTGTGGTATATTACCCATGCTAGCTCTTCCACTGGGTCTTAGGAGCCAGCAGGTGGAATTTATTAGTCAGCTGTTAGCTCTAGCAACATAATTAAAGTGCAAGGAAAGAGGGAAAACAGCCAGACAGATCGATTTTTCATTGTCAGCATCAATAAGTTTCATGCCGCTAAGAGAAAACGTCAGGTGCGATAGGTTCAGGGAAATAGAACTATATTTTTTCTCTTCCTTCTTTTAAAGCAGCAGTCTCCCTGAGAAGAGAAGAGGGAGGTAAACAATGAGATAGCCCTATTTCTTCAACAACTGACAATCTTGGGAAAAGTAAGGTCAATTCCCCAGCCTCAGGTAGCAGGACTAACGCCCGCATTTGGTTTTGTAATATAAGAGCTGTTCGGTGGTTGGGCCCATTTCCCATGCTCTTACAATATTATCACTCAGAGGTCCCTCAACATCATTTTTTAAAGAAAGATATCTACCAGCAGCAGATGGAAGTGTGGGTTTTGAAAGGAAAATTTCACAAACTGTTTTAAAAAAAATACAGCCAATGTTCATAGTAAGCCTAAAAAAGGTCTGCATAAATGAGAATAGATTCCTGCAGTACTAAGAGCGGGGAAAGAAAACAAGCAAAGCAAGGCGCAGAGATGATTTTTAGGTATAGATTTTCACTTAGCACTGAAACCCATGATTGCCCACAGCACTTGGTGGCCTTCTGCCTGTTCCACAGTTTTGCTGTTGAGACGGGTGTGTATGTTTTTGCCAACTGCAGTGCCTCTCCAAGGGGGTTGGCTTCTTACGACCAACAGTCTCAAGGAAAAGCTCCCCACCCACCTCAGCCAGCCACTGTCTGGAATCCTCTGGGGTACAGCCTACTGCATTTCCTTAAGGAAATGTTACATACACATCCATTTGTCTTTCATCCTGTCTTTCCTATCCTGTTGCCTAAAGACTGGAGAGGCAGTTTCAGAAGGTACCATTCCTCATATATAAATATTTATAATGCACTGAAAACCATGCGCATGCTGTAGACTGAAATTGCTTATGTGTTCGTCCCTCTCTGCAGAGGAAGTGTCAGCTTTTCTGTGAAGCTTATACCAAAAGGAAGTGTAATGGAACCAGTCAAATCCCAGAAGATTGGTAGGTGTGTCCAAGCCAGTAAAGCGCCAGAGAAACATCACAGGTCCTTTTCATGGATCCTTGTCCCTGAGTTCTAACAGAACACGGACAGAGTTTAAAATCTATCGATTTACCTGCTTTGTTAAAATGGCAACTAGCATCTCCCATCTGACATTCCCTTAAGTAAAACGCGCCATCAGCTTTCTACACAGCCACTTTTCACCTTTCCACCCAAGTCTGAAGCCTCTGTCTTGGACCCAAACAGCTGGGTTTCTCTCTAACGGAGACAGAATTCCAGTCTGGTTCCATCTTCTTTGGTGGAGAAAGGAGACTGGCTTCGTGCTGTACCGTGTGAGGCATGGCATACATAATTCTGTCTGTCCTGCTTTCCATGAAAATCCCGTGGACTCAGGGGCAAGGCCAGATCTTCAAGCAGGGAGTCGAGGTTCAATTTTTAGTGACAGCTCATATAGCGTATCTTCATCTATGATAAGGTCTTTGTCAAGCAAGTACTGTGTAACCTGAAAAAAAGGGGAAGTCCCAGCTTTTACCTCTTTTAGAACACTAGTGGGTACATTTTCTGAATGGAATCTAACAGAATTCAACATTGTCTCTTAAACACCTAAAAATCTTGTGTAACCAAAAAATCATAAATATGTTTTCACTGTAAAAAAAAAAAAAAGCAATCAAATATCTCTAGTCCTCTCTCACCCCCCAATCCCAGGTACCTCCCTCAAGAAGAGACACTGTTACCAGCTGGTTTCATTCTCCCGGTTGTTTCTCTATGTCTTTATAGACATGACATGTACTTAAAGAAACCATTTTTCCCTCTAAAATTGGCATCATGCTGTATATTTCATTCTGCTTTCATCTCCTAATGATAGGTCAGAGAGGGCTCCCTATGGCCGTACATAGAGCTCTAGCTGCTATACAGTATTAATAGTGCAATATTTTGGAGCCTATTTAATAATCTCATATTGATGGATGTTGAGTTGCTGTCAATACTTCACTGTTACACAAAGTTTCAGTGAATTCCTTGTTAGCGTGCTTCCTGGTGTGCATTTGTAAATACTCTGCTAGGGTAGACACCAGAAGTGAAAGGAAAGGAATTGACAGGAGAAATGAAAATGCTGGGGCATGGGGCATTTCCATGAAAATATTTCTTTAGTTTTATTGAAATATAACACACTAAAGTGAAATGAATACTTTGATCAGTTTTGACAAATGTATACACCATGTAACTTACATACATTTCATGATAAAGAACAATTTCAGCATCCTGAAAAGTTCCCTCATGCACCTACCTACTCAGTATGCTCCCAGAATCAAGCACTGCCTTGGTTTCTGTCACCGCATATTAGTTCTGTCTACTTTGGAACCTCCTATCAATGGAATCATATAGTGTGTACTCCTTTGTGTGTGGCTTCTTTCACTCAGCACAGTGCTTTGAGATTCAGCCTTGCTGTGGCCTATACCAGTAGTTTGCTCTCTTCTCATGGCTGAGTAGTATTCCATTGCAGAGATATACCATAATTTGTTTATCCATTCATCTGTTGATGGACACTTGAGCTCTTCCCAGATAGGGGCTATTATTTAGAAATGTTAAGAACATTTTATACATGGCTTTTAATGAGCATGCTTTCATTTTCCCTTTGGATAAATACTTAAGAGAGAAATTGCTAGGTCCTAAGACAGATGCTCATTTAACATTTTAAGAAACTTCCAAATGGCACAGTTTTGTAAAATGGTTGTTGGCTATTTTATTCTCACCAACAATGGTAAGAGTTCCAGTAATTCAATATACCAATTTTTAATTTTAAATGATGACAGAAAATGACCTGCAAAGCTTCCGAACCTACAGTACATGACAGTACCTGTTTTCCCGTATCCTAAGCAATATTTGATATTATCAATCTCTTAAGTTTTTGTCAATCCAATAAGTGAAAAGCCTATCTTGCTGTAATTTGCATTTTCTCTTTTTACTAGTGAAGTTGAGCATTTAAAAAATATTTATTGGCCATTTTGTTTCTTCTATGATTTAACCATTCACAGATTTACCAATGGAATTGTTGATGCTTTTCTTATAGATTATAGAAATACTTTTATTCTGTTTCTTCGTTTTATATGTTGCAAATGTCTCCTTGTCTACTGCTTATATTCTGACTTTTAAAATAATTGTCCTCTATCATATAGAAGTCCTTAATTTTCATTAATTTTACAAAGCTTGGTTTTTACGCTTTTGCATTCTGTACTTAAGAAGGTCTTTCAAATCCAAAGTCATGAATATTTTGTCCTTTATTTTATTCAAATAATATTTTTATTTTTAAACTTAGGTAATGAACTCATCTGGAATTTATTTTTGTGAACGCTAAGACGGAGAGCCAAAATTCCTGTTCTATTTATTGAATGGTCAGTTTCTTTCTGGCACTTTCTTTAAGTGTCTTCTTTATCTCGTATTAGATTTTCATGTAGACGAAACACACATGGCCTTTCTTCTGCCTCACTGGATCTGCACTGCTGTGCAAGGAGGGTCCTGCCTTATTTACTCTCACTTTAGAAGGAGGCCACAGCTGGTAGGGAACACTCTCCTTTACTCTTCTTATTTACCAAACAGTTCTTGTCTGTTTTTTTGCCTATCTATGCTTCCATAAGAGTTGCAGGATAAGCCTGCCAAGTTCCATGAAATCCCAGTTGGGATTTTGACCAGGATTTCAATGAATTTATACATTAATTTGAGTTTAATGGACCTCTTTACAATAGCAAGTGTTTTGATCCATGAATATGATACAACTCTCTCCTTATGTACTTCAGTACATAAAAGTCTCACATATTTCCTGTTCCACTGAATCCTAGGCATTACAGATTTTGTGGCTATTTTGATTGAGATTATTTATATTGTATTTGAATTGGTTATTGCCAATGTATTGAAAATTGTTGGGTTTTGCATGTCAAGTTGTTATACTCCTTTAATAATTTATCAGTTTTTCTCCTGGATTTCCTCTTGAATTTCTCTTGGATTTTCTAGATCAAATCATCTGCGAATTATAGTATTTATCTTTACTTTTCCAATTTTTATGCCCTTTGCTTCTTTTTTTTTTGCTTCATTGCCAAGGTGAATTTTTTCCTGCTTGAAAATGAATAGTAGCAGTGATGGTCATAACCTTGTCTTTTTCCTGACTTGTATTAACTAATTCAAGAAACATGTCCAGGCACTGGGCAAGATGCTGGGGCTATGATAATAAACACAGTAAGTCTGGCTCTGACCCTCAGGGATATCATGCATGTGTACATAATCACACAAATAAATGTTAAATGGCGACTCAAGCAGTAAGTGCTAGAAAGGAGAGGGACATGGTGCAATACAACCTTGAAAGAGTGGAGCAGGGTTTGGGAAAGCTAGGGAAGTCTTTCTGAGAAAGTGATACTTAAGCTGTGTACAAGTAAACTATGAAATGAGGAAGAAATGGCACTCCAGACAGAAGGAAGAACATAGGTAAAGGCTCTGTGGCAAACAGAAATAGGGCAAAACCTAGAATTTACAGATAAGCAAATGTGGGGAGAGGGCTGGTATGATTCACATGGTAACCGAATAGAGTTGGGGGCATCTGTATATTTAGATTAATACAAATACTGATGGTTACATAAAGACATTTATAAATATGTATGTGTGCATATGCATATATGTGTATATATACATATATATGGGTAAACCTATATATACGTGTGTATATATGGTTATATATATACATATATATAGTTTATATATATATACACACACACACACACATATATATATGTGCATATATATATATACAGGATGGTATACACACATGGATTCCTGTGCTCTGTCAGCTGAGGGGGCCTAAAAGAAATGATACCTCTATAACACAAGCATACCTAGAGCCTATGTCTTGGTTGCTGAAACCATTCTCCAAAAAAAAAAAGGAACTAGAGCTTTTGGCAGAAATATCTGATTCTAGGAATGGAGCAAAATATAAAAGATGAGTCTAGAGCATCTTTTCTCCCCCGCCCAGAGTCAGGGTGTTGCTCTGTTGCCCTGGCCGGAGTGCACAGGCTGGAGTGCTGTGGTGGGATCTCAGCTCACTGCAACATTTGCCTCCTGGTGTCAAGCGATTCTCCTGCCTCAGTCTCCCGATTAGCTGGGATTACAGATACCTGTGACCATGCCTGGCTAATTTTTGTAGTTTTAGTAGAGACAGGGTTTCATTATGTTGGCCAAGCTGGTCTTGAACTCCTGACCTCAGGTAATCCACCTGCTTTGGCCTTCCAAAATGTTGGGATTACAGGTGTGAGCCACCACACTCAGCCACACTTGGTTAATTTTTAATTTTTTTGTAGAGACAAGGTCTGACTATGTTGCCCAGGCTGGGCTCAAACTCCTGGGCTCAAGCCATCCTCTTGCCTTGGCTTCCCCAAGTGCTAGGATTATAGGCGTAAGCCACCGTGCCTGGCTTGGAGCATCTTATATTATCAGAAAGTAAGAAAGTCCTTAAAAAAGAAAAAGGGAAAACCCCACATGGATTGGGGTATGACAAAGAAGTCAACTGAAAGAGGACCCAATGGCCAAGCTTGGAACAATTTCAGCAATAGAATAAAATATTAGCGGATGACGACCCTAAGTATCAAATCCATTAGTCCATATGGATGTAAATAAAAGATTGAATAAATTAATATAGAGAGAAGAAACAAATCTCTTGAGCAGAAGAATCCCAAGGAATTTATGTAGATATTTCACTCTCAAGAAGAGGCAGGCATAATTCTCCACTCCTTAGGTGTGGGCTGTACATAGTGACTTCCTTCCCAAGAATACATGATGGGAAAAAAAGAAAAAAAAGTAACTTTACAGTGGAGACACCCAGCAACCATTACCTTAGCCAGGCGATTCAAGCTAACATCAACAGTCATAAATTATGTTGATAATATAATCGCTGATAGGATGTGATGAAAATGGCACTTCACCTCTGTGGTCTTCCTTCCAATAACCCATAGTCCCAGTCTAACCATGAGTAAACATCCAACACATTTCAACAGCGGGCAATCCTGCAAAATACCTGACCCTATTCCTCAAGACAGTCAAGGCCACCCAAAATAAGGAAAGTCTAAGAAACCACCACAACCAAGGGAGCCTAAAGAACCTTGACAATTAGATGACATGTGGTGTCCTGGATGGGATCCTGGAGCAGAAAGAGGATATTAGGGAAAAAATAAGGAAATCTGAATAAACTATGGTCTTCAGTTAATAATAAGGTATCAGGCTGGGCGCGGTGGCTCACACCTGTAATCCCAGCTCTTTGGGAGGCTGGGGCAGGTGGATCACAAGGTCAAGAGATTGAGACCATCCTGGCCAACATGGTGAAACCCCATCTCCACTAAAAATACAAAAAATTAGCTGGACGTGGTGGCACATGCCTGTAGTCCCAGCAACTTGGGAGGGTGAGGCAGGAGGATCGCTTGAACCAGGGGGTTGGAGGTTGCAGTGAGCCGAGATCCCACCACTACACTCCAGCCTAGCGACAGAGCGAGATTCTGTCTAAAATAAAAAAAAAGCATCAGTATTGGCTCATTAAGTCTAACAAACACATCATACTAATGTAAGATAATAATAGGGACATTGGCGGTGAGGTATATGGGAATTTTCTCTACACACTACCTTCTCAATTTTTCTGTGAATTTTCTATGAATTGGACTATCCTAAAAAAGAAAAGTCTATTCAAAAATGGGGGTAAAAGACCATTTGTGACTGGGATGGAGACGGTAGGGGGTGTATGATGTGAACTGAATCTTAAGAAACAAGTAGGGGCCATATAATATGAGACTTCATGGTCATGACAAAGATTCTTTTTTTTTTATCCTAAGAACAACGGGAAGCCAAGAAAATGTTTTATGTAAGGGAGAAAATAATCCACTTTGCATTTCACAGGGCTCTATCTAGCTGTAATTTCTAGAATGAACTTTGCATTCTAGAGTGAATGCAAGTAGACCAGGCAACAGATATTGGCAGCTTGAACCAAGGGTGGTGGCAGTGAAGACAAATGGAAGAGGGACAGATTCACAAGAAATACAGGATGTAAAATCAATAGAACCTGATGATAAGCTGATGTTCTTTTTTTTTTAAATTTTTATCTATTTATTTTTAATCAGACTTGCCAAAATTTTCTATTTTACTGGTCTTTTCCATGAGCTAGCTTTTGGTATTTTGAATCACCGTTTACTGTTGTTTTCTAATTCACTAATTCCCCCTTTTTTTCTTTATTAATTCCTTCACAGCCACATAATATTACCTTTGGTTGATGATCTATTCTGTAGGAAGTCTGCTGGAACTGGCGTATCTCTCTGATGATGTGTGATATCTAACAGAGAAGAAAACAAAACAAAATGACAAAAACACAAGCAAAGAATGGTATTTCCTGTATTGCAGCACATTCTTCTGAGGCCTCTTCCCAGAGGGGTCAGTCCCTTCCTCCAGTGAGGGAGGTGGAGCCTGCCTGACCATTCCTTATGCTTGGTGCTTTCTTGCCTCTCAAGGAGGCACCTGAAATGCCAAAAGCAAAAAGATACTGAATTCAAAATCGGGGAACAGCTGGCACTATGTGGCCTCAGGTTTGGGAGAGGCAAGGTCTGGGTGCTGTCATTCCTTGCTTCTAGCTTAGTGCTCAGAATCTGGCTGTCCAGACTGGGTGCGGTGTGGCTCATGCCTGTAAACCCAGCACTTTGGGAGGCTGAGGTGGGTGAATCAGGAGTTCGAGACCAGCCTGGCCCCAACACGGTGAAACCCTGTCTCTACTATTAACACAAAAATTAGCCAGGTGTGGTGTCATGCACCTGTAATCCCAGCTACTCAGGAGGCTGAGGCATGAGAATCACTTGAACCCGGTAGGTGGAGGTTGCAGTGAGCCAAGATCATGCCACTGGCCACTGCACTCCAGCCTCAGTAACAGAACTGTGTCTCAAAAAAAAAAAAAAGAAGAACCTGGCTGTCCATCAAGAAGCCTTCAGCAAGTGTCTAACACTGGCCAGTCTTAGGGAGTAATCCTTGGATTCCCCATCCCCCATCCCTTTAGGGATGCTGAAATGGCTCTGCCAAAAATCTCCTCAATCAATACTTAGGAATATACCTAACCAAGGAGTCGAAAGAACTCTACAAGGCAATTTACCAAACACTGCTGAAATAAATCATAGACAACACAAACAAATGGAAACACATCCCATTCTCATGGACGGATAGAATCAATATTGTGAAAATGGCCATATTGCCAAAAGCAATCCACAAATTCAACACAATCCCCATCAAAATACCACCATCATTCTTCACAGAATCAGAAAAAACAATTCTAAAATTCATATGGAGCCAAAAAAGAGCTTACATAGCCAAAGCAAGACTAAGCAAAAAGAACAAATCTGGAGGCATCACATTACCTGATTCCAAGCTATACTGTAAGGCCACTGTCACCAAAACAGCAAGGTACTGGTACAAAAATAGGCACACAGACCAATGGAACAGAAGATAGAACACAGAAATAAACCTAAATACTTACAGCCAATGGATCTTCAACAAAGCAAACAAAAACATAAAGTGAGGAGAGTACCCTTTTCAACCAATGGTGCTGAGACAACTGGCTAGCCACGTATAGAACAAGAGAATCTCTCACCTTACACAAAAATCAACTCAAGATGGATTAAGGACTTAGACCTAAGATCTGAAACCATAAAAATTCTAGAAGATAACATTGGAAAAACCCTTCTAGACATTGGTTTAAGCAAGGATTTCATGACCAAAAATCTCAATCAATCAGCCCATATTGGGTATTACCAGTATCCACCACCTCTTCCATCTTGAGATTAAAAAGCAGACATTGGGCCAGGCCTGTCATCCCAGTACTTTGGGAGGCCAAGGTGGGCAAATCACTTGAGGTCAGGAGTTCGAGAACAGCCTGGCCAACATGGTGAAAGCCCCTCTCTACTAAAGATATAAAAATTGGCTGAACATAGTGCTGTGTACCTGTAATCCCAGCTACTCCGGAGGCTGAGGCAGGAGAATTGCTCAAACCCAGGAGGTGGAGGTTGCAG